>NW_008825619.1:6373022-6375564 GCF_000699105.1 Pygoscelis adeliae | reverse complement strand
AGGCTGAAACAAACAAACAAACCAGCTATGTTATCGGCACCAAAAAGCTTATTTTTTGCGTCCATATTCTGATACTTTTTAGACTGTGCTTTCCTTATGTGAACTTTTGATATTGAATGAAACTGTAAAGTTGACGGCCTCTCCCATGTCTATATCTTAGTGTCCTTCTCTTAACATACACTTTCACTTTACTGCCGTGGATTGATGTCAAATAAATCTTGGAATGGGGATGGAAGAAGGAAAGAGAGAAAGGAAGGTTTTCAAGTGTCTTAATAAAAGAAGTTTATTCATTGGATTATAACATCTTATTGGGGGGGAATAAAATTTATTAGATAACACATGTAAAATTAAGTGTCTTTGCTGCTAAGTATGAAACTGATTTTTCTTCAGTCAATTAAGCTGCTAGGGGTTTGAAATCAAAAAGTTGTGGGGGATTCATCTTGAGGAGAAGCAAATCTTTATTTCAGTACTAAAATCTTAGAAAAACAGTAAAGTTAGTCTTGCGGGTTGTGGGTCTGCAACAGTGTGAGAAATGTATGTTTTAGGTCCGTACAAACTGTCTCATCCTGAATGTAACAGTTGGGAAAAGGGGAGTGGAGAGGAGAAAACATTTCTTGAACGTTTTCCTCATAATGATGATAATAGCACAAAACTCTGTCGACTTCTTCGCTTCAAAACTTCTTTGCGTGTTGGATGATCGAGCCATGCCTGACGGGGTAACAGATGTGTGGTCAGTCAGGAGAGGGAACTTCTAGCACAAATTTCAGATGAAATACTTCAACAAGAAGTCACAAAAAGAAGTCTTTGTCAGCTGGGGATCCCGTCGCTCATGAATATGAGTTTTGTTTATGCCATTGCATAACTGCTGCCTTGGCGTTAGGTAGGCTGAGGCTGATGTGACCGTCTAACCAGGACTTGTTTGGAGCCCCGGAGCTGATCCAATGGCAAGGATGTATTTGACCGGTTCTCACTGAGACCATTTGAATTGTCCTTGCTCGCACAAAACTTTTGTGTAGGACTGGCCCGCTGAGGCTGATTATTGTTTTCTTTTCGGAGGTGCTGAGAGCCCACCACAGCCATTGATGTTCATTGGGCTTTTGGCTCCCTCAGTGCTTCTGAAAGTCGGGCACGTTGTGTTCAACACCAGTTAGGGTTTGCGTCTGCTAGAGGGTCGTCAGTAATAACCAGCGCAGTGCTTCTGTGCACCTCGTGTAGGAAGACCCTCCTGTTGGTGTCTTACATCGTGGCACACACTCTCCTAAACGTCGTGTCTCATCTGGGAGGTGGGGAGGGGGCTGTTATTTTACAAAATGAACAAAAAATGCAAAAGGTTTTTCTTCCTAAAAGCTTGAAAAGCATGATACAGTGTCATTTCTTGGGAACTGTGTGTTTTCATAATTTTACACCTTTTCTTCTTTGTGCTTCTCCAAACTGTTGCTTTCAAGTAAGAAAAGTGGTTGGAACAGAGTGGGTACATGTATTATGTTTTGTTTGTTTGTTTTTTTTTTTAAAAAAAGATACAGAGGAGAACACCGTGCACAGTCAGGGGATGAAATGATGCCTGTCTTCATGTGGGTTTGCGTCCCATCTCTTTGCAGTCCCTGTGCAGGCACTGCTGCCTCGCAGAGCCTGCAAACCCAGGAGTTCCCAGGGGCGTGATGCTGTGCTGCACCGGGGCCGTTGCCCTGTCCTTCACACCTTCTGCAGCGCATCCAGCTCCCCCAGCAGTACGTGCTCCTGCATCCCCGCAGCTCTTCCCTGCATCCCAGAGCAAACCATCCCTGCCCCGTAGGCAGTAACCTGAGGAGTTCCACCTTAGGGGCTTCTACCACTCATAGAAACGGTCCTCGCTTTTATGTGAAACGTGTCCAAAGTAGGCTCAAATATTCCCTAAACCAGGCTTTCTTCTTATAAACAGCTGGGGGCAAATCCTGAAAGAGAATCAGTCCTCTTTCTTTCTGTTCAGCTATACACTTTGTTCGGGCGGGAGCTGAAATCTTTTGTGTCTCACAGTAATAGTAAAATCTGATTAGTATCAGTCATTAAGGGTGGCTGGATTTCAATTGCCAAGTGGTGTAGTCCATATTCTGTTAAATCTTGCACCTCTTAAATATATTTAACCTCGTTCCTATTAAAAAAAGAAACTAATATTAAGTTTATCTTCTTTTAAAACCTGTGAAATATAAAATTTTATACTGCTGCCCTTCCTCTATCACCACAACACCTGCTTAGGCTATTAAAAAATACTTAATTTTGCCTTCTCACTGTAATCCCTTCTTGTCTGCGAAGGAGACAGAGGAGAAAATGCTGTGCATTTCAGATATTTCCCAGTATCCTAAACAATTTGTGGTTTCACGATATTTACAGATTCTCCCTCTTGCTCTCTTTCTAAACGTGTGATTCAGCAGTATAGGAAATCTGCTGTCTCGTGTGTGAATTATGATATCACTGATAGATCTCGAAATGTTATGTTTCAGAAAAACATACTGGATTATAGATTGCATCCCTGGGAGGGCTGAACTGTGGCAGTGCCTGATTATCT
>NW_008825619.1:6351003-6372314 GCF_000699105.1 Pygoscelis adeliae | reverse complement strand
CAGCCATTGATGTTCATTGGGCTTTTGGCTCCCTCAGTGCTTCTGAAAGTCGGGCACACAAAGTTGTGTTCAACACCAGTTAGGGTTTGCGTCTGCTAGAGGGTCGTCAGTAATAACCAGCGCAGTGCTTCTGTGCACCTCGTGTAGGAAGACCCTCCTGTTGGTGTCTTACATCGTGGCACACACTCTCCTAAACGTAGTGTCTCATCTGGGAGGTGGGGAGGGGGCTGTTATTTTACAAAATGAACAAAAAATGCAAAAGGTTTTTCTTCCTAAAAGCTTGAAAAGCATGATACAGTGTCATTTCTTGGGAACTGTGTGTTTTCATAATTTTACACCTTTTCTTCTTTGTGCTTCTCCAAACTGTTGCTTTCAAGTAAGAAAAGTGGTTGGAACAGAGTGGGTACATGTATTATGTTTTGTTTGTTTGTTTTTTTTAAAAAAGATACAGAGGAGAGCACCGTGCACAGTCAGGGGATGAAATGATGCCTGTCTTCATGTGGGTTTGTGTCCCATCTCTTTGCAGTCCCTGTGCAGGCACTGCTGCCTCGCAGAGCCTGCAAACCCAGGAGTTCCCAGGGGCGTGATGCTGTGCTGCACCGGGGCCGTTGCCCTGTCCTTCACACCTTCACACCGTGCACAGTCAGGGGATGAAATGATGCCTGTCTTCATGTGGGTTTGTGTCCCATCTCTTTGCAGTCCCTGTGCAGGCACTGCTGCCTCGCAGAGCCTGCAAACCCAGGAGTTCCCAGGGGCGTGATGCTGTGCTGCACCGGGGCCGTTGCCCTGTCCTTCACACCTTCTGCAGCGCATCCAGCTCCCCCAGCAGTACGTGCTCCTGCATCCCCGCAGCTCTTCCCTGCATCCCAGAGCGAACCATCCCTGCCCCGTAGGCAGTAACCTGAGGAGTTCCACCTTAGGGGCTTCTACCACTCATAGAAACGGTCCTCGCTTTTATGTGAAACGTGTCCAAAGTAGGCTCAAATATTCCCTAAACCAGGCTTTCTTCTTATAAACAGCTGGGGGCAAATCCTGAAAGAGAATCAGTCCTCTTTCTTTCTGTTCAGCTATACACTTTGTTCGGGCGGGAGCTGAAATCTTTTGTGTCTCACAGTAATAGTAAAATCTGATTAGTATCAGTCATTAAGGGTGGCTGGATTTCAATTGCCAAGTGGTGTAGTCCATATTCTGTTAAATCTTGCACCTCTTAAATATATTTAACCTCGTTCCTATTAAAAAAAGAAACTAATATTAAGTTTATCTTCTTTTAAAACCTGTGAAATATAAAATTTTATACTGCTGCCCTTCCTCTATCACCACAACACCTGCTTAGGCTATTAAAAAATACTTAATTTTGCCTTCTCACTGTAATCCCTTCTTGTCTGAGAAGGAGACAGAGGAGAAAATGTTGTGCATTTCAGGTATTTCCCAGTATCCTAAACAATTTGTGGTTTCACGATATGTACAGATTCTCCCTCTTGTTCTCTTTCTAAACGTGTGATTCAGCAATATAGGAAATCTGCTGTCCCGTGTGTGAATTATGATATCACTGATAGATCTCGAAATGTTATGTTTCAGAAAAACATACTGGATTATAGATTGCATCCCTGGGAGGGCTGAACTGTGGCAGTGCCTGATTATCTATCTTTTTCAGAGCGTTTCTAGAATTTCTTAAACCAGTTGAAATCTGCGGGTGACTTTCGATGTTTAAAGGATTTAATTGTTTTTCTCAAGCCAGGTATGGTTTTTTTCAAGTTTGCTTCTGCATGGTGTTATTCCAGCAGTCGTCGTGTTGCAAGCATTGTTTTTTTAATACAGTATTTCTTCTATAGCCATTGTTTTTCAGGATTAATGATATCTAATCATAGAATCATAGAATGGTTTGGGTTGGAAGGGACCTTTGAAGATCATCTAGTCTAACCCCCCTGCCATGGGCAGGGCCATCTTTTCACTTGCCGAAAGCCCCATCCAGCCTGACCTTGAACATTTCCAGGGATGGGGCACCCAGGGATGGGGTGTCCACAACTTCTCCAGGCAATTTTTAGTAATATCTAAAGTCACTATTCTAAAAAAATAAGTCCAAAGTCCGTTTCAGGATAAGGTTAAAATAAACTGAAAATAAACCCAGTGAAGCCTGCTTCTTGGTGTATCTTTTATTCCTTGTGCAGTGGCATCGTGTTGTCCCGGAGTGGGTGCATGTTCTCATAGCGAGGATTTTGTTCTCCCTGAGATATACAGCTGGTACAGCCAGACCCAGACTCACTCCGCATATTGTACTTTCACTGATGGAATTTGGATGTAAATGTGTTGTTATCTTTCTAGAAGTGCAAGCGCGTTGTATCCAGTGAAATTTCACTGGGGGTAAAGCATTTGCAGAGGGAGCTGCTGTGGATTGTTACATTACTACACTTCCCATGATGGCTGTTCTTCCCACTGAAACTTCGGGATTTCTCTTTTTTGTCCTCCCCTTGCGCATCCCAGCTCTGTGTGCCCTTCACCCCTCCCCAGACACGCATGCACCTGGTCCCCGTGAACGTGTCCCCAGCATCTGCCCGGGCTGCACATCGCCTTGTTCCTCTGTGCATCTCCTTGGGCCGTCCCCACTGGGGGACCTGGGGGACTGAGCGCTTGCACGGAGCCACAGGAGCTGCCGCGGGAGCCGCCTTCCCGTGAGTTGCTCAGGTTTCTCCCACAAAAAATTTGAACCTATCATGGCACCACAGTGTTAATGCTGCAGAGGATGTATGTATTTGCTTATAGTGTACTTTTAACGTAGGTGCTGTTTACCCCAGAGCATGGGGTCGAGGCTTGCTCCCAATGAAGCGCATGGCATCTCACCGGGGTGCCAGTCTGGTGGGGTGTGTGG
Source organism: Pygoscelis adeliae (assembly GCF_000699105.1). Taxonomy (NCBI): domain Eukaryota; kingdom Metazoa; phylum Chordata; class Aves; order Sphenisciformes; family Spheniscidae; genus Pygoscelis; species Pygoscelis adeliae. The sequence continues at coordinate 6,369,448 of NW_008825619.1, read as the reverse complement.
TGGCATGTTTGGAGGGTTGTTCTCCAGGGTTCGCCTCAGCGTGCTTGTGGCTGGATTGGTTTGAGCCGTCCAGGAAAATCAAAATCCTTTCTGTTCTCCCGGCTGGTTCCTTAAAATCCGTTTGGGTACGAGTGCCTCTGGGTTTGAGTTGTGGTGAGCAAACATAAGCAAAGATAGTTTAGTCTCCATATGGGACATCAAAGATGGTTGTATTAAAGTAATGGGTCTCAGCTGAGCCTGTGAGGCTCTGTACAGATGCAGAAGCCTGCGCTGGGAGGATTACCGGGTCAATACCCACAATGGGCAAAGGACAAAACAGAGCCATGGTGGCTCTTGGCCATCACGTCCATCTTGTAAGGTGGCTTCTTCCAGGTCGTATGCAACGTAGCCTGTGGCCTGGAGGAAGCGAACTCAGTGTGACAGTCCTGGGGGAGAAATCCATGTCTCCTGATCCTCTCCCAACTTTTCTTCTGCAGGTAGGCATGAACCTCTGACAACTGGGGTGCCGGGGTGGCTGTGCCCGTCAAAATTCCCTGTCACCCCTCCCCTGTAAACACAGTGAACAGCAGCGGAGGAGATTTGACCATTCAGTGTAACAAGTAGATAGCGTCGTATGTGCCACTTCGTCCTCAGCTGTTTGTTACTTTCTGTTGCTGCTGCTCTGTCTTGGTGCTTTGGCAGTCTCCCCCTCCATAATTATTTGTCTCTTGAGTTTTAGGCTCAAAAGCTTGCATGTGGAGTTGCGGCTTGGGAAACATTTACAAGCAATGCAAAGAACTATGAGAATTCAAGATCTTTTGTTCTCCCTGGTTTTGGAGCTGTTTGTCTAGCAGGAATTTCAAAATGTGAATAGAGCTTATGTTTCATTAATAGAAAGATGTGCCTGGTGCAGAGCTGTCGAGTGGTACAAACCTCAGTGCATTGCTGTGCATCAGTTTTGTGTGTGTTTGTTTTATGCTTTGGTAGTTGAGTGCATGTGACACTTGGAAATTTTCACCTAAAGTTGTATGTACAGAAAAGGACTTTCAGGAATGTGTTTGTACTTAGTGTTTAGGTTTGGTTTTTTTTTTGCCTGGTGGGAAGAGTGCTGAAAAGGACTGTGGTTCAAAGATAGCTGGGACCTGGGTCATGAAGAAGGCTGGACTTCTTGAAGTTACGAACTGATTTGGAGTATCCCGTTGTAAGATACAGCCTTTGTAATTTTGTGAGGGTTTTTTAATGTTTTATTAAGAGCATAGAGCAATCGTTGCATATTGCAGCCTAAAACTCTGTCTTTGTATACATTCCTTCAATCCCAATGAAAATATAAGAATTGCCCTGGTCTAAAGCATACATAAATCAGAGAGTGGGATTACGCTGAAGGCAGACAGGGCAAAACTTGCTCCATTAGTGGCTTAAGAGTAAGGAAGCGGCTGGCTTGCCTTCCAGGTGCTGGTTTGTGGGCTGGCGGGTAGAAAGGACACCTTGTGTTAACAATGCAGCTGGTCTGGAAGTCCAAAAACCAGAGTAAATGATGGGAGTCCAGCCAGAGGAGGATTACATTTTGAGTAGTGCACTGGTTTTCTTAATATTGGAAACATACGTTTGGGCTTATTGGCGGTTTTGTTGAGCTGGAGCTGTGGAGCCTGCTGCTGATGGCTAACCGAGGAGGAATCTGACATCCTCGTGCTGCCAGCAAGGCACAGCTAACTGGGACTCTCCAATGTCTGGTTTTCGCTTTACCTTTTAGTCTACGTTTTATCAGCTTGCATGCTAGAAAATTCATTGAGGCTTTTCAGTCCTAATGCTGTGTGTATATCAGCGAAGCTGCTGGGTGAAGGTGAGTGTTGGCTGCTTGCACCCTTTGTGAGCCTGCCTGGGAAAGCAGCTGCTGTTCCACCTTATTCAAGAGAGATTTCCCACCAATTTTTTTAAACGCCATGGGTTTATGTATGTTTTGCTTTCTGATGGGACACAAGTGTTTTGCAAAATAAGACAGTGGTTTTTTCAACCTAAGATGTCTTTTTAAAGCTGCTTAAATTCTAGATGCTGGGAACCTCTGTCAGGATTTGCTGGAACAAAGTCCTGGGCACACATCGTGTCGACAAATGCTGTGCAAGTCTGAATTAGTGCAGGGCTCTGGCTGGACCTTCAATACTTTTTCCTAACTTCTCTATTAAAGTAATTTTCATTTTCTTGTTCAGCCTTTTTTGTGTATTTTGTTTTTGGGTTGGTTTTTTTTTTTTTTGAAGGAATAACTTTTGGAAGGTTTTGAATGATTGCTGTTTGTGTGTAAACTTACACTTTTGTTACCAGAACAGTGTTGACATAAATGTCATGCACTTTCCCAAACAAAAGTGTAAAATGAGTTGTATTCGTTAGGCACACAGCTGAAAATAAGTTTGCCACGTGGAACTTCCCCTGTGAGAAGTTAAATGCTTTCCTTGAGCTGCTTAGGCATGTATTAAAAAAAAAAAAAGTCAGGAGGAAGGATGACTAGTGGGAGTATTTGGAGCTGAGAACCGTTGGTGCAAGCACAGGGATCTGCTCCAGCACAGCAAGAGCCCACAACTTGCAAGGTGTAATGAACAGTAACACCTGATGCAACATCTGCTTAGGCTCTGTGATGGGCGCTGGTACAAAAACCTTGAAATCTCTTGACATCTCCGAGATGTTTGTCATACCACGTCAGGGGAATGTAACAGAATCTAGTGCATCATCTGTTGTTGCCTGCTCCCCAGCCAGTGAAGTTATTAGGTACTAAAGCTGATAACGGTTTCATTGAGCCAGAGTTTTATGTAAGCAGATAGAAGGAATGCAATGCAGAGGGGGCTTTGCTATGCGTGACTGATGTAGCCCGTGTTAGTAATTATTTCCCTCATGCAGTATGTACCTTCACTCCGCAGACATTTTTCCCATTCCGTGCTGAAATTAAAGTGGCAATTTCTCATGCTTGGTAATTGTCTGATGAAAATCCCCCATTTCAGATAATGTCTGGAAACTTAAAGAAATAATGATATGGAATGAAAAATAGCTAGTTAAGTCATTTTGGTTTTTATAGCCTGAAATTTTTAGTCCCTCCCTTTTAAATTATTTTTAAACAGTTTGAAAATACCTGTTTTTCTCCTCAAACTTGAGCTGTGAGAAGCATATAATGGATACTTAATCTTTAACCTCCTCCTGAAATTCTTTGAGGTTTTTTGTCTTATCTGCCACTAATATGCTTGCAATGCCATGTTTGAGAAATTATTGTAATCTACCACATATTGAATTCCTCGTATTCCTCAGTGGAAACCTCAGGGAGGCAGAAAAGAACCAGGAAGGAGTAAAAAAACTCTTGAAAATGCCAATTCAAAGTAGCCATGGTGAACTGAAGGTAAGTATTTAGGGTGAGGGTGGCGCTGAAACAAAACACAAATGAGGTAGCAGCGTGAGTCAAGACTTGAATGACTTTAGCTTTAAATGGTCTGCAGATCGCATTAAAATGATTTTATTTTCCTGTAAAACTTTGTTTCTGGATTTTCTTAGGTTTCCCATGGCTGTCGTCATAAAAGCTGCTGAATGTTTTCCCCATTATGGTCAGCTCCCCAGCATGGGTTAGGCTCTTTATATCATTCTTGCAGAGAAAAAGTGCTGGACCTCATGGTCGAACCTTGTCCTTCCCTCCCTCCAAGCTGTTTTCTGCCAAGTTTTGTGGGCAGAAGTATGTGTGTGGATAGATGGTTCCCTGCCTCCCATATTCCTGTTGGCGTTTGATCCTCCATTGAAAGCTTTCTCCCTGAAGTAGTGGCCAAGAGCACTTGCCAGTTTTGTGCATGTGATGAGCAGGGCTGTGACACCATCTGATGGTGCGCTGGGCACGTGCAGGTGTGTTTTCCATAGATGATGTCTCTCTGTGATAGCTGCTAGCTTTTATCTGTTTCAAAGTAAGTGATGTACCCCTGCTAGAGGTAGAAAACAGTGAGGACATTGGGAGAAACAGCTTTAAAAAACCCAGAAAGTCAGGAGACACTCTCTTAAAGTAAAATTAAGTGCTTTACTGGGGGGTAGTTGGAGGCTTGGCTTTCTGTTTCCACAGTGACAGAAGGGCATGGCACATGTGGAGTATTAAATGTTGCTGAGGCTAATGGGAATGTCCCAGCTGCTGTTAAAACCTGATGTATAAATGTGTTGATTACTGCACACTGAATCTTTTTTCTCTTCTTAAAAGAACATACAAAGAAAAAATTCAGGAAAATACCAACGTAGTTACAGTCAGTGCTATCTACTTCCCCTTACAAAATGCGTTCAGTTGATGAAACTATTTTGTTTCATGCTCGATTAGTTGATCTTAGATAGCATTGCTGTTTTTTGTGTGTAGAGGTACTTGCCAGATTGGTCAGTAGGATGGCCGTAGGATGGCAATCTACTTTCTGAAGTTCACCTACCATCTTAGAAAGAAACCTGATCAAATGGGTTAGAGAATTAGGAATATTCCTTGTTTGCAACACGGTTGTTAGAGTTTGACTGAGGGATGAGAATAGAAACAATACCCGAGTTTCTGTTAAAAAACCAAAGAAACGAACCCTACCAGCTACATGGAAAGGTGGTATCTCTGTTCATTAGTTCTTCCTCTGGCATGCTAAATGGGTCCCTGTGCAGGACTCCTGAGGAGGGTCTTATACGGACTTCATAAGAAGACGCAGAAGGGGAGAAGCAGTTATCCAGCCAAAACGTGTGTTCCCGAAGCATTCATTCCTCTTGCCCGTGGTATAAGGCAGGTTTATGGATTCAAAAAATGCCATCGTGTCTGCTTAAGTTCTCATCTACTGTAATCCTTCTTAAAATACTTGATCCTTAACCCGTTGGTTTTTAGGGAAGAGGCTGGTAAGATTAGTAGGAGGGAAACATGCCTTTTTCCTTCCGTACGCGTTTGTGAGCGTGACTGCTGTGCCCACTTCCCACATGGTCAGTAGGCTGTCTTCCTCTGTATGTGTGAGATGTCCCTTATGGTAGGTCATGTACCTTGTAAATAAAGTAAGCGTTTTCTATTGCCTTGCTCAGAAAATATGTCAACCTTTGCGTTGCATGTGCTTCATTGCTCCAACACTTGTGCTTTGCATTTGCATCTGGTTGGATCTCTATGGAGAGACTTTTCTTCTCCTCACCCAAGTTTAAACACAGGAGAGAAATGATTGCATTTATTTGCCATTTTAATAGTATTTTTTTTTTGTGTCAGGTGAAATTACCGACATCACAGCAGTATCCCAAACCTGAATTGATCCTGAAGTGCTACATGTAGTCCCAGAGACATTCAGGATTTGGCTTTGGGGCACTTGGATGACTTCCATAGTCACAAGTGGACCTGCAGCAGGAGCCTTTGCTCTTTGGTGGCAGGCATGGCTGGAGCTGTGATGCTTAAAGCCTTCAGGCTTGGCGGCTGCTGCGTTCCCCCCTTTGTCCTGAAGGGGACAGCTGGGAAGAGCACCCTGGTGACAGCCTGCATCCCAGGCCTCCCACAGCACTCAGGCTGTACCATGCCGGTGCTTCCCGCTAGGAGATACTGGCAGTTGATTTAAAATCCTTCCCCATGGTCATCATGGCTTTTAAGGATCTTTTGCGCTTATTATCTCAGAAACGCCTTTCTTCCTTGAGCATGACCTGCCAAGGCAGCTGTGTTTCTCTTAAGCACTGAAGTTAATGATAAAAAACATGACGCTTGAGAGAAGGACAGCAGGATTACAGCCCTTCTTAGCTGTGTGCCCACTGCCAGCATACCTTCTGTGGGAGACCAGCGTGATCAGGGGCTTTTGGGGCTACAGGACAAAGTGTAAGGCATGGCTTGGGCATCTGCGATCCTTTCCGCAAGGGGTTTTGAGGACGGTGCTTGTATGGCCTTTTGGGGCTTAGTGTGAAACAAGGCAAGCTTGCTTTTTTCCCCTGGTGTCTGGTTTTTGTTTGTTTTTTTTGTTTATGGAATGCAATGGAAAACACTTTTTTTCAGATGTAACAGTAACACTGGATAAAAGGGACCTCCTTGTGTTAGTGTATACTGCTGACATACACTTCACTTATAATCAGCCCAGTGGACTAGGTGGCTTTGCATCTGAGGGTAATCACAATGCCCTGTATGCACTAGGGCAAAAGTTGCTCAGTGTGGATGTCTGGTAGTGTTCTGGCTGGGCTGTACAGCTTCTTTCCTATCAGAGTTCATATAGTAACCTAAACTTGCCTCTGTTCACATGACCTTAAGTTGGCTATTAACTCAATCTCTCACACACTACCATGCAGACTTTTTCATTTCCAGCTTTGCTTGGGAGCTCTGTCTCCTGCTGTCTCTTTTCATGAAGCTGTGTGTGGGCTTACCTGTAGCATGCATGGTAGGAGTTTGCATGAGGAAATACCTTCCTAAATGTTAGCCCTGGCAGCTGTGCCTCCGTGGAGGCACGTGGAAGAGGCAGGGCGGCAGTGCCAGCAAGCTTCACCACTGTCTTTTGTTTCCCTCATAGCTATGGTGACCCTGAATGTGAGACCAAGAATGTACGCGCTGGAGATGATTTAAGGAAATGTGCAGCACTACATACTAATTAATTCAGGTCATGATACTCGTAGGATAAGCACAGCAGCTTCCTGCCTCCCAGGTGGTTGCTGCGGTTCTGATGTGAACCCCTTTGGTTTATGCCAAGAAAAAACCTGCGGAGTAATTAAAATGAACCTGAACTGCTTTAGAGGAGCCTGGTTTGAATTAGGGCATGATTATTAACTCTAGCAGTATTTGGCTTTGCTAAATCTTTCCCTTCCCTTCCGTGATGTTCATTCCCCTGCCACTCCATCAGCTCAGTAACGTCTGCTGGGGTAGTATCTCTTTAGATGAGACCACTCGTCTCTGTAGAGAAAACAAGGGCTTGGCTAACACGTACCTCAAGCCTTGGTGGGCCTTTGTCAGGGGTGCGGTGCCCACTGCAGAGCTTGCTGATGGCTGTCAGGGTCTCGTGTTAGCCAGTCTCCAGAAAGCCAGGACCATGGGAGCAGAAAATGGGGAGTGAGAAGGTAACTTTACTGCATGCTTAACTGTACTGAATGCTGTTCTTCTCACGGGCATCTGACATAGTTAACAAAATCGGACTGCTTGGAGTTACCGCATTAAATCCAAGTCCTTTGGGCTTTAAGGGCATTGCCTTTTGTATGCGTGTGTGGGAAATTCAGGAAAAAGTAAGACTACAAGAGAGTTTTAATCTCAAGCCATGGAAGCTCTGTTAGTTTGAGGGCTCAGAGTCCCTTCATTATGGTTTTCTTTCACGTGAGCTGGATGATGTGCCTATTTTTTCTTTGTATGTAGATGACATCATTTAAAAGAGTATCTTCAAGCCCTATTTGTGGGGACGGTAAACTGTGAACATGGGTTCTCATCAAAAAACTGCATTAAAGCTTTTTTGAAAAGAAGCATTTTGCATTAGGTTGTCTTGTCATCAGGTCACAACTACGGAGCCCTAGTTTCAAAGTCTCTCGTGTTACAGCTGTGCTACTTGTTTTCCAAGGCATTTTTCAGACAGGATCCACTGGGAGCTGCTGAAATGGTTTCCCAAATTTTTCTCCGGTGTAGTGCCTGGATGCCTTGATGCCCCTGCCTTGTTCTGCTGTGCTGTACAGCGGTGTGGTAAGGCCCTCCATGCCTGTGACCTCTGGTGATGGAGCGAATATTACTCTTTTTTCACCATTGTTTGTTTTTACAGTGCTTAAGAAGTTGATGTTGGCAGAAGAACAAAAACAGTAGGAATTTTTTTTTTAATCTAGACAAGCAGGATACTTACACTAGAAAGGCCTTTCTCTCATAAGAAATTGAAATGTATTTTGTGGAAAAAATGTTTGAAATGTACATTGTGGTATGCTGCCTTTTTTTTTCCCTCCTCCTCTGAAAAAATTCTCTCTGCTGTGAAATGAAACTAATCCTTAGTTTGAAGGCTCGTATTAGACATCCCCTCAGCTTGGGAGCGACTGGAAAGGAAAGCAAATGTGTGAGTTGTACAGAAAGGCTGCGTTTTGGGCTGTACTGTTTTTCCCTGTTTCTTCCTTGGAAGTTCTAATTTATCTTTGGAAAGCCTGAGAAATTAGAGGTCACTAAACATAATTTCCTTTGGTCCTGTAAAATGATTAAGCGTTGATAATATCTAAATGTGACAGTCCCTTCTCCCTTTTTAAGAATCACATTTTTGCAAGACATCATTAACCTCCACCACCCCTAAGATGTCCCATGATCTTTAGAGAGGGTCTCTCTGCTGTCTCCTTACTTTCTGTGCGGGAGGTGGATTTGCATCCTTCAGAGAGCTCCAGGCATCTAGTTCTTCAGCACGACAAAATCTTCGCTCTTGGGTCCCGCTCCTATCCAGCCATTGTCTGTTGTAGTCCTTGATTACTGAAAAAATCACAAGACCTGCTATTATTTTGGAGGCTTTTGTTTACTGTTTGGTTTCTGAGCACTTAGTGGCTGGTACTTATTTCAAGTTTTCCCTCTTCCATGTTGATGAACGGAAATCTACTTCTTTTTTGCATAATAAAATCTGCAATTTTTCATGCATGCTTTATAACTGGGACTTAAGTTCGGCACCAGATCTTGATAAACTTGGTGATGGTATTGCAAGAGGCAGTTCAAGTGTAGCTAGCATGCCTCTCTTCCTGCATGACACTGGTACCTTTGCCCTTGCTTTGGGGAAAAAAAGGCTAAATATGTTCCACGCTGCCTGCCTCTGCTTTTTACGCTGTTCTCTTTTGTATAGGGTTTACTGTTGCAGGTCTATAGGAAAGCACAAACCCTAGGCAAACCCTGAGCCTATAACACATACGGAATACCTGTGTTTTAAGGAAGGATATCTGAAAGAAAACTGTGGCAACAAAACGGGGATCATTTTTTGGTAGGTGATACCTATTTGGATAGACTTAGAGTGCCTGGAGGAAACGTGTTGTCCCGTAACATAGGGATGGTGCACTTTAAATTCTCAAAATACTCAGTGCTTCTTCCCCCATCTTTTCCCTGTAATGAAACAAGATCTTGCTATAAATTTATTGTCCACGTTTGAGTGATGCAATATGTCTATCTGATACTTCCATGCATTCCCTGTTCAGTCGCTAAAGAGGCTCCATCAGTTATGTCTTTGTTACAGATGTTTAATTTAAAAACGATAGATTTGAGGGTGGGGGAATGGGGATTTTCACAGTAATGTCATTAAGGAAATATTGCAAAACTGACGTAAGCGTCATATTTTTTTGCTCTGCAAGCTCTGCATTTTTCAGGCAAACTTTGTCATCACAGAGCAGTTAGGAAGCAGCGGTTAGTGGGTCAGGCAGGCCCAGGGGGCTAAATTGGCTTTTGTTCAGCCAAATGTTAGTGCTTTTTAATCAACGCTGAATTCTGCGTGCAACACTCTCTTCCTTCCCCAAAGCCATAACAAAATAAAAATGGGTATTCAGTCGGGTCATGCACAACATCTGCCCTTTACTGAAACAGTTAGGGAGTTACCACAACGAGGGAAGAGACGCTGGCTATAGCTGCTGTTAGGGCATCATTTCGCCACCGTGGCTTTGGTGGTCTGGTACAAGCAGCCGTCGATGGAGATCTGTGCGCAGTCCTCAAACTCCCTTTAGAAGGAAGAGGAGAATTTCCTTTCATGTTTCCTGCAGCATTTTTACAAAAAGGTGCAAAATTCCAATAAAACTGTGTCCCGAAAATTGGAAGTGAAATTAATTTACAGTGCTGTGGAATAATTGCATAGATTTCTTTTTGCCCTGTACAGCTTCCATAGGTGTTAGGCTACTTCACAGTAAGGAATTGTTTTTTCAAATCTCACTGCTACCACCTGCTCAGTCTCTAGTAAGGAACCAGGAAGGAGTAAAAAAAATCCTTGAAAATGCTAATTTAAAGTAGCCATGGCGAACTGAAGGTAAGTATTTCGGGAGTGGGTGGCACTGAAACAACACACAAATGAGGTAGCAGCGTGAGTCAAGGCGTGAATGACTTTAGCTTGAAACAGTCTGCAGATTTGTAATGTAATTCATGTGACGGTAGAAATGCTGGAGGCTTTGGACTTTCTTGTCTAAATGGCTTATATATACTCTACTATAGACCGTCAGGCTATCCTGAGAAGTTTCAATTTGCCTTTATTTAGGTTGTTTTCTGACAAAAGGCTTCATGCAGGCCAATTTAATTTTAAAAAAAGTCTGTTGTGGTAAAAGAGCCTCAGTGGACATCTAATGCAGGTGTCTTTGGTTTGAAGATTTTACATTTGGCTGAATTTCTTCCAATTAATAGGAGTCTATTAAACTCTTCACCCAAAACAAGCTGAGTCAGTGCTGTATTTAAAGTTAAAAATTAACCATGATTTACTGGATACATTGGTGGTTGCTGTAAAGGAACCTAAGAGCAAAAAATGGTAATTTTCTTTTTTAGAGTTCTGAAGCAATTCACTGTCTTCCATGAGAAGAAATAGGAGGATCTAGAGCTAGGTGATGTTGCCTTAGTGTTGTGAAGAGCAGGAGAGTTAACTTGGTTTTGTCTTGTTTTGGGTGAAGAGCTTAAAAACTAAAAGCATTAATTATTTTTAGAGGGTTGTTTTCTACAAAATATTACATTAGTGGATGACTTTCTCCTGAAACTTTCAAATACAAGTACTTTTAAAAGTAATGAAGATTGCTCTGAAGTGGGTAACTCATCTCTGGAAACCTAGGACTAGTTGTCTTCTCATAATGCTCAGTGTTGGCCCCTCCTTCCCCCATTATATGACAAGCTGCAGAGAGGCAGTGGGCGCAAATGGAAGTATGAAGTGCCTATTTGAAAAAACTAGGCTAAAATGTGAAACCAAATGCATGCTTATTTAAATAACTAATTCACAGAGGGGAACTGTGTCTCAGGGCGCAGTCTGTTAGCGGCCCATACTCGTTAATACGAAATTCTGTCCCAGTTCAGAAACGCACGAATATATGGTCTTGTCCCTAGGCACACCGACAAGCAGCCTTGTGAGCTCGAGAGGCAATGCTTAGTGTACTTGGCTGTAGAATATGTAAGTAGTCTGCTAGATCAGGGTCTGTATGTGCATGTTTGTGTTAAAAAGACATGTAGGAAAATACACATGCACAGCAGGTAGAATTTAGCCGATTTGACACTTTGCAGCAGTGTTTTATTACCGTTGCAAATCCTTGCTTGCTTGTAACAGGCAGGAAAAGTCATATTTTGTATTACACTTAGAATTAGGAAAAAAAAATGGTTTGGAGTGGTTCACAAAGCATGACTTGGAATAATATTGGTTTGGCTGGCACATTGCATTAAAGACCAAATGAAATATTTCCTTAGCTTCATCTTTCAGGTAAGCAATTACAGAAATATGCATTACCATTTGATAATCCAGAAAAACCTTCTGATTATACTAAGATCTACAAAACATGTTTCATGCTATGAGCATGATCTTGGAAATTGTGATTGAAGATTACTACCATGGTAGGAGATAGCTCTCATGGAAATGAAATACGCTGCAACTTGGATACAAATGATTAAGCTTATATAGAGAAATGTCACATGAAAGCATGATTCCTGGCTTCAAACAGATGATTCAGGCTAGCAATGGGGTAACATGCATAGAAGCTTGTAAGATAGAGATTGTAAGTATAATTGCACCTTGTACAGCTATATACATCAATTAAACTACTCCTGTGAAAGAAGGTTTGGTATGTGACTGTGCCTGTGAGAAATTAAGCTTAGGGTGTAATTATTTGGGAGCAGGGACTGTTTTGTGGGTTTGTGTATCACTCGTTAGAGCTGGAGCTCACCCCAGTTGTGTGGTCTAGGGCAATTATGGGAAACAATATGGGGAAAAAAGTTTACTACTGTTTCAAAAAGAATGCCTTTTCTTTTAAAAGTAAATCAACCTAAAATGGAAATGCAACTAGTAACAAACACTGTGCCCTGCTAGGAAATTCTCTAAACTCAGTTGATGACTGCAGTTCCACGCACGGCTTGTTCAGTCCTTTGCTGGGCACTGCTTACCTGCAGAGGTGGTAAGTCATTTTGGTGCGCTGCTTTAACACAGCAGCTGCTCCAACACTTTCTTTTTAGTATCTGGCTGATGTCCACTGTGGTTCAGATAGGAAACCAGAGAAGGCTTAAGCTCAACTCTGCTTATATCTTTGAACTTCGAGACAGAGACGTCACTAGAGCTGGCAGCTATTAGACTAAAGCATTAAAGGGGTTAGAGTGAAACCCTTGCTTTCCTGCGTGAGTAAGAAGCTTCTTCAGGGTTCTTCAGTTATATGGTCATAACGGTGATACAAAGAACAGTCATGTGCTTTGATTAGAGGAACTGTTAGAAAGCAAAGCAAAAAAAACCCCAACAGTTCATGAGCAATGATGGCCCAGTCTTCCTGGGTTTTTCCTCTGTGTAAAACATTGGGTCAGCAATATGTGAAAGGACTGTCTGTCTTCAGACTTCGTTCATTACAGCAGATTTGCTAGTCTGCAAGCTACCCGTGCTGTGTCAACAGCACAAAAAGTACTTCTGAGCGCACCATCTTATCGAAGTTACACAAGTTAGTTTGTTTTAAGAAGAATGCAGTAGGGTTACTGAAGAACAACCAGGTTATTTTGCGTGACAGGTTGGGAAATAAATGCCTTGTTACAACGTGGGGTGTTTTAAGAAAATGCTTGATGATACAGACCTTATGTCCTCTCTAAATGAACACTTTGTGTACAACAGCTCTCTTAATTCTTGAATTAACAAAAAAACTTGATTCTTTAACAGCCAGGTCTGTGGGAATTTGGAACATTAAGAGCTGCGAGATAGTCCACTTGTTGTGATGTTTAAACTTCATTAAATGTGACACTAACTCAGAAGACAACATGCAAGTTTTCCTAACAGCTAAAATTGTCAAGAGTGTGGTATCCTAAACAGTAATGAGAGGGGTCAGTGGATCTTACATGTATTGAACATTGAGGAACACAAGTCTTACGTAGCAGTTGAATAATTTGTAGGGTTACTGTAAAGCCCTTTCAGTCACTCTTGCTTTTTAATGGCAATTTTGCGCATTAACATTATTGAGAGGGCGTTATGTTTTTGACTACAGAAAGTGCTGTCTGATGAAAATGTTCTTGAGAATCTTCCCAAGTGTGTTTTTTACAGGAACAAGCATATTGATTTAGCAAAATGCTAAGCTGTTCATTAAGGCAATATTCTGAAGTGGCAAACGTCATGTGATTTACGTGGATTTTAAGTCAGATCTGTACCTGTTTGCTGGTTTTATGGCTTTAAGCAAATGAGTTGAATTCTTTAAGCTCACTTCTCTTTCATTTGCTTATGTATTCAGGATGTTTAATGGGTAATTATTATCTTCAAAATGCTGTGATGCCTAAATGGAGGGTGATGCTGAAGAGGTTTCTCTGTGGAAAAAAGATGACTTAGAGTTGCAGGTTTAATTCATACTTGTTCTTAGCATTTTCAACTAGTGTCTGTGTCTGCACCCTCCAAAAGAGTGGTGTCTGAAAAGGCTCGTAAATCCTGTCCCTTTGGTTTCTCCTATTGCCTAACCCTAAAGCAGAAGATGGGAAGAAGAAACAGGTTGTGGCTGAGGAAAGAAGCATTGCCTTGCCTTTTAGAAACCAATGTCAAATTTTTCCTGCAGTTTTAGTTTCCTTCCAACACTCTCCTGGCATGTTGTCTTTCCTCCCTGCCTTTCCATCTATGTTTGTCTAAATATGGAAGATTTGCAGTTTTTTATCATTTAGGAGGGGAAAAAAAACCCCACAAAACAAACCCCAAAAACTAAGCAAGAAAAAACCCTGAAAAAACCCATTGCCAATTCAGATTTTTGATTTGGAGCTCTCTGTGGCTCTGCCGCCTCTGGAGCTTCAGAAATAAGAAGCATGCCCCGGCTGCAAACCAGCCCGTTGTTGCTTTCTGTGTTGACGTGGGAAAGCTGAGTTGCATGGTCATCTAGGTGACGGAGGGACCTCTGCCTCTGCTGTGTGACTTGAGAAAGAGCTGGCTGACGGGGTTTAGGGTTTTGAGAAGAGTAACCGCGTTTCCTAGAGTTTGCATGCTTGACGGCTTTTGAATGGAGAAGCTCTTCTCTTTCCTGGCCCTGAGACGTGCAGTGCCTTCCTGCTTTGCCTACCCATCTTTAAAGATGAATTTTTCCTTGTGCTCTGCAAGTAAAGTTAGCTGTACCCCGTTAGCGGTCATTCAAATGAAAGCAGAGACCCCACAGCTGGAGCAGGGAAGAGGTACATCTGCTGTGAGCCCTTACGAGGTGCTAATCGCTGCTCAACTGGTGACTGAGTGACCTGGGTTGAATAGGAGAGGGGGCAGGCGACGAGCCAAGGGATTGTGGAAGAGATGGGAAAGCCTGTACATGGGGGGAAAAGTGGGAAGTCGTGGGAAAAGAAGCACTTCTTGTATTTGAGGTTAAAAAAGAAAAAATGGTCTAAATGTGAAGCGAGTTCGAATTTGTGCTTGGGACCCCATCAGTCAAATACTGATTTATCTCCACGGGCAACTTGTGTATATAGTTTAATGTATTATTACTTCTATGGATGTCAGTATATGCATTCTATTTTGGGTACATAACGCTAGTAATGGAACATGGCATAAATCAAATGGAATTTAAACTCACGTTGTGCCCATTTCACAATTTAGTACTCCTTTCCACTGCTACATTATTAGGAGTTACGGTTTAATATCTGTAGGGACAGATCGGGCTACATGGCAAATTGTGGGAGAGAATGTGTGTGACTATTACTCATTACGATTTTAAGCATAAGTAATCTCTCTTATTCTTCCGCCCCCATTTCATAAACTAATCTCAGTCTTAGCTTCAGAGCCACTGATTTACATGTATGAGCAGTTTCTCACCTGAGCAGCCTGTCCTCTTAGCCTCAGGTAAGAATTGCATATGAAATAAATATGGGATTCACAGTCTAGTTCAAAAGAATTTGGGAAGCTTTGTCAATACTTCACATTTTTCAAGGACACAGGGCACAATGTTTTCAGGCCAGGTTCTGATATCCCTTCTTAATGAACAGTTCTCACTGCAACAAGGTCCAAATCCAAACGTTGAATGTAGCAGGTCTGATAAAAGCAGCAGAATTTGACCCCTTTTTGGCTCTTACCGTGTCCGCTGTGAGCTTCAATAATGTTTTTTCATGATGTTTGTGAGATAATCCTGGTTTTTTGCTGCTTGATTTATTTCTAACAACTCTGAAGGCCGATGAATATGGTATTTTCTGGAATGAAGTGTGTGTTTGGAGGCTGGGGGGAGTATCAAGCTGTTTTTTGTCCTTTTGTTTTTAACCCCTCTTCCATAGAAAACACAGTGTCCTACAGACAGATAGAACAATGCTATATTCCATTTTAGCATCGAATCACAAGCGGGGTCTTTGGAATTAAATTTGGCGAATTGCCTGGATATGTTTAGTTTTTAACAAGCACTGCTTTGTGCATTAGCACCCTACGCTTCCTCCCTCCCTCCCCCCGACGCTGCCACTGAAGAGAGGAGGAGAAACAAAAAAACCCAAAACAGAATAAAAGCATCTGTGAGAGTGAAAATGGGGAACAAAGAAGGGATGAAAAGAGGAGCCAGAACAGCTGTCAAATTTGTCAAAAGAGCTGGACATAATTTTTAAGTTAGTCACACTCCTGAGTATCTGATTACATATTTATAAATCTTTTTTTTTTTTTTTAACATTAGGTGCAATGTAGATGCAACACAACTCTTTGTACAGAATGCAGCTCAGTTTTCAGCAAAATGTTTGAATGCTCATTTACCAGGACTTTGAACCCAAGCATGAGCATGTGAATATTTGACAATAACACCTTCTTTTTTTGTGTGTGTATAACTGGAGATATGCTGTGGTGAGGAAGATAGATCATTATTGAGCATAGTAGCTAGGTAAAGCTTTGACAGACTTTAAGGTACATATTAAGATTGTATTTTATTAAATGTTAATGTTTGTGCTGCCTTTTTTTTTTTTTAATTTGCCGAAGGATAAATGGAAGCGTCAAGCTCCAAGGATTATTTTCCTTGAAAGAGAACTGTGAAAATATATCTCATGACCTGAAAGAAAGTAGTCTGCGAAGAAAAGTACTATCCTACTGTTGGCAAGATTGTTCTTAACTTATTGATGAAAGGGTAGGAGAAGACCTTCCCACCCCCCGGCACCCCTTTTTTAGTTAGGTCAAGCAGTGTGATTGATTGCAAATCACCATTAAGGTACCATTTTTGCTCAGCTGAAAAATGTTTGTCTGCTACTTTTAATGCAATGTGTTGTTTCAGTTTACCTGCAGAGCAAAATTTCTGATTTAAACGAGGATTTATTCCTAAAATTAACTGCCCTGCAGTGGCTACACCCAGTACTGTGTTCCTAAGAGGAAGGAATTGTGAATAAGTGTGAAATAAGCTAACCCTTTAATGAGACAGGGAAGGAGAGAGGGGAGTACAGAGGAGGCAGCCCTCTCTGCTCCCCAGCTGTGCTATGCTCGTAGGAGCTGGGGTCACCAGGCAAAGCTGAAAATTGAGAGCTGTGAAGCTGGAGGGAATTCCTGTAATTCTTTTGAACTGCAGGCAAAATTATTTCACAGTGAAAGTTGTACCAGAGGAGTGTATAAGCTCAAATATTTTAAATTTAGAGAGTGAAGGGAAATCCGTAGTCGAGTAAATGGCCATAACAGATGGCGGGTGTTTCTGCATTTGTGTTTTATTTTTGACCCAGGGATGAGGCTCTGAAGCAAATCTCATTTATCCTCATGCACCGTGCTTTGGTTCAGACTTTAGAGCAGTTCTGGAGCATGCGAACTGGGTTCCTTTTGGATGAAACCGGACTGAAATGCCCTCCAGGAGGGCACCTGGAAAGTTCCCACCACTGGGGGTTGCTCAGTTCATGGGATCAGGGTAGAGCTGGCTTGAAGTCGCCTCCCCTCCTCTCCTCTGGAAGTGCATGTTCTGGGGGTACTGAGGCCTCAGCAGCAACTGTTCATCCTGCAAGTTAGCTGCTGTCGCTTTGCAAATTTATTTCTCAGTTGGTTCTACAGTCCCCACTTAAAACATGTTCACTGAGCTATAGATAGCCTTTGTGCTAAATTTGCACGTGGTTTTGTTATGCATATAATATGCAGGTCTGTTTTAAGAAGATACATAATCTGAGTTTCTTAATTTATTAGAAGATGGAGGATGACTATTTTTAAACAACAAATCAGTTTAAAGTCAGGCTTTGTTTCAATGAAGAGCACGTCCTTTTAATGCGCTCCAACACCTTCAGTATTTAATAGTTGACTAAAACAAGGTTAAATAAAATTGTGTACCAAACCTGCCTTAAAAAGGGACGTGTATGTGTAGCTAGTAAGTAGAAATAGTTGCATCTGATCACTCCTGACTACGTGCATGCTGTATTTTAAACCTGAATGCAATCTCCCACATGCTGCCAGCCATCCACGCTTGTTTTTACACGTCTTTATGAGAAGGTACGGGTCTGAGGGAAACCGGAGAAGTGGGGAGCCCTTCCGGGGAGGTGGGGGAGCAGGGGAGCTCATGCCTGTCCACCCTCCGTGCAGTCCCTGCCTCTCTCCTTTCCGCAGCCCAGGTGGGCTATAGGCAGCAGGACAGGGGCAGGCATGGTCTTACCTCACCTCCTGGCTGCCTGTGGCAGCATCCTGAGGACTCCTGCCTGCTGTGGGGCCGGTAAGGTTAGACGAGTTGTACTTGCGCTGTCTAAATGCAGTCTGGCGGTGTGCTGCTTTTGGCAGGATGGTTCACAAAAACCTTGTGATCACGGGAGGGGTGTGCAGGGCCGGCTCTGGGGAGCGGTTCCTGGCCCCGTGGGTGAAGGTGGTGGCTACGGTTGGGGTTTTTTCCAAATCTGAATCACTTTCTTGACTCTCAGCGACTGGGCTAGCAAATAAATCGAGTAAGCAGAAAAGTAAGAGTTTAAAGAAAAAAAGCCTTTTCAATAGCCTGTAATTCTGGGTGCTTAGCTGGTGACTGCTGCTGATCTGATTTGTCTTTCTTTGAAACCTGACAGAAAGCATAAGCTGCTTTCTGATGAAAATGTATGATACACAATAATCATGTAGGTGATAAATCAACGTAAACCTCAGCATAGGTTTTCAAATCTCAGAAGTAGTTTCACTTTTGAGGAAAGCTAAAGGAAGTCTTTTATTTAGTTTTTAATTTACTTTTGTGGTACATCCCTCCCCACCCACCACACAGCTCCCCAGCCATGCTTGGGTAGCTGACCAGGGTTCAGAGTAGTGTCAGTGCCAAGGAAATGGTGCATGTGAAGTATGAAAAATCATAGAATCAAAGAATCATTAAGGTTGGAAAAGACCTCTAAGATCATCGAGTCCAACCGTCAACCCAACACCACCATGCCCACTAAACCATGTGCCTAAGCGCCTCATCTACACGTCTTTTAAATACCTCCAGGGATGGTGACTCAACCACTTCCCTGGGCAGCCTG
>NW_008825619.1:6343046-6349946 GCF_000699105.1 Pygoscelis adeliae | reverse complement strand
AACCCGTGCTGGCTGGGCCTGATGCCCTGGTTGTCCCGCACATGCCTTGTGAGCGCCCTCAAGATGAACTGCTCCATGATCTTTCCCGGCACCGAGGTCAGGCTAACAGGCCTGTAGTTCCCCGGATCCTCCTTCCGGCCCTTCTTGTAGATGGGCGTCACATTGGCAAGCCTCCAGTCGTCTGGGACCTCCCCCATTAACCAGGACTGCTGGTTAAAAGTCAGAAGGTAAAAGGTATGCCACAAGGGAGTGAAGTTATTGTGTCTTATTTCAATTTGGCTTTTAGTTATTGGATGCTTTTTTTGATTTGTAGTAATTTCTGTAGTTCTCTCTTTAAATTATGTTTAGGTTTGACAGAGCAGACTTCAGGAAGAAGTAAAGCAATGAAATGATGCTAAAATGGTGGTGTTGAATAGGCTGTAGCACAACTTCTGAGCTCCTAGAGAGCAAATTTAGGTAGAGTATTGAAGGAAGTACTTCAGTACTTTTAGTCAAACTGGACACGTACCACAGCTTGTTGCAGCCCAGTAGGTGAAACCTGCATCTCTTGCTGGGCCTGATGAGAGCTGTGGCTTTCCTGCACCAGGTCCAGGTCTGCACGCAGGGGAGGCTGTGCACAACCGGTAGACGCAGCCTGAGGTGGCAGTGTCCCATGTGAGCAAGTAGTTTGGCTCATTAGGGTTGGACCCGTAGGCTGAAACCGCTGTTGATAAGGTCCCAGTGTCCTTGCTGAACATGTTACTGGAAGGTGGAGGGTCATGTCAAACTAGCTCTGGTCTGAGCCTGAAAACTGAGTGCATTTTACACATGGGGCACGTTAAGTGTGCTCCTGGAGCACACGTTTTGGTTTAGTTTCATTAAAAAGGAAGCAAGTTTGTGTGCTCTGAGACTGCAACGCAATGCGGGACAAGGTATGGTAAGGGGGAATGACTGGGAGATTTGTGTCAGAAGTGCACTTGTCATTTCATCTAAAGAGTAATTTTTAGGGGTTTGTAGTATAGATGCTCCCTAGCTGTTCAATCCCTGTGCATTTTTGTAAGAGGACAGTGCTGATTTTGCTTGTTCAATTTAGCATTAGTGTTCCCTGGCTATTGAATGTGTTCCTGCAGTGTCCTTAGCATTTTTTTGTTTGTTTGTTTTTGGCTGGAGCATATTGCTCGGTTATAATTCAGATGATATTGTCTATCAGTACTAAACTGCAGTGTTGCCCTTGTCAAAACTTGGCTCCAGCTGTTCACCAGAGTGGTGTGAATGGTGTTTGAGTGTGCACATCTGGTCATTTTGGAACAGGTTTAGTACATTCCTTTCGGTGCTAGAGTTTAATTTGCAGCTGGAAAGCAGACCAGCGCAACACTAAATTACTCAGTTTCAGATAAATGCTTTCTTTGTGACTGCTTTGTGAAAATGATTTATGGGAATACTCTGTATCCTGATATATTTCTTCCCCTTCTTCCGCCACCTGCCCGAAGTCTGACATCCTGCAACTTGTGTGTTAGTCTTTGCATCTGGTTGCTAAGTATGTAATCATTACGTAAGCTGAAGATACGGACCATATAATTAAAGCAATAAACTGAAATAGAAATTTAAATTGCATACCTTTTGGCAGTTGTAGGAATTGAGAAGAATGAAAAATTGAACTTTTGCAGATGAGTACCAGCAACTTGTCTGTCCTGCACTTGAGGAACGGTTTTGTAATCTGTTTCAGTACTCTTGAAATAAAACTAGGAAAAGGGACTTCCGCTGTCCGGGTGTTGTGGTTTAACCCCGCAGGCAGCTAAACACCACACAGCCGTTTGCTCACTCCCCCCCCATCCCCAGTGGGATGGGGGAGAGAATCGGGGAGGAAAAAAAAAGTAAAATTTTTGTGGGTTGAGATAAAGACAGTTTAATAGGACAGAAAAGGAAGGGAAAATAATAATAATACTAATGATAATGATAAAAGAATATACAAAGCAAGTGATGCACAATGCAGTTGCTCACCACCCGCCGACCGATGTCCAGCCAGTCCCCAAGCAGCGGTCACCCCCTCCCCCGGCCAACTCCCCCCAGTTTATATACTGTGTATGACGTCACATGGTATCGAATATCCCTTTGGCAGTTTGGGTCAGCTGTCCTGGCTGTGCCCCCTCCCAGCTTCTCGCTGGCAGGGCATGAGAAGCTGAAAAGTCCTTGACTAGTGTAAGCCCTGCTCAGCAACAACTAAAATATCGGTGTGTTATCAACATTGTTCTCATCCTAAATCCGAAACACAGCACTGTACCAGCTACTAGGAAGAAAATTAACTCTGTCCCAGCTGAAACCAGGACACTGGGAGAGCCAGAAATTGATTCTGGGCAAGCAAAATCAGATTTTTCTTCTATAGAATTGCACTTGAATGTGTTTTGATTAGGCCATTTTCGGGACACACACACACACACACGGTGTGTGCGAAGATAATTTCTGATCTCAGTGATGCTCAGTTTCAGCAAAGCTCAATTTTCAAGACTTACAGTAATGAACTGAAAATACTTGTTTTCCCTTGCAGGCTCAGATCTTGATATTTCTTTCTAAGCAGGAAGCGAAGAAGGAGAAATGGAGGGTGCCTTTTCGCCACAGTTGCATCTTTGACTCTGCTCAGCTTTTAACCTTGTCATTGGTTGTGTCTTTGCATCTCCTCTGAGTGAAGATGATAAGGCTGTACCTGTTTTACTATTTGCAGTTTCTAAGAGGATCAGGCTACTTTGTTTTTCTTTACTAATGATCAACCCATATTAATTTGGTTTTAAATCATTGTAAGAGGGAAGTATCGTTTATTCATTAAATTCGAGCAAAGAACTTGAACACTGATAGTTCCCTGTATTGTGGAGGTGTAAACATTCTGGGTTTTTTTAAGGTACAAAATGTCTTTTACAGTGAGTTGTTGGACTTCTTTTCCTTCTTCAGTTCTCAATTGACTGGTTGAGAAGGCTTTTTGT
Source organism: Pygoscelis adeliae (assembly GCF_000699105.1). Classification (NCBI taxonomy): domain Eukaryota; kingdom Metazoa; phylum Chordata; class Aves; order Sphenisciformes; family Spheniscidae; genus Pygoscelis; species Pygoscelis adeliae. The sequence continues at coordinate 6,346,992 of NW_008825619.1, read as the reverse complement.
CCCACCTCCCCCCAGTCATTTCCTACCTGCTTCATTGCTAGAACCAGCTGGTGAAAGCTGTTTCCTTGTAATTATCAGTTTGCTGCTTTAGCAGTTCTTGGGATAGTATGCACAGAAAAAGTGGTGTTTCCAGGACCAGTCAAAACTGATGCTGAGTGTTAGAGACCATGGGAAGTGCGGGTGATGATGACTTGCTATTTGTCGCCTGACCTGAATTGTTGCGTAGTATTGCTGCTTTTGCTTGGGATGCAGGAGGAGAACTTGCTGCCATTTATCTGCAGTCTTATCTAAAAACCCTCTCCATTTTATTCTGCTTTCTAAAATGACTTTGAAAAATACCACATCCAGTTCCAGCAAAGAGGAAGCCACCTAATTGTTTATTGGTTGTACCATCGGGAAGATGGATAGTTGAAGTGGAAACACAGATGTGCTTGCTTTGTACCCCCATGAGCAAACCTGATCAGGCAGTATATGGAAGAAGCTATGCATTTGAATTCTTCTCTGGACATGTATAGCTGTGCATAGTAATCTCTTGACAAACTTTCTACTAGTGTAAGACTTATTTCTCTTGTGCAGGCATTTTCCCTCTGCCTCAAAACAACAGGAGTGCATTTACGATGATATCTTTAGCATTATACAGCTTCCTTATCTTCTGTCTTTGCTAACTTAATTTAGCTAAGTTAGCAAACTGCTGACTTAAAATTGTTAAAATGCACTTTCTAAATAAATCACTCAGAAGTAGTTTACTCTTAAAAAACCCATAAGTGACTACTACATGCTTTCCATTTGATGTAGGTCAGTTTGAAGCCTCATGGTTTTTGCAGGGTCCTGACGGGGAGGTAGTTCATATGAAGAGAAGCACTTATCGAGAAATTTCTTTTTTGTTTTGAGCTGAAAGAATGCTATACCAATGTGGAAGGTCATGTTTTGTTTATTGGGAGGGAGGCAGAATGCTGTTTCTCAGATTGCTTTATGGAGCCGAGTCGGGGCTTGGACTGTTAGATTGTATTTGTTTGCAGGAGACGACTACTCCTATAAAATCAGTCAGAACACAGACTTTGGGTTTTCCTTCCTGTAAGCCAGTGAAAGTACTTAATGCACATATGTGCACACACATATATATACACACACACGTATAAATATAAAAAGCCTTTTCTACATGGTCAGAGTATTTATCTAGTATTGTAATCCCTCTCTCCTGTCTTGACATGAAATGCATATGTTATATTTGCTGGAATATTTTATAAAAATTCCTGTTGAACTTGCTAGGTGTCTGATAAAGCTCATAATTAAAAGAAGTAAACTCTTACCGTCCAGCAAGTTTGGTTTTTATCCGAATGTTGTCTTGATGTATCTTGATTGTTTTTACAGTGCAATTAGATTTATTTTTTTTGTCTGTTATGGTAGAAGACTTTTGACAAGGGTGGTGGCTCTTAGCAAGAGGTCAATGAGACTGAAGCTGTTGACCAGCCTAACTGTTGCAGGAAAAGAAAAGCATGCCATTTTGGGTACTTTGTTATCGTCACTGTTTGTTCAGAGAAGGATTTGTTGGTGCTTCTCTCCATGTCCTGTCAGTGTAAGAACCACTAAAATGCTCAAAGCAGATTAATAATGGCTTATTGCTCCCTGAGCTGCTACTTTGTTGTAACTGCTTCATCTTGGATTGACAGGTCAGAGAGGGAATCATAGAATCATAGAATAGTTTGGGTTGGAAGGGACCTTTAAAGGTCATCTAGTCCACCCCCCCTGCCGTGGGCAGGGACATCTTCAACTCGATCAGGTTGCTCAGAGCCCCCTCCAACCTGACCTGGAATGTTTCCAGGGATGGGGCATCCACCACCTCTCTGGGCAACCTGTGCCAGTGTCTCACCACCCTCACAGTAAAAAATGTCTTCCTTATCCAGTGTCTCACCACCCTCAGCATAAAAAATGCCTTCCTCATATCTAGTCTAAATCTACCTCCCTTTAGTTTAAAGCCATTCCCCCTTGTCCTGTCACAACAGGCCCTGCTAAAAAGTCTGCCACCATCTTTTTTATAAGCCCCCTTGAAGTACTGAAAGGCTGCAATAAGGTCTCCCCAAAGCCTTCTCTTCTCTAGGCTGAACAACCCCAACTCTCTCAGCCTTTCTTCAGAGGAGAGGTGTTCCATCTCCCTGATCATTTTTGTGGCCCTCCTCTGGACCTGCTCCAACAGGTCCGTTGTCCAGCAGAAATCCAGTGAAATGTTTAGACGACTGGAGCATATGACAAAAGAGGCTGAGGGAAGGAAGAAGGCTGGGGTTGGGGGCCAGATCTAATCCCCAAATCATAATGGGAGTGTTATAGAGAAGGTGGAGATAAATACTTCTCAGATGTGCACACCAAGAGGACAGGAGGCAATTGTCACTTGTTGCAATAAGAGAAATTTTTTATTGGACATAAGAAGAAAAAACTGCAGTGAGAGTGGTTAAGTGCTGGAAGTCGCTCGGAGAGGTTGTGGAAACTCTGACCTTGGAGATTTTCAAAATTCAGCTGGGCAAGGCCCTAAGAAACCTGGTCTAACTTTGACACTAGCCCTTTTATAAGCAGGAGGATAGACTCGTTCACCTCCAGAGGTCCCTTCCAAATGACTCTGACTTAATTTGCACAGTTCATAACACACCTTTATGGAGTGTGTATGGTCCTGTTTCTTCCCCCGTTTCTCCTGCACCCCCTCCAGGGAAACATGGAGACATAGCTGTGGGAGAGAAATCCCTGGCATGAAAAAGATATTGCATGCTTGTTATCTGAGTTACTTAAGAAGGTCCTGTCAGACAACTGGTCTTTCAAACTACTGCCAAACTTTACAGGGAAACTTAATTAATCTGTGATTTGTCATGACTTTCTTGGTTAAAAAGATCCAAGTCAAAATTTAAATAGATATTAAATATCAGTGGGAATGTGTTCCTGTAACTCTTAGCAGCTGTATGTGACCAGGTAGTGTCATACATCACTTTCTGCAATGCCCCGCTGCGGGGTGAAGACTCTACAGTGAGGTCAAGTTTCAGCTCTCATTTAATACACACTTGTCCTCTCCTCCATCCTTATCATGTAGCCTTATAGTCTGTTACTACTTTTTGATGATGGCAAACACCTTCTGAATACTTCATTAATGGAAGATTTAGTATGAGTACCTGTTCTTTAAGCATTATTTAATGAGTCAGGCCATTTTATGAGAATTTATGGTTGACTATGTGATCACTGCATAATGCAAAGACTGGGCAACCTTAGATGGAAGTGGCATCAGTCAACACAAGGCAATTTTCTATTTTCACCTTGAAATAGCAAACATTTATTTTAAAGGGTTGATGAAATTTCTAATCATTTCCCGATATATTAGCTAGTCAAATTAATTGGTTCACCTGTTACTATCTTTGCTGAAGGATCAGATCACCATTTTCAGAAGCCAGAAGAAATAGTACAGCCAGTTTTATGCATTTTCCCCAGCTTGAAAAAATATTGTGTTTAAGGCATTTTTATTTTCTGCCACTTTGAATAATCAGTGACTTGTGTTTCAGTTAAAAACAGAAAGAAAATAAAAACCAAACAGGATGCCTACTACAGTGCTGTTTGGGAGTCAAGAAATGTGGTTGGGAGCTGAGAACTCATTAGCCCTGCTCAATCACATACTTATTTGTGTATTCTCATTGTATCAAGGTGTCGTGGTTTAACCCCAGCCAGCAACTAAGCACCACACAGCCATTTGCTCACTCCTCCCCGGTGGGATGGAGGAGAGAATCAGAAGAGTAAACGTGAGAAAACTCATGGGTTGAGATAAAGACAGTTTAATAGGGAAAGCAAAAGCCTCACGCGCAAGCAAAGCAAAACAAGGATTTCATTCACTCCTTCCCATGGGCAGGCAGGTGTTCAGCCATCTCCAGGAAAGCAGGGCTCCATCACGCCTAACGGTTACTTGGGAAGACAAAAC
>NW_008825619.1:6315581-6343014 GCF_000699105.1 Pygoscelis adeliae | reverse complement strand
ATATGGTATGGAATATCCCTTTGGTCAGTTGGGGTCAGCTGTCCCAGCTATGGCCCCTCCCAGCTTCTTGTGCACCCCCAGCCTACTCGCTGGCGGGGCTGTGTGAGGAGCAGAAAAGGCCTTGACTCCATGTAAGCACTGCTCAGCAATAACAAAAACATCTCTGTATTATCAACACAGTTTTCAGCACAAATCAAAACCAGAGCCCCATACTAGCTACTGTGAAGAAAATTAACTCTATCCCAGCCAAAACGAGCACACAAGGATCTATGGTAACAGGACCGTGCCTGTTATATTACAATTGTCAGTGCTTTAGTTCTCAGTGCCACCGTTCTCTTGTTAAGCACATTAGCTAGCGAGTAAGGGGAGAAATTGGAGAGCTGTGGGTGCACCTCAGTCCTGTGCTCTTGGTGGATCTTCTGTGTGTCACCATAGAATTGCCCAGCTCTACAACTGCTTCCATGTACGAGTGCAAGCGTGCAACGTAACCTATTTTATAGGCAACATAAGATGTTTGAAATTATTATTCCATGTTATTGGATTAAAAGCAGTACAGATTTTCAAATAAGTCCTTAGACGCTCATTTAAGTGTGTTCTGACATCGAAGAGAGCTATTGGATGTTTTGAACCATTGATACTGGGTTTTAAATCCTTGTAAAAGTGAGTCTAAAATAAATCTGGTGGGTTTTAGGCAAACTGTCATTGAAACTTACCGCTGTTACGTGGTTAAGGTTATTGTATTGTAGGTTCATAAGCGGACTTTTCCTGAATGGAAGAATTGCTTCTAAAAAGCTGATGGCCAAACAGAGCAAATACATATGTTTAGTAGTTACATATGTGGAGTGCAGCCAATACCAATTTGTGGAAAGAACGGTGTAAGTCTTAGGAGATACTGGAAAGATCTGGTCACTAATGAATTATAAAAGATTTTCAGAAATTCCTGGTTATTTTTAAATTTTCTATTGCTTTCTGTGACAGCTTTAAGGACACAAATGCCAAAAATCTGTGGATAAAAGCTGTTATGCATTATCCAGAGCATTGCGATACCATTTATTTAACTACATAGTTAAACAAAGAAAAGCAACTTCTACAAAATTTCATTTTGAAGGATTAATATATATACACATAAAGAGGGATGAAAAGAGCTTAGTTGTACTGTCCTTGAGTCAATAAAAAACCCCAGCGTGATCAACCTTCTTTTACTGACCTGGAGAAATAATGGTTACGCTTTCAAAATGTTGATCTTTATGACTGAACGACAAAATACCAAAGGAATTATTGTTTTCTGTCACATACCATCCAGTAAAAGATAACTGGGTAGCTGAAATTGGTGAAATAAACTTTATTCCCTCTCACTCCTTGGATCAAAAAGGAAATTGCAACATCCCTGTTCCTAAAAACCAGTCAAATCCCCTCGGATGGGTCTTTGCATTGCTTTGAAATGCAGGAAGTGTTGTTCAAAGTCATGAGACGGGGCAGTGGTGAATTGTTGAAGGTAAGAGCTGCTCCTCCTCTCCTCCGACCTTTTAAAAAGCCTTAGATGGCCATTCGCCTCTGGTGAACGCATTTCCTCTAAGTGGTAATCTCCTGTCAGCTATCTAATAGATACATGGCTGTGGGTGAAAGCACTTGTAAGACAAAAAGAAAGTGAATTAAATCCGGTGATCATGACACTGTAAGAAAGCACACTGATATCTATCATCCCAGTGGTTCTCCCCCAGCTCCTCGCAGTCCCCATGCAATTCCCAGCACGCATTTGTCTCGCCTATTCTGAAAAGGCTCCAGGGACTGACACTGTGAGCACCTCTAGGTGACCTGTTCTGGCCCTTACACCTGGGGCGGGGGGTTGTCTTTGTTTTTTCCGTTGTTCCTCTTCCCTCAGCCACCGTCTCCCCACAGTTTCCTAATAACCAGTCTAAATTTCTTTTTATCATCATTTTAAGCCAACTGTACTGTCTGTCCCTGGTGAATAGGGAGGATGATACGCTCTCATCCTCTTTGCGGAAACCTTTCAGATGTTCAAAATCTTTTGTCACGCTTCCTTCTTTTCTTTATTGATCTAATGACAGATGGAAGTCTATCTGACTCTAAAAAATAAGGATATCTGCGAACCCATGGGTGTGTTCAGTAGCAAATACGTAGCATAAGCAGTTGGGAGAAAGCATGTGTATGCTTTCTTCCTCTTTATCACTCTAACCTTGATATATGTGACTTTAACCCGTAATGCTCAATAACACGTAACTAGACAGCGAAGAATGATTTAGAAATAGCTGGCAGCAGTAGTTACTGGTTTATTCTTGCCTGTCGGGTCCAAGCACTGCCTGTGAGTGAATTGGAAAGGTGGGCTTGCTTTGCGGTAGCTGGGTTTTGTGACTCTCTGATGTGCACCCAGCCCGGACCCGAGCACCTCTTGATGCCTGGGTCCATTTCCACAGAATCTGCGATGAAACACCCCTCTGCTTCAGCTGGAGTGGGGGATTTTCATCTGGCCTCGCTTGAAGGCTGCTGTTCTCATTTTTATGGAGTGCAAAGGGCAAAGAGGCCTTTCTGCTGTTTTGGTTCAAAAGGGCCTGCTGGTTCTGGTAAATGCCCCCATCCAAGACCCAGAAGCAGTGCTGGAGAGTCAGCATTGAGAGTTTGTGGTTTTATGGTTTCTTCTAAAAGTATATTAATGAGGTGAACTGTGCACTCTGCTTACAGAAGTTCTAGATGGCATTGCCTGAAAGCCTTCCTGTTCAGGAAATAAAAAATGGCTTTTTAATGAAAGCTTTTGGATTAAGCAAGAGCTTAAGATCTTCTTAAGGTTCCTTCAAGCCTGATGAGCTCATATATGTGCATCCACTGGAGAATGTTTTCTATGCAGTATCTTTGCAGAATCTGCCACTGATTGTATAAAACTACATGGTTGGTATTTAAATGGTTTTATAGTGTTGTATTTTTACTTTTTTTTTTTTACACACACCTTTAAAAAAGAACTTGCATACGTTGTAGAAGAGGTTGCTGGATGATGCTTTCTAGCACAAGTCAGAAAGCACACAGTTTTAGGACACTCTGTCCTACCATAACAAATAAGACTCCTAGGACACAGCCTCTGAACTAGTACTGGGACTTCTTGCCTTGACACCTACAGCTGAGACACGTCTTGTAAGTGATGACCATACATGCGATAATCAGCACCTAGCTTTATCTTACTTGGGATCTATAGTCAATAGTGTAATAGAAATAATAAATACTACTAGGAAGGGAGGTTTTTTGTGTGAGGAATGTTATGGAAAAGCGGTAAGAAAAAAGGACTACTATTCAAGTGTCGTGGTAAAACAAATGGTCTCTGTAAACTTACAGGCATACTGCTTCACCTGCTGATCCTCCTTCAAGCCACAACATGGAAGTGCACGCAGGTAGAAAAGGGAGAGCTGGAAGATTGCTGCAGTATTTGAAATTACAATATTCCTTCAATATTTTGGTAATAACAAGAACCAGATCACCTTGTTTGTAGCTAGTTAGAAATCTAGGTCTTCTTAAAAAAACTATTTTATAAGAGTCACTCTGCCTTTAACTCCAGTTGTCTTCCTTCAAGAGCATCAGCCAAAAATGCATCTGTTCAGTATATCTCCCTTCCACAACTCCTCACCTACAGAAAATGTACACTCAGTGACAGTACGAAATCAGCTTGCATTTCAGACTGGAGTTTATGGTGACGTGTATAAGCTCTGAAACAAGTCTTGGCTTGAGCTGGTCTGGTCACACTGCATTTGTTAGTCCAGAGGCAATTTATAACTGTTGAATTGAAGCAGCCTTGTTTGGTGGTACAGATATGGCCCCTTGCAGGTTTCTGTGACTTAATTCAGCCAGTAGCTGTTCCTCAGAAAGGAGTGGGTATAAGGATAGGGCCTTCATGTATGCGGGAGTTTGAGGTGATGACTAAACTGGGGAGAAAGCTGAAAGGAAAAATAGCTGGCCTGTATTAGTTTCTCCTAGCAGAAACAGGACTTTAAATCGGTAGATGTGAACTGCAAGAGGATACAGGGATGACAGCTTAACCCCAGCCTCTCTTGGTAAAGATTCACTGGGGTTTCTCTTTGCTGAATGCCTAGCATTTTGCATGATGCTCAGGAAATACTGTCGTATTTACCATTTTTTTCTTTTGCACACTTCTGCATGTAATAATGAGTTTCAAACTGTAGAAGGGAATAAAAACAAAACTGTGAATAATACAAGAAGAGCTTCTGCTGGCTGCCAGTGATGAGGCTCACTTTGATGTCTTGTTCAAACACTGGTCAAGATGTAGCTGAAGCCCTGATCCCATCTCCAGTCCCTTTTCCCCTCAGTGTGGGTGAGCCCACGCACCTGCCTGTGCAACTGAAAACCTGTTCAGTTGGGTTTGTGGTGGCCTCTACTGGTGCTCCTCTGCAAAGGAAAGAAATCACAAACTCTACCGTTCAAGTTTGCCCCTTCGGAAACCTGATAGTCCAGAAGATCTCTCCTTTGTAAGTGAAGTTTGCAGGGGGGAAATGAAAAAAGCCCTTCTAGGGCATCTGCTGTTGTGGGGAGCCCTTCAAATCAAGACCTACCACCAAGAGTACAGCTCTCAAAGCTGCACGCATTCCTCTGCTGACTGGTACGGTTTTGTTGCCTCCATGAGCAGATGTGGCCTGGGAGAAACTTGTCCTGACCCTCAAAGCACAGTGCAGCTCCCGCCGGCTTTGGCTCTGGATTGCAACTGCAGGCTAGTCGGGGTCGGGCAGCCGGGGGGACTTGGGGTGCTGTGCCCCATGTGCTCTTTGGCGAGGCTTGCTTGCTTTGGTTTGGCAGTATCTGTGGTCTGGCATAACCTCTTCCTGCCCTTCCAAAATAATTCAAGCCCACAGGTAGTTAAAGCTGCTTGGAAGCCTTCCAGCTGTCGTGGATGAAATAAAATGGATAAAATCAAGAGAGGCCTTGAGCCGTTACTAAGAAACCTCGTTTTTATTGCTGGGATGATGCTTCGAATTGATGTGGGTACAGGACTTTTCCCTGCTCCTGCTGGGCCAGAGAAACCCTGTCGGCAGGTTTGCATGCCAGGGAGAGTATGGAGAGTGTTTGCATGGTGGGGAGAAGCTGGAGCCAGCGTGAGAAACGTCACGGAGAGGAGTCGGTGTCTAGGTTGTGCCTCCATCCTTTTCAGCTGAAGAGCAAGGCATTGCTCTGAACAGCAAAAGGCCTTCTTGCTTCAGGTTTAAATGACTCTTCACGTGCTTGTGAACACCAAACCATGGCCTGTTTGTAAAGCCCTTTTGCCAGTAAATTGTCAGTGAGGGAGAGGGGGTCTGTGGGTGGTTTGTCCATCAGGTGTGTTAGTTTTTGCTAGGAACTAGAAATGTTACTGAGCTTTGGGATGTGCTGGTCCCTTCTGGCAGTTGTAGTGCAAGGAAGGTGCGGGCTCTTCTCTTTGAGGTTTTTTCCCCCTCGGATGCCTAACAGTTGAGCTCTGGAGCCAGTAGAGCAGAGGGTCAGACCTTCTCAAATCAGTCCATAAACTTATCTGCTGGGTTTCCAGCTATGCTTACCTAGCTCATGAGAACAGCGGTCTGATGCAGAAGGTTGGACTGTCGGAAAGTCATGACCCAAAAGCACACAGTTTGTTTTTAAATTGTGTGCTTTGGGTTCCTCAATTTTGCCTGTTTGAGAATTGTTAAAGGTTACGTTCTCAGGCTTTTTCTCAGAAAACATGGAGGCTAGAAAATTTGGTTTTGTTTTGTTTGTTGGGTTTTTTTTTAAACAACTTACAGCTGAGGTTTAACAGTTGAGAAGCTGAAGCCCTGATAAAAGCACTGGATTATCATGATACTTGAAATAAAATCATGAGATGGCAGTGTTGCTTCTAGCAGCTGATCTTTTTGGCAGTGCTTCATTTTCTAGGTCTCTGTGCAAATGCTTTTTGCTTGCTTAAAAGCCCTATATTGACAAATTACAGCCAAGGCTAAATGCATGATTATTTCCACTATCTAACCTATTTATCACTTATGTGTCGCTTCTGGATTTGCCAGTTGAAGTTCTCAGAGGCACAAATTAGTGCACTTGTTTTCCTGGCAATGCATAGATTTTGAATGTGGTTAAATATGCTTGAATTAATCTGACATCTGGAGATGTGGGTAGTGAGAACGCGTTTCTATGTTACCGGCTAACTTTAGCCTCGTAGCTGAGGAGGCTTTCTCTATGCTGGGTGGCGGGAGGGAGCTTGTAGAAGAGCCCTTTGGAGACAGCAGCCGGTATCAGGTATGCTCTGGCAGCGCTGGCTGTGGAGAGAACCCGAAGGGACTGGCCTCTTGACTGATGTGCTTCAATTTAATCCAATCCGTTTCAATCACAAGGGCATCGTTGGCCTAACAGCAACCAGGGAGCTTTCCCTGACAAGATCAAGTGATCCTTCAACTCCTTCTGGCTGCTTTTGTGCTTCACTTTTAGCCCGAGTCTGTTCGGGCATGCAGTGAAGGAGGGCATCGGCAGTGGGTGTGGGGGTACCCTTGATCTGGAGCAAGTATGCTATGTCAGGCTAATGCAGGCAGTGCTTTATAAGCTTGTGTTTTAAGTGTTTGAGATTTAAATGTTTCAGACCCTGCCTCCTTGGGCTTGCCAGGTACATCAAAACTCAGCTAACACTTGCCACTAGAAGAGGTTTCTGTGCAGCCAATGCCATGTGTCGCTTGCTTATCATAGTTTGATGGCACTGTAATAATGCCGCAATGCTTCCATATTGAGCTTAAAAAAGGTAACAGCATACTTATGCAGCCCTTTAACTAGGATCCAGTCCCAGGCAAGGCCTTTCGCCATGGATCGAAGGGTAACTATACCCTTTATGTACTTGTTTTTTCCCCGGGCTTTTCTTCTCACCCCAAAGCTTTCCTGCAGTTAGTATACTCAAAGGGTGATGTTTTGTTGCTTTCAGCCAGAATAATGGCTGCTCTCGCTAAACTTGAATAACGCTGATGTCCTTTGAGCAGCGGGAGGCAGAAGCATTTCCTGGCTAGACACTAAACCAAACTGGTGCAGGGATAAGCTTTTAAACAGCTTGCTTGCTGTGTGGGCAACCTTTTCCACGGACTGCAAGGGTGGGAATTTAACTTCAATATGTGGCTTTTCTGCATAGAAATCAGCAGTCGTACTTTACGCGAATGTCTTCAAGAGAATAAGGCCTGGGGTTTGTTATTGACTCGTGACTGAGACTAAGCATGGTGGTGGCAGGTGCTTCAGAGCTATGGTAAACTCAGGTGACTAAGCTTGACTTTGCGTGATTCGGTGGTGGCGGCCTCTTGGTCCCTGGTAGCGCTGTGATACTGTGGAAGCAATGAAACGTGGTCTGAGAGTGTGAACTCAGGAGGAACTCTTGGCGGGTTAAAATAGGGCAATGAAATGTAAAAATGTAAAATGTAAAAATATTCTTTCCTGGAAAGGGCCTTCATGCCATTTAGAAAGGAAATAAAGACGGCACCTACGTTCTTCTGCCAGGAACCCTAGTGCACGTTGGCTTGGCTTCAGTAATTTTTAATAGAATTCAACTTTAAGTGCTCCCAAATGAACAAATAGGAATTGAACTAACTTAAAGGAGGGCTTTTCTCCCTTTGAAATACACAGATAATAAAAGGAAAAATCGTATTAATGAGTTGCAGATACCTGGCTGTGTCTTGTTTTGAGGCTTTTTTGTGTCACTGAAATCTGTGCACTGCTGTTGATCAAACACTGCAGCATGTACCACAGCGAGGGTTAATTTTGGAAGGCTGTAATTTACAGGTAGGAAAGGATTCAGGATTTCAGGGAAAATTTCAGTGGTAAGTTCCAAGTACTCACTAGCTTCTTTAATATAGCAATTCCAAATCCTCAGGGAGTGTAAGGGGAAAGAGCTGCAAAAAATGGCCAGACTCGCATGATCTTTCTAAATAGCATCTGCTTTTGTCATTCTCTGAGTCAGAATACTGGGCTAGATGGCTATTGCTCTGACACAGCTGGGCATCATTACTTATATTTTTAAGCAACACGAAATTCCTGTTCCCATGTTCCCACAAACATCATGCTATAGATATTTTTTCTCTGTGTATACATATGGACATGTTTATTTCCTGGGGGATGGATGCACCCTCATTGTTCTTATCTTCCCATGCTATAATTTCAAGACTGCTTGATGGCTGCAAAAGATATTTCCCTGAAAAGGAAGATGTCAGGTCTAGCTTCTTTCAAAGCTTGTCTCTGGCACGCTTCTTAGTTGAGAGGAGGTTTCTTGTTGTGTAATGTGGGGCTGAGGAACCTGAAGCGAACAGCAGAATGTTTTGTTGCTCCACACAGAAGAAAATAGTTTGCTCCACCTAATTTTTTCAGTTAGGTGTTTGCATCAAGCTATATGGATAGAATCTATACTGGAGACTGGATATAATCTCCATGAAAACTTTCTGAGTCTTCTTATACAGAGTACTTTCAATGATAGTTTTGTTAAAACTTTGTCACCTTGTCCTCAGAAATGTCAAGCGAGGAATTTCATCTTGATTTTCTTAAGTGGATTAGCCCTGGCATAGCTGCGATGCTACTCGGTCTTCAAGGTGCCTTCAAGATTGCAGTGTCATAATGGCGTTAGCAATATTGCTCTCTAAATGCACCTGCTAGCAATCTTCAGTATTAATAATAAACAAAATGAAGTGAATCCATGTAGAAAAACTTTACAGGGAGTTTACTCTTCTATCACAGTGTAGAAAGTTTTAGCTGATGTGCAACTTTTTGTACTTTAAAAGTTATGGGATTTGGGGTTTTTTTTAGCAAATGTCCTGTTTCAGATACTGTTGCAGCTGGTTGACAATCAATGTGTCTAGTTCAGTTAGTTTTGGAACCAAATTTCTACTTCAAGGCTGTAAAGAGCCAAGACACGACAGTATTAAGGTGGGATCCTCTGGCAACTTAGGGCATTTATGGACAAACAGGTGGAGGGAGGGAGTGAAATCCTGTGCTCAGGACAGATGACTGGGAGCCTGACTTGGGTTCTCCTCATGGGTTCATGTTGCCTTGAACTTCTGCGTCAGTTCCTTCAAAACTGAGGATGAATAACACTCATTTCACTGATGAAAAGGAGTCTTGAGTGGATGTTGTTTTAGATGTGCAACTTCCATAAACAGTGTAGTACAGTGTCTGTCAGACTGTTTCAGGTAACAGTTGACAGGGTGTTGCAGAGCGTAGATTAAACAAAGTTTACACCTCACTTTGAAAATTGTTAAAATTACTGCTGTTCTTGCGCAGATGTCAGCTGTTGCAAGCCCACTTTGGGATTACAGCATTATGATTCAGAGATGCCATCGTATCTCCTCCAGTGCTGTTTATCCATCTGCGTTGACAGTTTTCTCCTGACTCTGCACGGGGATGAAAGGCAATGACAGAAATCTAGATCTGATGATTGGCTCCATCATTCTCATACTTCAAAGGCTATTGCTTACTCTCATCACCTCCTGCGCTATTTATGTTGTATGTAAATCATCTGATCCACGTTGTGCTCCTAATAATTCTCGAGCTGTTTGCCAGAGCTGCTCATCACTGTCCTTGCTGCCATGGAAACAAATTGTTCCCAGTTTCATAGGAAGAATGTTTTCTTTTTCCATGACAGCTTTGGTTATGATGCATCAGAAATTGAGAGGCCAGGCATCATTCTTTATAACCAGGTGCTCTTGGAAGAGTTTTTGGAGAAGTAAAGGATGGGTGATGCTGCTTAACATTTGTTGTTTGTTCTGTTTGGAAAATCAAGTGAAAGAAGCAGGGGGATGGGCATTTGATCATATTTGCTGCTTTCTGTTAAGGAAAGCACTGCCCAAAAGTCTTGCTGCAACACGTCATTTTAAAAAATGAATGACTGCCATTGTCTTTCCCCTGTCCTTTGCGTCTTCATGACAGTATGACTGGTGTGTTCCCATTGACTTTTCCTCTGTCAGCATTGAGCAGTCGCTACTTATTTAAGCCACATTTGACCTTTGTGTCCTTGTGAACAAGAAGTGATGAGGGGAAAAACCCAACCCCTTTCCTAATTGCAGTATCCTGTGCATACACTAGTGGGATTTGGTAACAATATATGGTGGTACACTGCCGACTTCTGCCTGCTCTGAGCTAACCTGCTGCTGGATTGTTACTAAGTATGCTCCCAAAAGCACAAAAATTGATTAAAACATTTTTCCTTTTTTATGTGTGTGAACAAACAAGGTATTCTGACACCAGCTTGGTCTGGATATGAATTCTTGCTCAGACAACTCTGTTGACTTTCATCATGCATTTTTTTGCACACACTTTCTGATTCTTCATAGTGCTGCCGTGTGCATGTGGAAAGAGCTCCCTGTCTGGAAAAGTGATGCTTAGCTAAACATCCCTTTCCAGAGTGTGCCTACCTTGGTAGTATCAGGCTGGCCATGATCTCGAACATCTGACTGAAGTCTCAGATTTTGATAAAGTGTGCCCTGATTTCACTATTGTTTTATCCTTTTAGTCGAGGGATATTCCCTCCCATCTGTTTCTTTTGTTCAGCTCCTGCAACTTGTCTGTATAGCAGAGAATTCAGTCTAGGATAACAGCGGTCTGCTTTCTTCATTTCCGACATGCCTGGCACAGCAGGAGCCTTCTCCCTAATTGAGCCTTGTAGGTGCTAGTGCAGTAATTTTTGCTGATCAGGACAGCTTACAGGATATGGTTGCTTCTCAGCAGAACAAAAATACCCTCATGCACCAGAGCTGCAGGGTGGGCAAGGTACCCTCAGCAGGTTGGTTGCATTTCTGCATTTCAACGGATGGAGCAAACTTGCATCAAGATGGCAATGGATTCCCCTCTATGCTACCTTTAGCTGATTTTATTCCGCCCTTATTATCTGTGCTCTAGGTTTTACCTGTCAGCAAAGTTGTAGTGGTGTTTGATTTCAGATTCGGTGGGACCCACTGTTGGTAGGCTGAGGAAAAGGGAGAGAGAACAGAGGAGATGGAGGATCATTTTGACTTACTGGGCTCACAAACCAGGTCATTGAGTGACAACTGAAATAGGCAGAGGAGAGTGAGCTCCCTCACTTCCACTCTGTCTCCCCCTTTCAGTAGTTTGGACCTTGAAGGTACATTGTTTTAAGCATATCTAAATTAATTGCTCAGTTTTTCATCCTGCCTTAACTTTGGCAGGAAATGCTCCAGAAAGAAGCATTTTTTTTTTGGCATTGAGGGTTTTAATGTAAAGAAGAGACTTCTAATGAGGACAGAAAATTTGCAAGAAAATCATTAAATTGCATACTAGATGATGATCTGTGCCTGTCTCATACTCCAGCAGTTGTGAAAGTAAACCTTGATACTGGACGTGGAAATGAAAATGAACTCTTTTTGTGGTCTTTTTACAGCCAATGAAACTTGACGGAACAAAAGAAAAGAAAGCTATCAAAAATACCCTTTTGTCTAACAGCATAATCAAGCGAGAGGTGTCCGGTGCCCTGCCAGGAAGACTTTGGTTGCGTGGCATGTGCTGTGGTTCTCAGCCATCCCATTTTGAGGCGGATCAGGTGCAGTGCTCAACAGACACTTTGGAGCGCTAAGTAGCTGGGGGCGAGCGGGCGAAACACTGACTGACTTGTGTTGGCAGATGGGAATTCAGGCATTCATTAGTCACGCTGTAATCTCTTGTTTTGCAGTGTGTCGTGATCAAAAGAGAGAAAAGAGTTGCCTTTCGATAGCTGAAGAGGGCTTTTAAATACTGCGGGCTGAAGGCCGCTGTTTGAACGATGTCTTCCACAGCAGTTGATCACTGAGATAGTCATGTTGCAGATCAGGGAGACGTATGTGATGGGATTAGGATTGCCAGGCTGTGTTAATTATGGAGAGTGGACTGCTGGACCTTATTTTGGAATAAGCAGAGAATGGTCCAAAGAGACGTTATCTTAAATGCATTTTCTGTAGGTAGGAAGACCTTTTTCAACTACAGCATAGTCATACAGTAATATAGTTCTTGTTTTACCAAATTAGGGTCTGTTCTAGTAAAAATCAGTCAACCGGAAGAAAACCACCATTTTTTGCCAATGCATCTTACATAATGGTACCTTTATGATACCCGAATTTGGGTTCTACATCTATCTTATGTTGCTCTCTCCCCAGGAGGCTGTAGTGTGCTGTCATGGTTTAACCTCAGTCAGCAACTGAGCCCCACCCAGCCACTCGCTCACTTCCCCCCCACCCGGTGGGATGGGGGATAGAATTGGAAGAGCACAAGTGAGAAAAACTCGTGGGTTGAGATAAAAACAGTTTAATAATTGAAATAAAATAATAATAATGTAATAATAATAATAATACCACCACACAAAGCAAGTGATGCACAGTGCAATTGCTCACCACCCGCCAACCGATGCCCAGCCAGTCCCCGAGCAGCGGCCCCCCCGGCCAGCTTCCCCCAGTTTATGTACTGAGCATGACGTCACATGGTATGGAATGTCCCTTGGGCCAGTTTGGCTGTGCCCCCTCCCAGCTTCTTGTGCACCTGCAGCCTTCTCAGTCGGTAGAGCATGGGAAACTGAAAAGTCCTTGGCTAGTGTAAGCATTACCTAGCAACAACTAAAACATCGGTGTGTTATCAACTTTGTTCTCATCCTAAATCCAAACCACAGCACTGTACCAGCTACTAGGAAGGAAATTAACTCTATCCCTGCCAAAACCAGGACATGTGCCTACTTAAGAGAAGATTTGCCTTGCCATTCTTCAGTGATTCACTTTTTGGGTGGAAATTGGGTCTAGACCTGTGCTATCTGTCAAAGAAGTATAGGATGTGTGAGGCACGCTGTCCTGGTCACATCATTTTAATTTTAGATCGCAGGAAGGGGGAGGAAGACAAACAAGTCTTTCCAGCTACCTACATCTTCAATATTGAAGTCACAAATGTCTAAAAGGGTGTTAGTAGAAATGATTAGCAATGAAATCATCCATGTAAGTTAATAGATGGGTAAATATACGATGAAGTGAAAGATGCCATAAAATTAATAGTTGGAGAGACATGAATATTTGTAACCTCACTAAAGTCTGTGGCAAAATGAAGTACTCTTGAATAAATTAGAATA
Source organism: Pygoscelis adeliae (assembly GCF_000699105.1). Taxonomy (NCBI): domain Eukaryota; kingdom Metazoa; phylum Chordata; class Aves; order Sphenisciformes; family Spheniscidae; genus Pygoscelis; species Pygoscelis adeliae. The sequence goes on along the minus strand of NW_008825619.1, from coordinate 6,329,945 downwards.
ACAATGAGAGGAGTAAGCTTATGAAAAGTTTGAAGTATGTTCTGTCAAAATTGGGCAATGTGTCTTAATCAGGCGTATCTCAGAGGTACGCTTCTACCTGCGGAAACACGGACAAGCCTTGTGAAACAGTCCATCCAAGAGGAAACCAAGTTAATGGGCACCAGGCCATTTTGCGCTGGTTGCTTGGTAAAGAAAGGAGTGCCAAAGTCCTTCCCACGGTGAGACCAATTTAAAGGGACTAACTGCTGGCAGCCCCTGGGCTAGAGCCCTCCAAGCTCGGTTCCAAGCCTTCTCCTACTGAAGTGTGGGTAAACAGAAGGGTTTAAAATAAGTGTTCCTCTGTAGTAAGTACAGTTTCACCGAAGTCCTCCCATATCTTCGCTGCCTCCTAAGACATTAAATGTTGCGCTTTCCCCATGCTCTCTTCTGTCCCTGTTGCTCTGCAAGCATTTGAAATTTTTCACGTTAGCAGTCAGCCATTACTCTTTGGGTTGCAGTGCTGGTCACAAATACCCTTCTGGCTCTTAAAAGAAGGGACATAAACTGCCCTTTTTTGGACCGTTCAGGTAAGCATGATATTTGGAGGTGATCCCAGCCCGTGTTGTTCTTGAATTAAGGGGACTGAACATTTTTTTCTTTCTTTGTTAGCTGTGAGTGTCCGACACAAGCAGCTGACTGCCGAGCCTTTCTGGGAGCGGTGCCTTTGGGATGCCTAAATACAAATCAAGGGGCCAGGTTTGTGCATCTCTTAAGGGGCTGCTTCTGTACAAATATGACCAGTGTCCTTGCAATGCTATGGAGAACCAGCCCGATAACAACTGAAGCGCCATCTTTGAACAGCTTCTGGATGGATGGATGTACAGTGCGGGAGCAGCTTTTGTACATGTGTGCGTGGGGGAAGAACTGAAGCATTCGGTATTTCCAAAATGTTCTAACCATACTGTCAGTGTTGCTTAGCAGCAGAGGGTTTAAAATAGTGGTATTACTCAACAGTGTGAGCCACATTTGCACATGGTAATGTTCTGTGTCCTGTATTGACTTGCTGCATTATAAAAGTGCTAAGTTAATATAAAGGAGTGAAGATAGCTCACCTCCTCCTCTCTTAAAATGGCTGAACAGTGACGTCTTCCTTATGGTTTCAACAAGCAGATGTCCAGTACAGCCATGCCACGGTGTTCTGGTCCCCATAGATGTGTGCATACAGACCTCACTCGGATGTAAAGGCCTTTCACACACCCGTTTGCCTATGAGCAAGTTTAACTTTTGACCCAGCAACCGACTAGGGCTGTGCTATTAATGCAGCATCAGTTGGTTTGGGGGACACTGGCAACGACAAGAGCAAGTGCAAATAACACTCAGTGATCTCTCAGCAGCCCAACTTCTTGGTCCTTGTCAGTGCACATTCCCACTAATCTTCTGCTTCCTGGGTGGTTTGGTCTTCTGAAGTGATGCTGAGAGTTTGAGGTGGAGGTGTCTATTACCTACCATCTGTGGGAGTCTCAGCCTACCCTGGACCAAGTCAGAGGACTTGCAGGACTGCAGCTGTACTTGCTGTCTGCTCCAGAAGAGTGGAATTACAGTGATGAGGGCAATAGATCATGGTGGCCAAAGTGAAAAGTTTGATACAGGTATCAAGGAGTTCAAGAGTTTTGGCCTCTACAGGATTAAAGTAAGGGTGGATAGTGGTTAAGTTGTATGGTAGCCTACTGAAAAATATTATTTGCCGATGTGAAGATGAACAGCCCAGAATATTACACGTTTTACCTGCTTTGAAGCTTTAGAGCTATAGAAATACTCCCTTAGCATTGCTAATGATCTTCCTAACAAACATGACTACGTATTATTGTATCAAAATAGGGCCATATTTTAAAGCCCTGAAGTGAATTAAAATAGCAACTGGATCTGTCATTAGTGTTTTGTATGCTGTACCGTGGAAATAAAATGTTTATCAGATGCAGATGTTTAAAAGCTGACCCTAAAATAAGGAAAATGTGTTTCTTAAGCAGATCTCTGTTTTTGTCAGTATTTAAAACCATGGCCTATTTCTTCAGTGAAGGCTCATAAACAACCCATCTTAAATTGCACAGTTAGAACATCATTTAAATTTATGGCTATTTTATTCTCCCTTTGCCTTAAGTGTGGGCCATTTTATGACAGGCACTGCCTCAGCACACAGTATATGAACAGTGGAGGAGTAGGGCCATTAAGTTTTAATCTAAGACTGGGCTGTGTGCGAGTAAAATACTTCATTGAACCACTTGCATTTTGCAGGGTAGTGTTTCAAAAAGAAATCTGGTAGTGCTTGTGACAAATAGCACAGTATAAATTGTGGGAAATAATATTAATTTAAAATGCTGGTTTAATGTTTATGGGGAGGAGAGCCAAGCTCAGTGCAAGTATAAATGAAGTCACGGGTTTGGGTTGGGGATAGCAATGGATTTAATACTTCCATAGACTTACCTGCGATTGCTTTACCTCTGTAGAGACTTAAGATACAAGCAACAAGGACACTGTGAAAAATTATTATGCCACCAGTTGCTTGGAAAGATGACAATTTTCAGTTGTTAAAACAAAACAGACATCACATTTTAGTCAGAAAAAGGCCACCTGATGTGCCAAGGGCTGATGCATTTTTTTCCCCCAAAATGATTATGAAAGACACGAAGGTCATATGACAGACCTCGTATTTCCCTGCACACATGCTTTGTACTTCAGAAAGCAGTGTCTCATGAGATTTCAGTTGCGAAGAAAAATATGCTTCTGTTTCCAATTAGGCAAGCGGGGTCTTGTGAAACTCTCTGCAACCTCCTGTAGCTTTGTTTCAAAGTTCCTGTTGGTGGAGGTGCATTCACAGGAGGCCAGCTTGCAAACTCTTCAGGTGCGTAGGAGACGGTGCAAGAAATTTCTGCACTACGGGCTTTTCACGTTTGGGCCATACATTACCCAGCTGATGTACAGAGTGCCACATGCAGACCGAGGATGTTGCTGTCCTGTGCTGGTTGGTATGCCTCTGAGCTGGCAAAGCATTTTAACGAGTGTGATTCAAGGGTGGCACTTAAGGATGCACTACAAAGAGGAGAGAGCTTTTTCAACTGGGATCTCTCTCAGTGAATTGCTCTGAACAGATTCTCGGCTGGAGGAGAGGAAAAGAGGGGGATTGGAAAGCACTCGGTCCAGCTGAGTGCTCCATAGATATTATTTACCATTTCTGATTAGTCCCTAAATCATTTCTCCATATATGTGTACATGTGCTATAACAAGGCCTTGACATGTTTATCCTGTATTTCAGAAGTATCTTGTTCTTGTGGTTTCTAGTAACTGCTTATCTATGACCTGTTTCCTGAATAGTTTCCAATGAACACAAAATGTATTTAATTAGAGGAAGCAGCTGAATGAACATTAGCTGGACACATGCAATATTGTCCTTTATGTGACTGCCTGCCCTTACTGATAAACTTCACACAGAGATGAGCAGGATTCCTTCTATTTGTTTTAGATCGAAATCTTGCTAGAGCATGAAGTTGTTCACAGGTGCACAAAATTAGCTGTTAGTAGCCTTATAGGACTCACCTGGGCTTCAACAGGGCTTGGATTTGGTCCTTTGAAAGTGTTGTTTCTGTACGCGTGCTCGAAATGCATGTCGTCTCACGGCTTGCATGTTGCCTTAGATTATCCGTTCGTTTTCCCAGAGACCTGGTGACTCCGTGCAGGACGGATGAGATGCCAATTCTTTCTGCCACCTTCCATAACTGTCCTAAAGGTTGGTTTCCTCATTCCTTTTTTCGTATCCATGCATGCTTAGGATCATGAATGTAAACCTTTCAAGCCTGTTGCTGTGGAAAGGAGGAAAAATCTCTGTGTTCAAACTGCTGTTGGCATGAGCCCAGGTTTGCCATGAGTGTCTCGCATTAGGCTCTGAGGCCAGGCCAAGCAAAGGGATGCATTTCTGGGTTCTTTTTGGCTTTTGAAACTAGTTTTACATCTGGAGAAAATGCTTCCATGAAATCCTTATTCCCTTTGGGCAGAGGCAGATGTGGACCCTGCACACAAGCCACATACCAGCACCCGGATGTTTGTTGCTCTCGGCTCAGCTGCTCGTCTGAGAGCTCCTGGCTCCCATGGGGTTTGCAGTGGCAGACCTGGGGGAGCAGCACCCCTCCTGCTTAGACATGGGGTGATGAGCGCTTCAGGGCAGGCACCTCTTCTTAGTGGGACCCAGGAAGGGACATTTGTCTGCATCTTCTGTTACCTCTAGGTGTGCCTAAGATTAATTTTCTGGTCCACCAGATAAGTGATGCATAGTGAACGTGGTGGTAATTCTATTTGTGACTAAGTATTGCATAAACTACTGCATAAATTACATTGCTGATGAGGCCTATGCACATGCCTGACCTAAGCGTCCAAAATGGCTAAGGTCTGTTCTTGTCCTTTCACACCTTGCCAATTCAGGATCTGAATAATGAAAAACAGATCTCAGCTGCATAATTTTGACTTTACTTCCCTGAAGTTTGGTGCTTTCCCATGTCAGGCCGGTTTCACTCTCTTTGCCAGCCCTGCAGGTAGTCATCAGCTGTGAGGAGCCCTTATGCTCCTGTTCATCTCCTGTTCTGGGATGAGTTAGCTTTTTGCTGTTCCTGACTTTCCTCTCTTGTTTTGAAGGGAGTTTTTCTTCTTAAAATTTTCCCTACCGCCAAATGAACAATGTGGTTCCTTTGCTTGTTTTTGTTTAGTCCTAGGGCTTCTGCTTCCAAACATGGATTGGCTTTACTCTGTTTCGCTACCCTGGAGCAGCAAGTTGGTGCTACCTGAAAAGGCATTGAGCCCTAGGTGCTTCATTAGTGTGTGCTGTCTATGTGTAATTAAGGGGCAGGCTAGAACATGGTGAGCTGTAACTTGTTTGTATTCTGTCGCTTTGCTGGCTGCCTGGTAGACGTTTGTGTTCAAAGCATCCGTCTTGATCTTCTTTGTTGAGGGAGAGCTTGGGATGTTGCTCTGCTGCAACTTCTCCCCCTCCAGGGTCTTCTGTGCAAGTGTGCTCCTGACAGCACCTCTCTGCAAACCAGTATGGTTTGGTAGGAAAAGCTCAACCTGACCCAGAACTGGGATCCACGCCTAACTGCTGGCTGAGGTGTGCTGTTTAGTGCCCTGTTTCTTAAGCCTGTGTTTTGCTTTTGGTGGGTAGAAGTGTCTAGAAATCGATCCAGGAGCTGGTATTTGCAGAATTCAAGCCAGTGCAAAGTCCACTTAACATTTGGTGGATATTTTTTTCATCTGTCTGCGTATTTCCTGGTAGTCTTTCCTCTGCAGTTTAGACATCTTGGAACTGCCAACGCTTAGTGGTGTGTACGAGCTGCGGGATGGGAGGGTGTGGGCAATGCGGTCCTAGATATCTCCTTGCTGCTTTCTACCTCCTCCAGCCTATCTCATCTTGCTGTGGCAACTCTGAGCACCTACAGGCATGGAGCAGTTGTTGCCTATCCTTGCCTTCATGCTTCATAATCCTCATCTTTCTATGCCTCTCAGTTTATTGCATGTTGTGTGGTTTGGGGGTTCTTTTGTTCAAGGGTAGAAACTGCTAACTTTTTAGGATGGCATTTGTCTAAGACAAGATGCCTTAGATTACTTTTGGCCATGCTGTATGTTGTGTTGCATTTGTGTTTGATTAAAATTCCTCAGGCTTCATTTCTGAGTAAAATGAAGCACGCGGTCATGCAGTGTCCCGGTCACATGGTAACAAAGGACTCCGTTACAATATTTCATTAGAAGTCTGCGTGTATCACAGTTACTTCCATTTCCAACAAGAAACCCACAAACAACCCAAGGGAAAGTCGAATGTGTGTACGCTGTTGTCCAGCTATCTGCAGCTGGCTGGAAAGTGTTTTCCAATCCCCATCCTATGTTTTGTTAAATATTTTCTTGTGCTAAATTTAAGACTTTTTTTCATTTTATCAAGTATTACAAAAATTGAGAATTACACAGAATGTATTTTGCTGTCATTTTCTTCAATTAAATACTTTATCTTTCTCTAATTAAGCTCTTTATCATGAGCAATTACTGTCGTCTTATAAAAAACAATTGGCAAAAGGTTATCTTCCTTTAATAAGAGAACAGGAAATTGTGCTAGGGATTACAGGCCCTGTGGAGGTTTGCCAATAAATCTTCTGCATAAAATATTTGTAGTCGTTGTAATTGCATACTGTGCTTTGTGCTAGTGCAGAATCCCATTCTTCCCTTGAGTTCATCATGCCTAAGTCTTAGGGCTTTTACGGTGCTTATGTGTTTAACACACACTTGCTGCTGCAGACCAAAAGTAGATTTAAATTACAGAGGAAAGAAAATGGCCTATAGTTTGCTTATCTCCATTACTGTGCTCTATTACTAGTAACACAGATGCAGATGTAGGCCAGTGGAGGGAGGGACCGCAGGCCTGAAGGGCTGTGGCCATCCCTGTTGCTGGATATGGCTGTAGAGAAAATGCAGGAAAGACTGAGGGGCGTCAAGTCAGGCTCGTCAGTAGATTCAGTTTCACGGGGGCTGCAGTGAAATTGTGTTTTGCCCTTCATTTCAGATGAAATGCCCATGTGCTTGAATTCGTACAGCTTGTTCTTGCATCTCTTTCCTTGTGACTTGGCTTGTGGTTAGTAACTACGCTAGCTAGAGGGAATCTAATTTGGGCATGTCTTCCCGTGCTACCATCGTGCCTCTGACAATAAAGTGTGCTGGAGAAAAATGTATGAAAACTGTATGGGTCAGCACAAATTCTTCCAGTCTTCCCCCCTCCCAGTTTACTCCTGTTATGTTCTTAGCTTGGTTCTAGTGTTCTAGCCAGGAGTCCCACAAAAATAGGCATTGAGTATTAGAATACAAACAAAGCTTTTTTGGTTCTGATCCTTTTTGAATGAATGGAATGCCCTCTTGATAATTAAGATTAAATGGGCATATCCTTTTAAAAGGGTCTCTGGAATAGGGTTGTTGGTTTGATGTTGACCCCAAAGGAATAGAGGTTTGGTTCAGAGAGATCTTTCACTAGCAAACTGCTTTCCCAACTTTGCCAATTGTGCTTCCATCTGTAGGATGGTTATTGGACTCTTAACATTTAATTGTATTTGCAGGCACGCATGTCTGAGCTCTGTATGTTCTATTTTGATTTAATGCAGCAATAATGTGTCTGATCCATTAAATCTGAAAAAAAGACTGGTGCTGTAGCAGCAGGGGCAGTATTATTGGAAGGTACAGTAACTTCAGGCCAAATCCCACACCAGAAGAGGCTTCAGCTACCTAAGGCTGAATTTACAAATGTGAAAATCCCTTCCCAACTAAATTCAGAAAGCTTGTGGCACCCCATCTCTGTGCAGGGGAACCAGGGGAGTTTTCTTCTGTTTAAATCTGGAGCTCTGGGCAAGCTCAGTCCCTCTTCCTAGTCTTGAGCTATGTTGTACCAAAGGCAGGGAGGGATGCAGAAGAGAGTTTACATGTCTCCTATGAATGTGGGTTTCTGCGATTGGGTAGCTGGCATCGTGAACTGATGGCCACTGTGTTCTAAAATGTTGGTGAGGAGGAGGGCACGGAGGTGGAGCTCCAGACATGGACCGTGCTCTCACACGCATGCGTGTGTTCTTGCTGTGTACATAAATGACTCCCACTGCTGTCACCCCAGCCGTTGCCTTCTTTTCACGTGGCCAGCAGGTTTTGGAAGAGAGGCTCACAAGAAGTTTTCCTTGGCCAGAGTTTTCTGCACCTGGGTCTGGAGTGTGCAGAAGTCCTTGCCTGAGATCTGAAAAAACTTAGAGCCGAGGTTTTCTTCTTGTCACGCAGCGTGATCATGCTTCTGGGTCCCAGCCTGGCTGCCAGTCTGTATGCAACAGTCGTCTTCTGCAGAGCCTCACTGCCTAGCTCAAAGTACTGAAATCCAGCCAGGTACCTAAAAGTCGTCCCGCTGCTTTGTCTAGGCCAGGATGGACCAACTGCAGCTGTTAGTACTGCAGCTATACATCTTTCATTGCTCAATTTGTTCTGTTATCAGCAGCGAGATAGTGCTGGGAGTAGAGGTACACAGTGGTGGGGTGTGGAAGAACCCTGCTGTGCGCCTTGCATAGCGGGTCCATTCTGCACAACCCTTTGGTCCTGTTGACTGTCACCTTCGCTTTTCTTCAGCTTTCCTTCACAGGTAATCTTTTGCTCCGGTGCAGGTAGGATGTCTTTTGGCTCTTACATGGATTAGGATTTTAGTAGGCAAACTGCATTCAAGAGTGTTGTCCGTCTCTTGATCCAACTCATGTTCTTTAGTATGTAAGGAGCTTTCTTCTCATGTCATACTTATTTAAAACTAAAATATAGCATTTAAGATTGCCTGCAGTAATCCAGTTTTAGTGCTTGTCTGAAGATACAAAATTAAAATAAAAGCTAAATTTGAGGTTTGTAATATATTACTTAAATACAAAAATAACATTTTCCAGCCCCAATTGCAGACTTTTGAGTCTGGTTCTTCAATGTCTCAGCAGGCCCCCAAATCTGCTATGCTACATGCAAAATGAAGCTACCAGCTACTCTGAAGCCAAAACTGGTCATTATAAAACCTCTGTAAGCTGGCTGCCAGCCTCAGAGTTCATTATGAGGGAGGTCATTCTTCCTTACAGGAATGAATGTAGCTTTTGAGTACATTTTAAAAGTTTCATTTAATCACAATGTGGATGAATTGTTTTAGCCGTGATCGCCTGATGGGAAACTAACTTTCTTCTTCCTGGAAGAGAAAATACCTTGTTGATTCTTGCAGCAGCTTTTAGAACTACAGGATGTGATTTCCTTTTTTTTGAAAGAGTTGAAGATTTTGGCACTAACAAAGGAAATTTTTCTCCCTCTTCTCTGCTTTTTCTTTAATACTGACTAGTCAGTTTTCTTTTGAAATTTGTGAATACGCAGAATAAGGTCTTTAATGGGGCTCTTTCTGCAGTATCTTCTCAAAGTGTATTTTTTTACGAATACTTTCAGCTCTTCCATAAAAATTGTGTGATTGCAAAAGCTTTGAAGGCTGTATCAGTTTCATATTTGGCTAAAATGTTTTAAATGAGGGAAAGACAGCGAATATATTTTTTTTTCATGGTGGATAGTCTTTCATGCCCTAATGGAAGGGTTTGGCGAAGAAGCCAGGCTCACCTTGAAGGTGCGTGGTGTTAGGATGAGAAACCACATCCTCAAGCTGGAACACGGGAATTTCCAATGAGATCCAAGGAAATCTTTTTTTCCCTGTGAGGGTGGTTAAGCACTGGAAGAGGTTGCCCAGGGAGGCTGTGGACACTCCATCCTTGGAGATACTCAATACGGAACGGGACAAAGCCATGAGCAATCTGCTGTAACTGACCCTGCTTTGGCCAGGGCATTGGACTAGAAACCACCAAGAATCCCTCCCAACCTAAATTATTCTATGATTTTGTGAAATTAGTCTTCGTTGTATGTGCAATGTCTATGGTATAGCATGAGTTTGTCATTCTGTTATATGATTGTACTTTCTGTGTGATTGCTGACAACCACAAAGAAATGGAGAGGGGATGGTCTTGGTAGAGGTTAGAAGTCTACAGCAGCAACTAGTTGGTGAGCAACTAGAGGTCAGGAGTCCAGTGCAGCAGGCTGCTGCACGTTCAGGATATTATCCTGCAGCCATGAAATGGAGGGGAGTGTGTGTACATTACTCCTTGGCAACTGTCTGAGGATTGTCGTGTTGTAAGTAGCTGTGAAGAGGTATGCCCAGGATTGATTTTCATTATGTGCATAAAAATGTGTTGGTGAACGAAAATAGTAAGTTTAAAGTCCTGTACAGCTTTACTTTCCCTAGTCTGGACTCTTTGCCAGAACCAGTTTAGAAGAATCCAGTCTCATAGCACTAGTCCCTGAATGCTGAGAAAAACAAATAGCAGCAATTTCAAACACCTGTCTCCTCCCAACCAAACTCCAGGACTTTTTCCAAGTAAGTACTTGTTTCAAAACATGTTTAAATGTTAAATTTTCACGGGGCTTGAACTAAACACATGAAGTAGCAGGGATATCCAGTTCTAATCCTCTGTAAGCCTTTTGATTTACTCTATGGTTGTTGGAGAGGATATTGATTGCCTGTTGCCAGAGAGATTCAAGATGAGCAAAAAGACATGGTATTGTAGATGCTTCCCAACCCAACAGGTCAGAAAGGGAGAATTCCTTGGCATTAACTAACTTTAAATGTTTCAGCAGAAAATAAATATAGCTTCCAGAAAATGTTGTGCTCTCTATTCTAGATGTTTTCTTTCTTGCTATTCTGAAGTAATTAATTAATTCAGATACTTTAATTTTTAACACGGATGTGTCAGTGCTACTCTGTTGCGGGTCCATAGAAATTCTGGGCCATCAATGTCAAAGAAATTCGGTATTGATTAGGTGTGTGGTCCAGGCTGGAAGGAGATAGGTAAGAGAATTTGGTTTCCTGTCACATTCTGCGTATTGGTGTCCTTACGCTTATTTTTTAAAGTGGCAGGTGACTTGAGGAAGAGTACTGGGCAATGTTCACTGAACGGCAAAGTCTCTTGTTTTGAGATACTTCTGAAGAATCTTTTTTTTTTTCTGGGAAGAACTCAGCCAAGTAGTCTTGAGATGTATCTTCTATACTGTGCAAAGTTGCAGAAGCCATTTAAAACTGCCACACTGCTGAGCTGAGATGAAAATCTTTGTAGCTGTGACTCAAAAAGCAATACCTGGATTTTTTCCTCCCTCCCATCACCCCTAGAAGTGGAAAAGTAATTCACTTAATTTTAACTGTCCCTGGAGGACCTGGGCTGCCTAGTCCAACAAGTCTAATTAAGGGTGACTGTTATTCTTATTAACGAATAAAGAAAAAAAATACATAAGAAAATCTTGGTAGGACCATTTAAACTGTAAATAAATGCTATTGTGAGTAAATTATACATGACATAAAATGGCTTCATAAAAGCCATTGGGGGCTTCAAGTGGATGTTTGGGGGGGGGCAGGTGGGGGAGAAGTGTAATCTCTTGTAATTAATTCAACCAGCTATAGGTGATGAAGATAGAATATTGATGAAGATAGAGTATTGAAACAGTTGAAAAAGAGATTGTATCTAGAAACCAAATGTAGGTCACAATCCAGGAGGGGGAAGAACTGTAGTTTGAGAGGCACGTACGGCTTGTGATGGGTAATGAAACATGAGCTCTCAGTGTAGCGTACTTGATAAAGGAACGCAGCTGATCCCTGGTTACAGGAGCGATGAAGATTCAGTACTATGTGAAAGAGTTTGATTCACAGGAGTTGCAACGAGAACAGTAAGTCTAGAAAAGCTGTGAGGGAGTAAGCTTTTGCTTTGATCCAAGAGAAAGTTAAGATGTTGCCAGGTCGATCTCTATGTGGGAGAATACTTCTACCAGTGGACAGAGGTTTGATTCATAAAGCAGTGGCAAAACAAGATTCGATGTCTGGAAGTTGGAACATAAAATGCATACTACTAGTAAGTAATACTCTTTATTATGCTGATGATTCATTTATGAAAGAACTAAGGCATAAATTTGGTAGGTTCCCCATCTGGCCAAGTCTTTAAAGACATCAGATTAGCTGTCTTTCTCCAGAAGAAATGGTATAGCTTTGTAGCAAAGGTAGAAGACGGTGAGATGATGCAGAACTCAGTGGATGAAGTCTTGTGGGCTATAATAATCTGGAAGCTTTGTGATCTGGAATAAGTCTGTCAGGAACTGGAGTGAGGCCATCAGGTTTTTTTCAGATAGGCTGCTGAACAGCTGTCAGACAGTAGCTGCCAGTTAACATAAAGAACGTGTCCTACGTTGCCAAAATGTCTAAGTGGTTTTGGCAGTGGAAGGAAATGTGGGCTTGCTTCGTAGTCTTTTCACCGCAGGAATGGATGATGCACATTATAATCTGTTCTAGCAGAGCATTTGTTTGGGCATCAGAGGAAATGAAAGAAAATGCAGAACAAAAATCCAGATCAGTGCCCTGTGGAGAAGAAAGGTCAAGACTAGATGTTGAAGGCTTTTACGTGCAGTTAAGTTCCACCCTTCAGGAAACTTTAGAAGCGGCTTACTAAATCATGTAATATTTTCTGTTGGTAGTTCTGACTTGTTTGAAGGTGTGTGCGTCACTGCTTGAGAGTAGCTTCTGCTGAACTCACCAAGGTTAGAGATGGGAAATGTGTCTGCTTTTATATTTCTGTTGTCCAGCAAGCCTTTCTTCTCTTTGCTCAGACTGTGCCACTGTCTCTGTGTGGTACATATTACCTCCAATTAAATGCCAATAAGAAAGTTATCTTCTGATGTTGCAGTCAGTCTTGTCCTTCTGCCTGTCTTGTGACATCCTGACCTGCTGTAGCACTTTATCACCAGGTGTTGGGCTGGTTCAGTGATTTGTCTCCAGCCTGTTAGGGCAGGCTGAGATCTCCAGGTGCCAAAGCTTTCTCTAGAGCGTTCCATGTGAGTATCAACGTGAATATCAACCATGTTCAGTGATTCTTCATTACCAGCTCGTTGTCATCACTCTTTGCAACTTTCTTTTGAGAAAGGGATAGAGATGGCGAAGATGTCAAACAAACCTTGAACTCCGCAGTTTGTAGAGATCTTGATACAGTCTATGGACATAAAAATAAATAATAATAAGGAATCCTAGATTGTACGAGGACCACTGAGTGCTGCCTTGTTCCTGCTTGAAGGTACCTCATCTGGAGAGAGGCATGAGGAAAATACCTGTGCTTGGCAACAGCGATCAGCTGGCAGCTATTCCCAACTTCAGAAGTTGATAGTGAAGAATTATATTAAAATAGTGACTACTAAGTAAATACTAACGAATTGGAAATCGGGAATTGAGAAAGGATAAATATACTACATAAGCACAGCGTTATTCATATATCATAGATGTTTAAAATATAGCTTTTCTACTAACACTGAGAATCTGCTGGAAGTCAGTCTTAAAAAATAATCCATTGCAATGAAACACAACAAAGAAGTTAGAATTAGTTTCCTCTCATAATAATGAGTAGATATATGTAATTCGTGACTATTCAGCTCTGTAAGAGACTTGTATCTCTAGCAAAACAATTCAGTAAAGCTGACAGGGTTCACATGAAAGAGGCATTCAATGCACTTTCAAGTAAGTTTATTTGCTCAGCTAAAAATAAGCATATGCAAACATTACAGGGTTCAAGGGGAAGCCCGTGAACCAGCTAGCTTCTAAAGGAAAGATCTTATTGCCCATCTGTTCCCACAGAAAAGCACCTCTACCCATCACTGTATTTTGAAGGGCCACTATTGTTGGGGATCTTTTTGTTCTGTAACTGGTGTCTAATGAAGAGCTACTAAGAGAAGTTAAAAAGTTCTTTTATAGGAATTCAAGAATAGTTCAGTACCATCAAAGAAGAGTAACTGAATTGGATGCTATCACTCAAATGCCTTTTTTGTTGTTGCTGTTAAATTCTGACTCCTTTCTGTAAAATAACCTGTTTTTGCTTTTCTGAAAACTCACATTTCGCATGGAAGGTCGTCTCCCCTGCTAATTCCAGGCCCTGCCTGTAGGTCAGGTCTTTCTCCTTACAAACCGGCAGTTTGCACCTCATCTGATCTTAGGAAATTCTCAAAGCTCCATGAATTTGCTATACTTTTCTGCAAACGGTGGTATATTGCAAATTTCCGCATGATGCTATGAGGGATGAAGGAAGAGGGTGGGACTTAAAGTCCTCCTTTGCATGTGGATTGATGAGGAAACCCCAGTGAGGTTCTCATGTGCTCTGGTTACTTCTGAGTAGCAGCCCAGTCTGGGGCTGTGTATGTGCCCTATGCTCTGTAGTGCTGCTGTGTGAGAAAATGAAGCAGTGAGACAAAATCTGTGCAAAACTTTACCTTCTTTTACCAAAAATGTATTTTGCATACTGACTTTTCTCAGTCTTCAGCCTTAATTAATCCTCTTCTGATTATTCATTTAAAAATAAGCCAACTCCAACAATTCACCAAGTCCACTTTCATATATAAAGGCATGAGATACGTCTACATGTGAGATGAGCTTTCCTTGAGTTTGGTGAGTAGCTCTCTGAGCCTGGCAGCATAACTGAATTGCTGACATCGTAATGCCTTGCTGGGCTGTGATGGTGCTTTTGGAGAATATCTTAGGTATTGCATGCTGGAGAGAGAGAGGGGAGTGCCCTCTTTCTGCTTGTAGTGAGACAACTTGCTCACCAGAGAAAGTGAGAAGAAACCCACTGGGAAGTTTGGGTGTGTTTACACTGCTACACCTGCCTTTGCAATAAACAGAAATTTATCCAGTCACAGGCAAAGGAATTAACTCTTCCATATCAGATGAGACAATTAACAGAGAGAAAGTTTCTACAGCAC
>NW_008825619.1:6306175-6315550 GCF_000699105.1 Pygoscelis adeliae | reverse complement strand
TTTTTGTATTGGATGCATTGAACAGGCTGAAATTATATCTAATTAATGAATGTATAAGCTGGCCTTGTGCTAGAAGGCCATATGTTCACTTGTGTAGACACGGTGAAGACAGGCAAACAGCACCTGCAGTGATTATGGATCCGCCTCAGAGCTGCTTACTCACTGCGAAGCACTTGATGAGGAAGGCAGCCCCGGTGCTCACCACCTGAAGTAGCACGGATGCTTGCTGATGATACATGAACAGATACAGCAACGTATGAATATTCATGGACCGTTGCTGCCTGCAGCGTTTTGTCACTATGGGATGGGGTCCTCAGCCTGTTGACTGGTTGGAGGCACCTCATCTGTAGAAGGGCTGGATTGTTGTATAAATGCTTGGATACTCAGAGCAGCCTGTGTACGCAGCACTGGCATGGCAGATAGAGTATAAGCAAGTGCTTCTCTTTAAGGAGAGAAGAGAAGCAGGTGTGAGTGGGAAGGGCTCACCTATGTGGAGTTACAGCTGGAGCTTTTCTCCAACCCATGGTAGCAAAGTGTCTTTCATCACCAGGTCCACAAATCCTGAAGATGTGTGCCAAAGCTGGCAGGAATGTGTACGTGCATGTACCTCTTTCAAGTACAATTCTCTCCAAGAAGGGAAGGGAAGGTGTGTTTTAAAGGTGGGCTAATAGTAGTTCAGTATAAAATCCTTTCTGGAAATCTGTCTCAGCCTTTGAGAAAGTACTGTGAGTGCTTTTGGTTGTTTTTCTTTTCTGCTTGAGGGCTTTGATATCAACAATAGTTCAAGGAGTGAATAGGAGACTTTGGGAAGGACGAGAACAAAGAAAATAGTTTTGCTGTGATCCATTTTGGTAAGCTGAATGGTGACCATTTATCTTTCACCAGAGTTGCATTGTTTCAGTGGGGAGATGATGCCTTGGATTGCATAGGCAGAGTCTGGAAAACTTTTATTGAGCTAGAGGAAAAAAGGCATTTCTTTGTCCTTGAGCTGTTTTGTATTTGTCCTCTGGGATGAAGGATAGGTCAAATGGGCTAATTTTGGAAAACTTAGGGAGTCCTAGCAATTTTTTTCCCCTGGCATTTTTGCCATTTTAGACAGCTCTGTCATTCTAATACCATTTTTGCTCTGACTCTTACTCTGCCAGAGACCAGCTCCTGGGTGGATGGCTTCCAGCACTTTTCTGCACGTGAGGGAGAAACATTAGCCAAGGAAGGAGGCAGAGAAGGGGTATTGTTCAGCTTCGTGGCCACACATATCCTCACTGCCTCCAAACAGGAGCACTTAAATCCTCCAGAAGTGAAGATTTGCATTAGAAGATGGGAAGGTCTGTAGTTACTTCCAGTTATCTGGAACCACTTTTATATCCACCTGTACACCCTCAATGGGCAAGTGGGCTTTTCTGATCAATTGCAGAAGAAATTGGAGAGATTTTAGTTGTCTTCTGTGGGTTTAGTCCTTAATTGTCCTTTTGTGCCATTCTGCTGAAGTGCATTTGTTAATCACACCAGAGTACTTTAGCTTCTTTCAATATATTGAATTCTGCTTGGATGCTTTTAAAAGTGTTTGCACAACATATGCCTTTCTTAGGAGTATGGGAAATATCCACAGTCTGAAACAAATGTACAGTGTTCTGAACTCGGCAACCATGTTGTTATCCCGGAAATTAGTACGTTCTGTGCTGTTATGTAAGTTTATCTCGTGTCAGAATAATAAAAGCTGAGTGTGCTAAAAGGCTGATAAGCCTGCCACGAAGGATTACATTGTTCAAATTCTTCTGCCTTAAAATAACACCTTTTGCTTTACTGACTGGTGCCGGTAGGGTAGTCTGTCTTGAGGACTGGTATAAAGTGTAAAAAAAAAAAAAAAAAAAAAAAAAAAAGAGAGAGAGAGGCATTTTTTTCAGGCAGTTCAGATCTGAGCCTTAGCAGCCTGGAATTTAGTATTGTCTCTGAGCCGCTCTTACACAAAAGGACTACAAGAAAGCACAGCTGTTCTGTATTTCTGGATATTAAAAATGGACAAAGTGACTTTTCAGTAATACTGCCATAGCCTCGAGAACCAAATGCAAAAAACAAGTGCTCCTTCTGTTGGCAGGTGGGAAGTTCAATCCCTTAAAATGCAAAATAAAAAATAATAAAGTAGATGGTTGTGCAGATTCTGAGGGTAGCCTGCAATGAGGGCGAAGGGACAAGCACCCCACAGCTGCTGGCAAAAATCACCGCTGGCATTGTGTGTGCATAAACTAACAGCGCGCTTCCAGCAGCCCTTAAATAAATGGCTGGGGGGAGAGGGGAAGTTCATCCCTGATACCACAGTTCTGCACAATGATCCCCTTTCTGGGTGCCGGGGTCACAGCTGCTGTCTGGAGATTACGTACAGAAGCACTCTTCTTCTCGGGAGAGTGAGGTTTCCTGGAGGATTAAGCACAGGCTGAAAGCAGGAGGAGTTATTCAGGAGGGAGACAAAGAAAGCCAGCCCGCGGCCGTGACAGGCGACAGGGGAGGAAGACCATGAGCAAGACGACAACTGCCGGAGGTTGCTGCTTGGATGGGAGAGGCTCCAGTTTGGATTCCTGAAGTGGTCCAGTTGCAGGGTGAAACCCACTGTGGGTTTGGCACGACCCTGCCTGCTTGCAGGACTCGAAGTGCTGCTTTTCCACTCGTGTGGGAGGTGGATGGAGTCTGACAGAGCTCTGCCACCTCCTGCGTCTGAGCTGAAGTCGTTTCTTTGCTCACCATCTCAAGTCCCCTTTAGTCATTCAGAAATAGTGATCAATGTGGTAGTCTGAATCCCCATGTAAAGGTGCATTTGCACTCCCCATCTCCTCAGAAAGCTATGCTTTTTGCATTTTCCTCTGTCACAAACGTGGTGTCATGCCTTCTGAGCCTGCTGCTTTGGTGCTTCCTTCTTCCCTCTTCCTTCTCAGCTTTGTTTGTCTTTTTTCCCCCCTCTTTTCTCTCTTATCCTGCTATTTCACCTCTTGGGTGCACACATTCCTGGGAAAGTACCCAGAAAAATCCTTCTACCCACGTATCATGTGCCAGCACCTCTGTTTTATGTAGGAAGGTCTTCTATATTTGAAGCCAGGGCCATCTGCCTCATTCCTAAAATAAAAAAGGTTTCTTGCAGTTTTCTGCAAGGGCAGTGGCCACGTTCTGTATAACTTTAAAAGCAAAATGCAACCCATCCCATAGTATTAATATTTGAAAATTCTCTCCTGTTTATCAGTTACTTCTGAAGTTGAGACTCAGTTCACCTACCGGATCAAATTTCCCACAGATCCCATATGCCGGTTACTTCTTTTTGGTGGCTTCAGAATCCACTAGTGCTTTTTATAATCTGAAACAAATGTGTACTGCACATAATGTAGGAAAGGAGAGGTGGAGGCAGAGGAAGCTGACAATGCGTGCATTCAAACGATGTGAAAATGCAAGTGGGAAAAATATGACTCTGTCGGTAGAGCTTGTCAGGGGGGGTTTAAGGCATATCATGTATTAGCAAATCATAGCTAATTTGAAGGCAGAAGAATGACACTTCTTAAAAGGAGCAGAATTCCAGAAAGACACTAATCGGTAAGTATTGGGTACCAGTGTTTAAATGTAATGTCATAGTTGCTAGTTATTGTCCCTGCTGCGTGGATATTTCCTAAGTGCAGTATGAGTCTTAACCGTCTCACTTTTAAAACTGTATTTCCATTTGCCTCTGGCTCCAAAAAATACTCTCTAAAAAGGAACATTGTCAAATAAACTGGTAAGATATAAAATACTGCTGTTGCAGCTGAAAATAATTCAAGCTTTTGATGTTGCATTGAGGCACAAACATAAACAAATGGTAAATGATACAAAAGTTATTGAGAAGAGACACTTGGTATAAGGTAGAAATGTAACCTGTGCTGCTCACTTCAGTCTCTGGTTGGTGCTTTTGTTAGAGCGAAGTGCTGAAGAGCGCTTCCTTGCCAAGGAGGAACTGAAGCAGCTTTGATATTTTTTTGAATCGCAAGTCCTTAATGCGAAGAGTACCGATGACTGCCCACATCTGGTGAATTGGATTAGAATCTAATTAGCATGAAGAGTTTAGGAAACTTCTATAAAGTTTCCAAAATAATATGTGAAAGAAAGAAATAGCTTAGCTAAAAATTCAGAGAAGTATTACTGAAATGTTCCTTGGGGACAACTTGAAAGTAGCTTTCCTGCTCCTGAAAGATGTAGCACACGTGAATGGTAACCTATTTTATTTGTTAACATTTTCTGTTCAGGTAATTTGGTATGTTTAAAGATATCTGTTGTATCTAATTGACGCCTGTAGTTTAGAGTCCATCTAGAAATCTAGGCACATGCTGTGAAAGATCAATAAAGTGATTTTAGTGTTTGTGAAAGCAATTTTTCTGGCCTAGTTTATGCATTAAAAAGGATAATGCACCTGTCCTACATTTGTGAAGTAGACAAAAGGACAGTCTATTCAGTTTATGTATTTTGTTTTCCAACACTATGTTGTAATGGCATGTTTCCAAGCAAAAACATACTTTCCCCTCTAATCTCATTCACTTACATGCACATAAACTATTTTGTATAGTGAAGAAAGGTTAAATTCAGGCTGAAATGTCATCCAAAGGAGAGATGGAGGCAGAAACTCTTTCTTTAATGCTTACTGCAGAGGAATAGGAATTCTTTCCCTGTGTCTCTAAATTTAGGCTTTACACCAGCACTGAGAAGCAAAGGCTTTTTGAAAAGAAAATGATGAGTTGTGTAGTAGAAATTACAAATATTTTAAGATTGAAATAGCTGCTTTTATGTCTTCCCTCTCTGTTGCAGTTCTGACTATCTGCTCAGCCTTAGGTGTGCAATTTCTTTTTTCTGTGGGATTGCAGAGGGCTTATTTGCACAGCATATTCATAACAGTGCTGCAACTCGTAGGGGTGGGAAGTAGGACCCTGTATGTATTGTTAGTAGGTATTTTGTGTCCTGAGGAAAAATATCGAGCAATGGTTATCAGGATGGACCAGCGTGTCTAACACTACGCCAGATGATTCAAAACTGTGGGAAAACCACATTTGACTTCTGTAGGGCATCTCACATATGTGGTTGCTACATCTTGGATCAAGTGGGGTTTTTTGTATGAAGCTCTAAACCCTTTCTCTTTAAAATATTTAGAAGAGCGATTAAATTTTGTCAACATCCGTGGTGATCTTACATTGCAGGTATAGCACAGGTAGATAGGAAGAGGAGTATGGCTTTTGGGGGGAGAAGGGTTTGTATGTTTTTAAGCATGCAGGCACTTGAGTGTTTCTGGAGTCATTTCACTTCAGAGGTGCATTTCTATGAGGAAGCCCCTCTGTAGCAGGACGCAGCACGCCTGGGACCACAAAGGATCCCTGTGGGAAACTTCAGTGCTGTGAATGACGGCCTCCATCCAGGCACCGCACTCCAACTAGGATGGAGTAGGATGTGTAGGACGAAATGTGGGGAAGCACTTCCTTCTATTCTCACCCTGCTCTGTGCTGCATACTTGCATTGCTCTCCCGATCCTGGTCATGATGTGGCTGATGGCCCAGCTCCACTATTTGGTGTTCCCAGCTCTCCAGCTTGACTTGAAGGGAGTCTTATTTTATGGGGCCCTGTTCCTCTGTCCCAGGGCAGTCTTGAGAGCCCAGGATGCTTTTTCCTTTAGCATCTGTGTGTGTGTCTGAACGAGTGCTGGGGCTGTCGCATTTAGAGCAGAAATTTTAGGCTAGCACATTTCTACCATATCCTGAGAAGACCAAAAATCACCTTTGCCTTAACTTGATACCTTCGGCCAGATTCCCCGAGTCAGGGCAGTGTTTAGAAAGTAGTAAAAATAGTAATGATCCAGGAAGTCAATTTTGTTAGACTGAGTTAAAAGGACAGGAAAGGAGACGTGAGGGACCTGTCCCACTTCATAGCAAATCAATCTCTGTTTGAGTGCCAGTAGTTTTGGGGTTTGTTTTTTCGTGAGATTAATATAGAAAGATGGAAGCTATTTGTGCCTGCAGGAGCAGGCATAGTATGTCCTCAACGTTTTCTGTGGCTTTCTCTTCTCACTGAAAGCTGAAGCGTTGAAACATATTCTGAGATACTTCTATGTTGTTCACTTGCACAGAAGAAAATAGCAGTAGGTGGGATACTGGAAAAGTTAATAGCACTTACTCAATGTGGAGGTGAGAAGATAGTTTTGTTTCAGCAAGATAGTGACTCATGATGCCAAAATGAATGTAATGAGGATGGTTTATTTTAGCTTAGATATTATACGTTCCTGGTGAGGTCTAAGAAAAAGCAAGTGAACCTTTGGTAGGAATACTGTCAGGGTTCAATACCCTGTAGTGATCCGAGTTGTAAAAGCCCATCTCATCACACAAGAATACAGAGCACTCTTTCTGGGGCTTTTTGAAAGGAAGAGTGGTGCCGTTGTTGGTAGGGTGCTGCCCTGTGCCAGAACGCCACAGCGGATGGCGGCATGTGCTGTGTATTCATCATTGGTCTGAATCCAGTGAATCTGAAGAATAACTGGAATTTCAGAATATTTCCTTGATTGGTAAAGTACTGTGGTCAGGACCCTTTGGGGCACCGGCAACGTGAAAGGCACTGCTCTGACTTCGTTCACTCCTTTCTTCTCCACACCCCAACCATCCTGAAGAGAAATTCCACAGGTGAGACTTAATATCTCCTAATCAGTGGAGGGCTTTTTTTCTTGGCCTTCTCTTTTGTTGATCTATTTAAAAGTTATGAGACTACTTTACCTAAAGTTTCTGTTGATAGATCCCATCCCCCAGAAGCCTAAAATCTCATTGCTGAATTTACTGGACCTTTTTAGTGGGCATTTCTCTTACCACCTTTTGGTGACCTATAAGAACCGCGGTGGTGCAAGTATATCCATTTGTAAACGGAGCTGAAATCTGTTTTATTTCCTTTTCTGTGCCAAGCTGTTGTGGCAGTTGATTGAACAACACTTCCAAAGGACTCATCTCAGAAGGAGTGCTTACAAAGTGAAGTTCTGCTCATCCTAGTGCGAGCAGGAAAACCGATCTCCATTTTGGCCTTTAATTCCTCTGTCTCCTGCCTAGACTGCTTTATTACTCTCATCCATCTGTTAATGACTGACTGAAGGCCTCTGAAAGGCATCGTAAGTCCTTCCTCCTTTTGTTTTGATGTGAGACCTTTCTGTGGTGACATGTGAAGGTCTTGTCCACTATTTTGGTACCAAGTTGTGAAGTGCCTCAGAGCATGGGAAAAGCGTGTCCGGCCTTCAAAGGCAATTTACAGGTGGTGGTAGAGAAATACTGCCAAATATTGCATAGTACTCTTCAGCCAGATTTCTTTAGCCCCCTGTGGTCAGAAAGTCGCCATCCAGTCACGTGTGGCCCCAAGTGCAGCAAACACATTGTTAAAGCGAACTTGTGGCTATTGGAGATGATGAAAAAGCTTTCCTGGGGGGAAAGTTGGCTGGATACTGGCTGAGCTAGTGCATCAGAGGAGAGTGTGAGTCATTAGCAGACAGACCCTTGGGCTGTAGGTGCTTCATGCTGCAGAGGAGGTTTTGGTGAGATGGTTGTGAGAACATCTGCTGGAGGGAGAGCTATGTCTACTGTTAGACCTCAGTCAGTGCTGCGCAGTTGCCATATGGACGCCATACCGCATCAGCGCCAGGAACTCTTTGGCTCTGGTGGAAATAAGTAGGTAAAATGCCTCTCCTGCCAGGTAATGCAGATTTACAAAAACCACTGGGTTGGCACTTTATGGGAGGGAGCATGGCACTGCGTGGGCTACTGGGCATGTGGCAGGGTAAAAGTGGATGGTTGAGAGCGAAGAGCTCATGCACAGCAGAGACTGATGAGTATTTTGAGCATTGCTGCTAAAGAAATGAAGGAGTGGAGATGGATCCTGATCCTCAGGAAACTTTCCTGAAACAGAACAGCAGAGTCTGAACAAAGCAGACATTTCTTCTATAAGACTCCTTCTTCAGGCTGCATCCCAGGCTTTTTCTCTGAACAGTTTTTATATCCACTTCACTTGCAAGCTGCCTGCCTGGGATCTCATTGGCATTCTGCTTTTTTGCTGTAATCTCATGTTATTAAGGAGCGTGATTTTTGTTCTTAGCTGTGCCGCATATAGAAGATTACATAAATACCTTGGAAATCTTGGGAGGGGGAAGAAGAAGAAGGAGGAGGAGGAGAAGGAGAAGAAACCCCCCCAAAACACCAAACCCTTCCTCTGAGAAACATTTTGACCGTGTAATCTTATGTCTTCCTCTCAGAGAAAATTCTGTTTAGCATAGGAGGAACGCAGACATGCCTCTTTATCAAGAAAGCCACAAACTGGCTTCCTAATGGTCCAGCTGTGCTAATGGGCAATTACAGACCAACACACTGAGCTGAGGCAGCTTTGTTCTAGCAGTTGTTGCCCAAAGATGTTTTGATAGGGGAGCGCTTTGCCCTCCTCCCCTCCCTGTGTTGAACTCATGTCACTTCCATCTCCTTCTTCCTGCCCTCCTTTCCCTGGTAAATAGCTATTCACTTTCTAATTTGAAGCCATTTCATAAAGGTTGTACTTCTGAGGTTCAGCTTTCCTGTTCATAACCCTCAAGTTAAACCAATTGATAATCCCAGGGGTGGTGGTGGTGGGGGCTGGTTTGCTTCTCCTTGCAGCACAGTGGTTTAGTTTCCCATTGAAAACTGATATTGTCAGCAGTGTGCCCCTGGTACAGGGGGAAAATTGAGCTGTGGGTACAGGACCCTTTATATTGGGTTACTGTGAATGTATTTGAGTTCCAAAATCCTCGATGACAGGGTCTGTGCAAGTGCTGGGGGCAGCCAGACAAGCACACCGGGGGGTGGACCCCGAGCCTGTGGCTCAGTGGAAACACTGCAGACACCGTGTTGCTCTTTGCCACATCGAAAGAGTGGCTTTTTATTTTCTTTTAAAGTCTGAAACGTATCAAATAATATAATTTACTAAAAAGATTTTATTGGTCGCGCTTCCTTCTTTTCAGAAAGAGTGAAAATTTGTTAAATATGCTTGCAACTTGGGAGAGAGAGGGGGAATAAAACTTCAAACAGCGCTGCTAAAAACAGCCTGGGCTGCTTTTGTTTGGACTTTCAAAATGCAGCAGCTTAATGCCTCCATTGTACGCAGGGGGAAATATGCTAATTCGAAGCACATTTCCCATCAGAAGCCCTTTCAGTCCTGTCATCGTTGAGATATGAAGGATGATAAAAGCGGGGAGAAGGGGGAGGCCCGTATTATGGGAGTGCGGCTGCTGGTTATTGTGCACGGGGAGCAGGGCTGAATAGGGCTGACGAGCCCGGTCACCCGTGAAGCCCCAGGGCCCCGGGGCCGTGTGGGTTCCCATGGGCGCCGGCC
>NW_008825619.1:6263068-6306098 GCF_000699105.1 Pygoscelis adeliae | reverse complement strand
CCCCGCGGCGGCCACTCCGCTGCCGGCCAGGACAGGAGAAGAGGGGCTGCCGTCAAGACTTGCAAGCGCCGGCCAACCGTCACCCATCCTGCAGCCCTATAACCCAGTATTTCTTTCTGGGTAACGTGGGCAGCTACTTTCTGTTCACTTTAAGGGCAGTTTAAGCCGAAATAACTGATTTTTCCTGACAAGGCCTCAGTCGCTTCCTTTCCAAGCTGCTGATGCTTGCAGGGCAGTGGTGCTCGCTGGCTGCGCGGTGCTGAGCTCCCTCAGTAAAGAGGTGCCTTCAACTCAGGAAATGGGTGCTGCTGCAGTTGGGGTGGTTTTTTTCTTCACAGTTACGAAACAGAAGGGAATCTGTGAAATGCTACTTAGTCTGTTACCACTCATTTATATGATTATATTTTAGGTTGAAATAAATACATTCGTCAGTGTTTGGTATGTATTAAAAATCTGTAAGCACTACTCTTTAAATACTGCATGATATATATAAAAACCCAGGGTTTGGTTTTTTCCTTCTCTCTCTTAAAGTCATGAAAAGCTCTTTAAATGGCGGGTTTTGTCTCAGGAGTCTGACCCTGTTGGTCTGGAGCTGGGGAGGTGTTTGGTTTACCGAGGAGGACTACATTTTTTGTTTTCTTTTTAACAGGTGCTAGTGGTGTTTTATTGTAGAGAATTTGGGATTAAATGAACTCGGTTCTGATAATGTTGCTATGATATTTGCTTGGAAACAGTTTGAAATGGCAATGAGAATTTAGTTGTAGTTGTTTGTTTGGCTCTATAAGCCTGCAGTGTACTAATGGCAAATTAAACTAAGAAAATGGGCTTTTGATTGCAATTGCAATCTGGTGACGTTCTGTCTGCAATAGAAGTATGTGCTACACTCGAACACACAATTAGTTTAAATGTTTCTGAGGACCATAGCTGGAATTAAGTGCTTAGAAATACTTTTAAAGTAGCGGTTTGTCTTCAGTTTCTTCCCTGTACTAATAAACTGGTGAACAGGCAAATCTGGCTGGTTGATTTTGGCTGGGCATGAGAAGCTGTGATCTTTTTCTGCAACCTGTGGGCAAGTCTCTGATCTGCAATGAGAGGAGCTCTGTGCCATGTTGAGCAACATGCATTCGGTCACCTCCAGGATGGTGAGTGTACACTTGGCATAGTACAGCTTTTTGATACAGAGACACAGTTTCTCCTGTGGCCCAAAGAAAAAACCTTAGCCAGAGGCTTTGATGTTGTTTCTGCCCTGTGCTTTTCTCCAATGTTTTAATTACAATTTCTTTCAATATATCCATCCCTTCTCCCTTTCCCTGGTTCCTTAGCTCCTTTCTTTTCCTTTCCAAAAGGTGCAGGAAGGTGGAGCAGGTAGTACTTCTGAAATCGGTAGTGGTGATAGATACACAAGATGTGTCTGTAGTACTACTGAGATCAAAAATGCCCGGTGCCATTTTGAATGACGAATGCGAGGGTCTCCAGAGCAAACACATAATGATAATGCTTAGTGTTTACGCTTGGGAAGCTCTGAGTGCAAGAGAGATGGTTACAAATGTGCTGAAACCCAGAGAGCAAAAATAAAATGGGATGGGAGTGATACAAGGAGCAGATGAAGAAAAGTAGATGCTAAATGAATTTCACTCTGACTCATGACAAAGTGCAGAAATTATGCCTTTCAGCCATTTAAAACAAGTGAATGTCATGTTTGGAAAGAAACAGAGAAATGGGGATGTAACTAGGCAGTGTCAGAGTGGGATCGCTCAAAAGAGAGTCTGGGTGGTTTTCAGGCAGCAGGACGGGAGGCCAGTTCAGAGGCTGGGATCCCGCTCCGGCTCCTTTTGGAGAAGCCGCTCCTTCTGCATTGACTGCAGTGGGGGCCTGGCCGTTGTGCAAGCCTTCCTTTGTGCCGAGCCTCAAAACCTGCCAGGCTGCAGAATGGCTCTTCCCGCGAAACGACCAAGAGGCTCCAAGCTTGAGACACTTAAAAAATTAGGCAAGACAAAGCATTGGAAATGTATACTCTAGGGAATAATCCTGCCCTGGCAAGGGATTTTACTTGACAGCCTATCTGGAAATCCAGGCTGAAAGCTGCTACTTTGTCCTTAACTCACCCTATAGCGCTTTTGTCTCGGAGCTCGCTTTGCATGCAGGATCACCCACTGCTGAGCTTCGGCAAAAATCGAGGCGTGACATGATCCAGACGGAGCTCCAACCATGCTCGTTGTTGGCAGGTTAAGTCATTCCCTGTTTATAAGGTAGAGGGTGGGATTTTTTTTAATTGTGCTGAACTCCCCGAGCGCACACTTAACTTTTTATGGGCACAAGTGAAAGACCTGTTAAACACTTCAGCGGCCGTTGTTTGTTGTCCACCGGCGGCGTTCTCAAAGGCATTGTAAAGCGCAGAGAGAACTGCTACTTTATACATGACTGGGATCCCAATTGATGCAGCTGGAAAGAGGGGATTGGAAAAGCTAGGCTGGTAGAAGTTGCCTAGCACATATTTAGTCGATGAGTTAATTGGACACCCTCAAAGTGGAACTTGTGAATGTCCTGCCACTTTCCTAATGAGGATATCTGCTCTTGCAAAGAATACAGTGATTAATTGGGGACCCTTTCGTTAGTGTCTTAACTGAGGATTTCATGACTAGTGCCTTGTGTGTGAACAGAAACTATATTTGCAATTCAATAGGCTGTCCAGGGCTGCATGACAGAACCAGTCCAGGATCTTTCCCAAAGTATAGTTTAATTACACTGGGATGGGAATTTTCAGTATCAGGGAAACAGCTACAGTAACAGTGACTTACAAGGTGCTGAAACTTTAAACAATGAATTTCAGTACCTTGTACCAATCTTTATTTCAATGCTTACTTTTACGTCAACATTTTGACTGCCGAATTAAGTGGACTTTTCAAAACGTTGACACACAACTGCCCGATAATCCATGAGTGGGTCTTGGAGTGATATACGGCTGAGCCTGGTGTTGGTGGGGCCAGCCTTTCAACCCGGGATACTGAGGTGAGCAGATAATGGTGCCTAAGAAACTATGCTCTCACCGCCTGGTTTAGCTCTGCTGCAAACTCCAGTCTGATGCTGGGTAACTTGGTTCTCGGCCCTGAAATCTTGAGCTGGAGGAGGCTGTAGCACTGGGATGGTGCTTAGTTGTGCATTCACTACCAAACTTAATACCTATTGCATTACTTTATCAATCAGTTTGCATTCCTCATTGTGGTTCCAATGATGCTGATAAGGTTTTCTGCTCAATAAAAATATGTATATAATCATATGCATATGTTTTCTTCATGTACATACGTATACAGACACATACACGTTTTCTGCATATGTATACACACACATCTATATCTATGATTTATGCATGGAATCCCTCATGAAACTCAGGAGGTGTCTTCATCCTTGTCTCTCCCCCTGCCCCTCCAGTGTGGGGTGCTTTTTTATAATAAGTGCCCCTGGTTTCTTTCTGGGGATCTGTAGGGTTTTGTACTTCTTTACATTTCCCTGCTTTTTTCCACGCTTTCTGAAAAGACTGGACTGAGGCCAAAACTGAAGAATAAAACGAGCACTGAATAGATGAGAGATTGCAGGTGGGATGCTGAAGTCTATGCGAAGAGTGGGAGGGCAGTTTTGAAAATCAGAACTGGATGTAAAGTTAACACAGGATTGTCTGATTAAATCTGACTTTGTGGAGCAGAAGAATAAGTTTGTGTCAAGGCTGAACTCAAGGAAGTTTAGATTTATTTATAGATAGATAAAGAAAAGAAATCAACAGGTAGCCTCCCAATACCAATCCTGTCTCAACTCTCATGCGTTTTGAGACTAAGCAGCTGTATTAGCAGGAGTGTATTATAATGATACCTTTGTGGCCTTCTAAAACTCTGGCAGAAATAGCTCTTCTCCAAGTACAAGAGGCACTTACATAGAAGTGCTAGTAAGAGCGACATAAATATCTAGGATGCTATTTCAGTATGTCCAAGTATTTAGGAACTCGTGTTAGTCTTCTGAGATGGCAGTAGGCTTTGGCAACAGTGTTGGAGGAGAGGGTTCATAGCAAAAGCTAAGTAGGTTGAATTGTCTTTAAGGTGCAGAATTAAGGGAATGAAGACAAAGGACCTGAGCGTATCGGTTTCCTGCTGCACTGCAGCGTTCCTGCTGCTGCTGAATGCGTGACTTGAGGCAGAGGGATGGAGAGACAAGCATGACAGCTGTTGTGAAGGTTCTCTGTTGTGAAGGTGACAGAGAGAGTAAAAAAAGGCGGTTATGTGTGCCAAAATCAAGAGCCTAACCCTTAAAATGATGGAGGAGCGTTTGAAGCACTGTTGAAGGACTTCATATATTAGTCATGTATGTGAAGATATTGCCACTGCTGAACAGAAAATGCATATAAGATTGGGTAACTCAAAGCCTTGTTTTGCTGCCTAATTTTAAATTTAAAGCATTTGAAACTTGCCATGCATTACACATGTAGGAAACTGTATATATTGCCATAAAATTATTGAGCTGGAGTAGAAGCTGAATATGACCATTGGGGCTGGTGCTCTGAATGTTGCTTGCTGAATGAAAGCTACTTCTGAGGGAGTTGCTGGGGTGTCTTGGCTTTTATTTTTCTCACAGTCTTTGTCGTCCCAAGGTGGTCTCTGCTAAACCCTGTGAATGTGTAAGTGCAAGGGTGTGACTGCACTTGTTTTCAGTAGTCGAGGGATGTGAGTTGGCTGTGAGGTGACACCTGCCCAACATGTACTACAGTTTGAACTTCTGTTACAGCAAGCAGCATGTTCTGCCAGAGAGCCTCTTGCCTCTTCAGAACATCCACTACTTTTCTGCCTACTGTTTTTAAAAGTCCCATAGGAGAGGAGATTTCATTGCTTCCTTTAGAGGTTGGTTTGATGTCAGGAAGTTTGCCTGAAATTTAGTCAGGATTTTCCCTTTCAACTGCTTCCTCTTTTTATTATATTAAATCGGTTCTTCCCTTCTTGATATTTATTTATACCATGTGAATGTTTAGAGGCTTTTCCAACTTTCTCTTAATTTTTCATTTAGCTTTTCCTATATTTCAGTGCTCTTTCAGCTGTAGTATAAATGGGCTCCAGTTTGTCAGCATGTTTCTGCCTGGCTTGCCAAGAGCGTGGTGCTACTCCAGGCAGCCTTGCAGGATAGAGGGATGCAGGAGGTGATGTTGCTTCCAGCTCAGTTTCAGATGTAACCTATTTTGTTTTCATTTTTATGGCTTTTCCTCAAAAGTCTTCAGCGTAGTTGAGATTCCTGTGTTCTGTCTGCCAGGATTCTGAATTATTTTCCCCAGGTCTGTTCTTTAAATAACACCCACAGTTCTTATACCCAGAAAAAAAAACTTATTGAAGCCGTTAGTTAAGATAAAGAAATAATATCTAGCATTTTTTTTAATTACTTCCGTGCTGTTGACTGCCTTTCATAAGCAGAAATGGACCTCCCAGCTGCTTAAGGACATGATCAACTTTTGCTTTCATTTTGACTTTGATTATGGCTCTTCAGGCTTTTTTCTTTGGTAGCTTTCACATCTCTGCCATTTGAGTCTTCTTTGAGACTAGGACTTGATGGGACTTAATTACTGGAAAAGTCGTACAGAACCATCTATTCACTCTTTAAGGGATTTCCCCCCGCACCCCCCCACCCCTTTATGTTACAAATAAAGGTTAGCCATCCGTGTATGTTCTGGATTTAGGCTGTTTGTTGCCTTTGATTCTCGCCAGTGGCTGTGACTGCAATGGACTGAAGCAGTGGTCCAGCTGGAAGCTAGCAGGCCGGCCAGAGAAGCGTATGAAACCCAACAACTGAACGGCATCTACTTTGCCTGCCTGCTTGCCACCGGGCATTTAGCTTGGCAGCAGTTATTGCCATCTTCATGTGGCTTTATTAAGGGGGTCACAGGACTGGCGCCTTCACACTGTTAAGGTCTGCTCACCCTCCTGGACTTACCTGCATCAGTTAACTCAGTGATTTTCTTTGGTTGCAAAGGTAACCACTGTCCACGCTTAAGCCTTCAGTTTTGCCCTTTCTACAGAAATCCAAGGTTGAGATCCCTAAGTGCGGTGCAGACTCATGTTTTTTAGTAGTCTATATTTTATACTGCGGTAAAAGTGCAGGGTTTTTTCCAGTGTTATTCGTTCATTAATTTGGATTTCATTTTCCTTTTAGTTTAGTATGTCTGAAAGAACGGGCCCCAAATTTTTTTTCAAGTACTTGCCAGGTATATGACTGCTGCACAGTTAAAAGCTTGTTGTCGTGCTTAGATTTTATCCACATGGAAAATTTGCCTGCTTTTGCATAAGCATTCAGATTGGGTTTTATACTCAAGTCTTAGGTAACTGTTCTAAAGCTGGTGTGAACATAAGCAATTATGTTGAGAGACACACCAAGTGGCTGCATGTGTATTTGTTCTTTCTCTTGAATATTTTTGCATATTTCCTAAAAAAAAAAAAAGTATTCTACAAGTTGTTTGGAATACACGTCAGTCTTGTTTGTGGGACAGTCTCTGAATTTTAACTTCTGAGTCTCGGATTTCACAGGGTAATCTCAAATTGCTCTTGAAGTATGTGAGAACACTCTTTATTACAGCTCTGTGAAGCCTTTGTAGAAATGGCAAGTGTGTATTCATCCCCTGAAAGCTTGTGAAGAATTTGCTGTAGCTTATGATAGAGCTCCTCAGCCTTCAGGAATGTAAACTAGATTTAGTGACATTAAAGATAGATGTTCAGAAGGAATTGGCACATGAACAGAATTGGGTTTTTAATACCTTTTTTAACTTGTGCAATTGTACTATTTTACTTGACTGAGCAAAATGATTAAATGTTTTCTTTAAAAGCTAGATAAAATAGATTAAAACCTCTTCTTTAGAAACCGTTTTGCAGTGAATGTCACTTGGTCTGCAGTGCCTTCACATACTTTGCTCCACTGCTGTTCATCCTGAGGTTTGGCTGTAGGCTCAGAGCTGTACTTCAGCAGCAGAAACCCTTACTGCTCAGCCCCTCTGCTCATTTTCATTTTCATTTTGGTCTGCAAATAAAATGCTGGGCTGAATTCCTGAAATGTAACTAGCCGCCTTCCCTGGTTGCTGGTCAGCCTGGTCTGTACAGCAGGTCTTTGCTGAATATCAGTGTTTAAAGAATTTTTTGTAATTTCTGCTTTTGTGGCTTTGTCTTTTGCCGTGTTATCATAGGCATAGACTTGATGTCTTCTAGTCTCATCACATATTATGAAAAGTATGTGTCGATTAAGGGAGGGAGCGTTGGATGAGACAACTTGCTGGCTGAGATTAAGGCTCGAAGTGCAAGATCAGCACCCATGTTAGCCCTGGAGGAAATAGCGTATAGTTTGTTTTGTCTGCTGTGTTTATCAATGATGGGACAGAGGTTTGAAGATTCAGAAATGACTTAAGATGATGAGTGCTTAAAACCCATCATATATTACAGCAATCCGGAAAGTAATAAGAGAAGGAAGGGGGGAGAACTTTACACTCATGCATCACTTTCAGCTTTTAGAAGGTGATTTAGTAGGTAGAATTAATGCTTTTGAGTAGTTGGGATTGATGGCTTCTGAAGTCTTCAGTTCAAGCTCTTGTGAAGTTAATTCTGGTACTGTGCACTCTACTTCTTCATTGCTCGTTTGGGAAAAGGGTTATCCTGGGAGAAAGTAGAGGAAGTAGCTCCCAGCCTATCAGTTTTGTGTTTGCAAAACATCTGCTCTGAAGTCCTGAGCCTGCCTAACGAAATCTGCTTGCCAGCAGGAAAGCATGCAGCTGTTTGAAGGTGTAGGTCTCACTGATGCAGAGTTGGAGGGCTTTGTTAGTGGCTTTCCTCCAGGGACAGTCTGTAACCAAAGGTTCTGTCTAATGTCTCTTCTGTTTAAAGAAAGGAAATTCCAGATGATGTTTTTTATTTTCTGTATATTTATACTGGTAAGTGCATTAATGTTATACCACTCGAATTAGTTTTTGAACAGGCCTTTTGTAACTTGGGGTAGTCAGAAGAGAGGTTTCAACCTTTTAAACTTTTAGACCTTCCAAAGTAAGCAAAGATCATTAAGAAACGGAGATCTAGACTATGACAGCAGAAGTACCAACTGAACAACGAGAAATTCCAAGAAGGGAACTGTAATGTCAGAGGTAATCAACTGTTTTGACCAATGATGAAAACTTGTGTGACTTTCAGCAAGTAGGGTGTGTTTGCTATGGATTTTCAATCTTATTGATGTTAAATGGGGAAAAAAACAGTCTTTGTAGAACGTTTTCTTTGTAGAATGATTATCCCAAATGTAAAGAAGTTGTCTTTCCTTTCTTGACTGTGGGATTTGAACAGCTTTTAGTAGTGGTTAAAAGAATACAGCAAACACATCCCCTACGGTTTCACCTTTCAGCTGCTTCCTCGAGGGAGGGAGGAGTGCATTTGCAGTACATGGTCTTGCTGGGCAGGGGTTTCAGTATGTTATGGACTGCGATGTGGGCATTAGAGAAGGAGATTGGAGAAACACGCCTTGCACCTGCGTTGAGGTCTTTGCTGGGGCTGCTGATTTGATTACCTTCAGGAACCCAACCCATTGCCTGTTGGTTCCTGAGGATACTTCATCTCCTCTACACATTAACTTCATCCTGCTTATAAAAAGTTGTGCTGAGGTGGGAGCTTCAACTGCAGACTCTTCCTGGACTCCAAGAAAGCTTTTTAGATACATGCTTGACGTCAAGTTTTGATGCTGTGATATGAAACCTTAGGATGAGTCCAAGACCTCTTGGCAGCTGGGCTGAAGCGTATGTCTGAGCAGTAATGCCCAAAGCAAAGTAACAACTATGGTGTCCATGGTGAGAGAAGAGGATTTGTGCACTGATTTCTTGCAAGAGAAGGGAACTTTCTCTAAAGGTTGGGTCTGAGGTTTTTTGTGCTTTTCACTAGGCATCTATAGAAATAAAAATGCACAGCAAAATTGTGGGTGTAGGTAACATTAACCAGAAGAGGCTGAATTGCAGCTACAAATCTTTGGACTGGTTCCCTCTTCCCACTCTCCTGGTTGAATCTGTTATATGGAACATGCAGCGTGTAGGTTTTAACATCCCCAGCATTTGCTGAATCTGCTAGGCGTCTTTGCAGCCTGCGGAATCGGCTGCAGTGGCCTGACCAGCGAAGCCTGCCAGACCGCAAAGGCCATTACTCCATGGTTGCTCCATCATCCTACACACAAAAAGGGGTGCCTTTGGGCACGTCTGCCCTGTGCAGTGTGGCACGCTGTGAGGCCATTGAGACAAGCAAAGTGATAGGCAAGGTTAATTAGCCTCAGTACAGTACAGCCTTAAATATGTCAGTTATCTTGGGGTTTGGAAGGTGAATAATACCCCTGTGTGGTGTTGCCTGGTCTGTGGCTCCCCGGCATGGGGCTGCTCAGAGCGGACTCGGGACACCTAAAGTCACCTCGCACAGTGCAATGTAGACGTGTCCTGGTTTTGTTGCTCCCAGAGCCAGCTTAGTACAGCTTGTTAGATCGTGCTGCAGTCTGTCTCGATTTAGGGGAGTGACCAAACATGTGCTTAACAGCAACTCAGCACTCACTTTTAAGCATGGCTTTAGGTCTCTAATGGCAGGCATCCTTTTAAAAACCCAAGCTGTGTTTTCTTAAACATTTTATCCTTTAAAGTATTGCACGTGCATTTTTGGTCACTTGAGCTTGCTTCCTTTCTGCTTGCTTGGATTTTTTTGTGCTTTTTTTTCCGTTGTGCTTGCTAGTCAGAAAAAGAATTTAAATTTTCCATGTGTATATATATATGCCCACTTTTGCTTTTACGCTTCTCTCACACAGTCTTTTGCCGTGGGTGAGCGGAACTTCCTCGGCAAAGAAAGCAAACAGAGAGAACAGACCCATCGCCCCCCGCCCCTTGAAAGAGCAGAGGGCATGCGGAATAAATCAAAACGCAAAGCATAATAACAAGGTCCCATGGGAAAGGGAGCCTTGCGATTGTGTGCCGGCGTGCACTCCCCTTAGAGACGGCGGCCAGGGGGCTCACCCCACGGTGGCCGGGGGGCTCCTTTCTTTCTCGCTCGCATCTTCCCTCCCGATGTCGCCAATCCATTCACTGCCGAGAGAATTGATTAACATTCGACGGGAGCCTTGGGAGACAGGGGGAAAGAGGGGGAGAGTGGAGGGCGAGGGGAAGGGGGCGCGAGCTGGCGATGCCGGTCCCCACGACGCGGCGAGCCGGGGCACGGTCGGGCATAGGATGGCTATTTTATAGCTGGGGACCGCGGTGACGTATGGCTGAGTGCTCGCTGGCACAGCTCCTCGTGGACCAGTCAGCGGAGCGAAATTGAAGCTGACAAGACTTTTCTGGCGTTTTGGAAAGGACTGTAATCTACTGTAGGGGAGAACAGAGCCGCTCAATCACCGCCGCCGTAAATAGGAGACGGAAGGGAGTGAGAAAGGAGGCGAAGAGAAAAAGTGCTTGCTGGGGGGGGAGGGGGGGGCGGCATTTTTGGTGGATGGTATGAAGCCAGCCATGGAAACTGCAGCGGAGGAAAATGCAGAACAAAGCCAAGAGAAAAAAGGTACCCAGGGGTCTAACAATAGCCTGTTTAAATCTTTTCATTCAGGGGGCTTAAAGAGGTTTAGGCCAGTTTTGTCACTTTTTCGAATAGCTCTTAAACAATCATTGCTGCATCTTCGGGCTTTCAGCCGTCCTTTCCTGCATGGCTTGACAACAAATTAATAGAGCAGCAATCTTTCTGTCTGCGTCTGTGTTTGCTCTGAATCTGTCCTAACCCTACCAGGAATGATGTTTGCAAAAGAAGTCTTGTTATTGCTGCGTCTTTGACGGATTTTGGTAAATTTGGTTTACAGAGGTAGCGTGTGCCTGTGTGTTTGCATGTCGTTTTCAGAGCCATAATCTGGTGTTTTCATCGAGACTAGCCATGTAGCAAGGCTTTGCAATGCAGTGTGGGAGACCTAAGTTATAATAACATACAATAGATTATAATATCACACAACCTTTGTGTAGTTAGCTTGGTGCCAAATGCTACTCTTAAATGCCTTTTCCTTTTCTATGGTGTCATTTGGCAAATTTTGCTTATGTAGAGATCTGCCTGTGCTATGATGACAGGGAGTAATGCAATGAGTTTCACAACATTAGGTTTCAGGATGTGTTAATCACCGAGAATTGCTGCTTAATGGAGAGAACAATTCCATGGTAGGGAGACGGCAGCACAGGAGGAGAGGTGCTTCATCCATCCCAGCCTTACAGGTGATTTATTTGGTCTGGAGTGCTGAACTTCAGAGGGTAAATTCAACTAGCAAAGGACTGTTTTGTTTCTGCATCATATAATTTATGCCAAATAAATGTCCCTCTTCAGTGTAGCAGACTGCTGTACAAATCATAGCAAAATTTTTTTGCTAAATGATACAGCAGTAACAAAATTACTAAAATTTCCACTGGCTTTTTACATGAGTCATAGTATACTTTTGAACCTGCTGTGTGTCAGTTAAAGCAACCTGAGTATCTCATAGGCATATGCAGCTGGTACACAACTAATACATTTCCCCAAGTAGAATTGTTTAATTTATTGTTATCAGTTCAGATGTGAACGCAATGATAAATCCCAATACTGTCCAGTACCAGATTTTGTTTTCCTACTTTGAATCTGATTCCTCCTACACACTTTGTATAATTCAAACCTAGCTTCAGTTTCAAGTAAATAAAATTTGTCAAGTGATTAGACATAGTACTACATAATCCCTTAGGGATTTCACAAAAGGAGGTCCACTGATGAGAGATTAAACTCTGAAAGCCATTAGTGTATGTGGACAATAACCCACCTCACTGCAGATTTTGAGTAATTAATGTACAAAATGTCCTAAATACCTTGGCTATAAAACCATGTTGAACTCATAGATCATTCTTCCAAAATTACAGCAATTTTTTCTTCTGATTGATGAATTTCTTTTAAACTGATAGAACTCATGTACAATAAACACCAAAGTAAGTTACCCGTATGCGTTAGCAGCTGTGCAAAATGAAATGTGTTGCTGAGTGTGTTTATGATGAGTTTGTTGTTTCCCTTTTATTTTCGCAAGGATGAAAGCACAACATGTAGAAGGGTAAATCTGTTACCAAGTCAAGGTGGTTGATCTGTTGCTTTCATAGGATGCAAGCAGGGGAACTTCCCATCTTAATTTTACCACCATTTCCGAGTTTTTCTGTGATAATTTTATATTTTGGATCTGTTACATAGGTGTGTGTATGTAACACTTCGAGGCTTTGTTCTTGCCAGTTCCTTAATTTCTGAAAGTAACATGTAGTCTTTCACATTATGCTCTTTATTTCTATTCACTTAAATTCCCAGTATGTTTCACAGCGAATTAAAATGCAGAAAGCTGAAACAGTCCTACTCCTAGTTTCAATAGCAAAATAAATAACCCAGATCCCCCTGAAAAGTTACTGCCATGAAGCGGTGATGTAGGAGGCATATTCGGTTTTGGGGGGCAGATTTTCCAAAGTGCAAAGGCTGTCGAGCCCAGTCGGGTTTTCAGGTGGGCTCAGCAGGCATCAGGTACCTCTGAAATGGCAGGATTTTTCAAAAGGGCTCTCTCACCAGCAGCTCTCATGGAGAAAAATGAGCTTTTTCTCTGTGTGAAGAAACTTCCTGGAAAACACTGCCACTTCACTTTTTGGGGTGTAAAATGGAAGCTGACCCCTTCAAAAATATGTCCATTTACTGTCCGGACTGGATCTCCTGCCTGCTATGCCTTGCATGCTTGCCAGGCTTGCAATACTTGCTTCTTCCTCTAAGATCCCACCTGGACTTAGTGCAATGGCCGTCCTTTATGAGGTGCCCTAGATCCAGTGATTGCGAGGCAACCACCACAGCTTGAAGCGACTGAAGCGCTATCACAAAGTCTTTTAACTTTTCCTTCCAGAAATGAATTGCAAAGTCCAAGGAGATAAACCAACGTCAGAGGGGGCTTGGGGGGTGCTGTTATTGCTATGACTGAGCAAGAGAAGATCCTGAGCGTTTTGCTTTGGGTATTCAGGTTCACACGCAGTATGCTTTGCACTGCCAAGTTCTGGGGAAAGTATCTGCATTTAACAATTAGCAAATTGTACTTCTAAGCTAAAAGTTTTTTTCCCTTTACCAGAATCTTAAACTACAGGTTTCCAGGTTGTATTTTTTAATGCAAGGACCTCCTCAATGATGTACTGCAATTGTATAGAATAAATACTTAGAGGAAGTTGGGCTAGGACTACATGCTGCCTATATACAGGGCTCCCCGTACTCATAAGGAGAACGCCGGAGAGCAATACTGCCCGAGCACTTGGGATGAGCAGCGAGATCTATTTTCAGTTTGAGCACCGAATACAGTCAGATCTGAACGATGGTGTCGCGTAGGTACCGGTTTGTGTTTCCCACCCCTGTGGCAAATGTGGATGGCCAGCTGTTTTGGACTGCAGCATAGTTGAGACAGTTTACACAAGCTAATGCGCTTTATGAATATTTGCTGATTGATAAATGAAAATTATTGATCTCATTTAGATTTTTAAAGTTTGCTAAATTGTATATGAATTCCAGTTTTAGATTTTAATAATTATTTTCATGAATCCCCTGCCTGATTCAGGCAGTGACATTATCCAGCTGATGGATTCAGTGTTTATCAGACATTTGTTTCTCTGTACACAGATGAGTGGCTTCTGCCCCAGTTTTTCTAATTGGAAATGGAACAACACCCATGTTGATGGAGATAAGAAATAAGTCAGCTTTATACTGCGTATCAGCAGCCCTTATCAGAGGAGAACACCATGAGCAAGCTGAAGTAAAATGTTTAACAGATACTTTACAGGGCTGCAGGACAGATTGGATGCATTCTAAAGATGAAGGTTTACAAATTATTACAAATGACAGGATTTATCTTGTAGGCATTAAATTAAATCAAAACATGAGGACTGGGCAGGCAGATTTACTGAGGTGGAATAAATAAGAAAAATGAGATGCTGTTTTGCATCAGCAGTGAAGGATATAGATCCTGATACACATTAACAGAGACAAGAAGTTTCCCTTTTCATTTAACCATGAGAAATACTACCAAGTTGCAAAATTCAAAAAACAAAACAAACCCAACGGTGGATGACCGTGCTGAATACACCAATTACACAATTAAGCCATTATACGAGAATATAGTTTCCTTGTATGAATGCATACGATGTTCAAATTGCATGTGCTGTGCTGAGGAATAATGAAAGCCAGCCTGAGCAGCTGTACCCAAGGTTCCTTTCAATTGGCTCTTCCCTAGTAATGTGCTCTCGATGAAAGAAGACCTCGTGCTCAAGAATGGCTTTGAGCTTTGATTATTATTTTCATGGTATAAGAAGCAACGTTTCTGATTTTAAACTCTAAACAGACAAGTATGTGCTAGTAAAAAAAACGAAAGAAAATACTGCTCTTAAACCCAAATATACAACTGTGTGCGGTAGTGTAAATGGAGCTGCTGAAGTGCGACATGAGAAAGGGGTGAATTAATGTGCAGTTTATTTCACTTTTAGTGAAGTTCTTTTTATGCAGTGAGCTTACGACATTTTCTTGCATCACAGATAGATGTATTTTTCATTACAGCAAATTGGAAAAATTGGCTTTTTTATATATGTGTTATGGTTATTAGCCAAAATTTTCAAACGTACTCCCTTAACGTTAGGCTCACATGGTGATTTCAGAGCTGTCAAGCCATTTAAAGATTTTTAATATGCTGCGTATTTTTTCCTGTTTCAAGCAGTTTATTGTTGTTTCAGATCCCCTGAAAACAATAACTGCTTTAAGTCCCTGAAGAATATGACTGTAGGAAGAGAGGTCCAGCCCAGGGAGAATCTGGGACACGCGATATTCTGGGGATAATAATTTGGCAGGCTTAGTGATTTAGGTTTTAATGACTAGGATTTGGTTTCTAAATAGGAGGGGGGTGAAAAACACTCGGAAAATGTACTCATACTGGTCTGAATGCCCTCATGAAAGCAGAAAACCTAGACATATGTGCCACAGGATATTTTTGGGTGGGGGGGGGGGGGGGGGAACCGCAGATGGCACTGTACGTGTACAATGGACTCTGCAGTGGGAGCAAAGGGGCTAAAGAGGGGAGAGAAGAGGGTTGGGGGGAGCCCCCTTCAGTTACTCTGACCTTTCCCTGTTTTCTGGCCAGCCTTGCTCCTAATGCAGTATTCATCACCAGATCGCCAGATCATAAATGACCAAATGACAACCCTTTCTTCGCTCCCGTGGACTGCTTCGTCAGCTGCGACAGATGAATGTCGTAACTGTTTTTTTCCTCTAAAACCATATGCTAAAGGCAGCAAGCGTGAGGATGTTGGGCACTGGCAATTTTATTACAGGCGTGCAAGGTGGTTCATCCCAAATGAATATTGAACACCACAGTTGCCATCGCTGTGCCTGCGTGGTGTGACAGGAAAACATTGTCAGTCCTGTAGCTGCTGCGTCTGTGCAGGATCGAGTACAACCTGGTTCAGACAGGAGGCCTCGAGCTGTATGAGCTTGGCTGTGTGTGGAGAGTATTGTAACCTAGACCTAGGAATGCAATTAATGTCGTTAGTTCCTCAGAAAGCAAGAGATAAAGAAGTCATTTAAACCTATTTCCTTTCCTAACTCTTTGGGGTACAGAGTTAAACTCTAATTCATACGTACTGTGTGCAGTAGTTG
Organism: Pygoscelis adeliae; assembly: GCF_000699105.1. NCBI lineage: Eukaryota > Metazoa > Chordata > Aves > Sphenisciformes > Spheniscidae > Pygoscelis > Pygoscelis adeliae. The sequence goes on along the minus strand of NW_008825619.1, from coordinate 6,290,385 downwards.
TTATGCCACTGAAGCCTGTGGGGCTTTTGACCTGGTGGTGATTTTGCATGAGTGGGCCGGGGTGGGTCCCAGTGAAGTCGCCAGAAGATATTCTTCAACTTCAGAGGTTGTGCCAGGCGTGCAGTAAGGGCTATCAAACAGCCATTGCTAAGTGGCTCTTTGCAGAGCAGTGGAAAAACTGAGATTCCTTATGGAGTTTGAACCGTCTCCTAATGAAGGGGAGCCCTGTTACTGCAAAACCGGAAATTACTAATTAAAAAAAACCAACTTGATGGAATATTTTCACTTACAGAAATGATGCTACAAAGTTTACATGCTATCTCCACGTTTCAGGGTTTGAAGTTTGTCCCACAGCAGACAGTGGTGACTTCACCAGCATCCCCTCAGGCTAAGGGAGAAAGGCAGCTGCCTGCTCTGCTGCTCTGAGCAAGAGGGTTTTGTAGCTGCTGCAGGAGAAATCTCGAATTGTGGGTTCAGACCTGGTAGGATAAAATCCTTTTAGTGCCAAGGGTTTGGTCTAGATACTGCTGCAATGCAAATGAACAATTTTTTTTTCTTCCCAGAAGTCTTTGCAGCTGTTTCTTTAATTTTTTAAAAAAATAATATCTGAATCTGTTACCAATGTCCAGTAAGTAGCTTCAAAAAAACAGGGAGCAAACAGTTGGGAGGGAGAGGGGAGACAGTATGCAGTACTAGCGAGCAATTCTGTTGTTTTCCATCTTTTATCAAATTAAATTATTATGGAGTCTCCTGTGATGTCGTAAGCTGCAATGCAAATGAACAATCAGAAGGCGATGATACCATCCTAAGCGTGCACAGTCATTTTGGAACGATGCCTTCAACACATTTTGAATTCGGTTGTGTTCCTAAGATGTGGAATCTGCCTTTCCTAAAAGGAAGGATAAGCTGTAGAAAGCGGAATAATGTCTTTTAGGAAAGATATACTACCTGATACCTGCTTGCTGATTTGCGTGTGAGTCGCAGAGAGGGGAGAAATACCAAGCCACAAAGTCCTTGTGAGGAGAGAGCCATTGATTTTAAGTTTGCATCCCAAACCCAAAAGACTGTTTTAGTATTGTAGTTCATTTGCCGGTGTAGGAGATAAACAAATTCTTGTTTCAAACCTCTAGATCCAACACGTGGATTTGAGGCCAAGATTTTTTTCTCTTCTTGACATATGTAAATGTAGCTGTGCCAAATTTGTTGTTGCACCAGCAGCAAAACCACATGAGAGAAGGACCAGGTCCAGGACCTTCCTAGCCCCTCACAGGCCAGAGATTTATGGCATTCCTACTCCCTCTGCCCCCTGAAATTTGTCTCTGATCTAGTCTATGGTAGATGGGTTTTCAGCATCATAACCTTCGCTTCCTCCGCCTGCTCAAATGCTGCTGAATCAGATTTACTTTGGCCAGAGATGACGGTTACTTTCTCATTTAGTCACCGCAGAGTGGGACTCTGGTGCATTTCAAATAAAGATCTGTCTGTCTCGCCCTGACAGCCTTGACAAAGCCACAGCGGTGCCGAGGGGGGAACATGTAGGTTCAAAAGTGGTCTGATGTTGTTTTGCCGGTGGCCTCTTTCAGGGGGCTTGCAAGCCCTGTGCCGATGAGTGTGCGAGCGGGTCAGGTGTGTTACTGCGCATGGGATCTCATTGCTGAGCTTCATCTGTCCTCTGAAAAAGCGTGGAGAAGGATAACTGCTCTCCTTCATTGTAAACCCGGAACAAGTCTGTTTTAACATACTTGGTCCAGATTTTTGGACGCGAGCGGAACCTATGTGAAATAAAGCCCACGACAGTTTGGGTTTTTTTCAATGTAAGAAAGTAACACAGCAAACTCGTGTGTTTGCCCTACCTCTATACATGGCAATAACCATTTTCTTTGACAGATTTAGGGTCTTTTAAAAAAACAGGTAACGTGGTTTTCCATGACTTTGTCTTCCTTTACTTCTGGGGCCGAGCTCTTTGCCATGGTCAAAGAGAGGGAGATGTGAGAGTGGGTGGGGGGAAGGAATAGAGAGCCCTTCCTTACATGTTTAATTCAAATCCTAGGTGGAGTTTTAGCTATGCAACCTTTCTTAACACCTGTGTGAGTGTCTCCCTGTCGATGTCCCTCCGAGCCCCTCCCTGGGTTTGGTAAAGTTATGTTGTTTCAGTTCTGAAACTACAGCGTATTTTTCTGGGGTCTGTTTTTAAAGTTAAATGACTGAAAGTGCTAAACTAAAACTTGCTGGCGACACTGACTTTTTACCACCTGAAATTGGCAGTGATCACCAGACCAGAAATGGAAATTGGCAGGTACCACTGGATGTACAGGAGTTCAAGGCCACACCGGTACCATCATGTGCCAGCATTGAGAGGCAATATTAGTCCTTTGGGGATTCAAGGTAAATAAAGGGCTGGGTGAAAGGGAAATGGAGAGTTCAGAAATAGTAGTAGCATAAACCTAATGCTTTGCGCTAGTCCTAACAATTTAAGATAAATGTTCTTCTATTTTTCTTGTTTTGTTTGTTAAGGCTGTAAGGAGTCTAGTTCTTTCGTATGAATACTTGACATAATTTTAAATTTAGTTGTTAATGCTTGAAGATCAATAATGTGTGGTGAGGGATACCTCCCTTTTAACTGTGCTGCCCAATTGCTTCAAAACTGTTTACAGGTGAGATGGCGTAGTATGGGTTTTGTATGCTGATGAATCTATCAAACTCATCAGCCACAAATGCGGTAATTGACACTAAAGCAGGGACAGCACATCCGATTTACTGGTCTCCTACAAGATGCTTCCTAGACAATAGTCCATGGTTTTGTTTGCATTTTTCCCTTGCTAGAAGCAGTAAGTGCATATGTCAGAGTCTAAAGGAGGATTTCAGCTGAGGCTTTAAAAACGGTTTTGTGATTCCACATGCCTGTCCTTTCTGTATCTGGCTTGAGACCTCAAAAAGATCCTGTTTTGTTTTCCTGAAGCTTCATTTTAAGACTTTGGGGGGGAATTTAGTTTTGAAGCATCTCAGAAAGGCAACTGAAATCAAGCACACGATTGATTGCATTGGAAAATTCCAGTCTGACTGAGGGTTAACACAGCGAAGGATATAAATGCTCAGAGATAGCATTTGCAGCTAGCTCTATCCAGCAGTCCTCTTCTCTTTATGGAGCTGATTGACTGAAGCCTGCTTGACAGCTTGTTTGCTGGAGATGCCTGCCTCCACATCAGAGACTTTAACAGCAACTGCAGGGAAATATTCACCAAAGCTTGCTGCCTAATCCTTCCCTTTTCCATTATATTTTCACACACATTTGTTCTTTAGGATTCAAATGTTTATGTATTTCAAAATGGTGCCTTTTTTTTTTTTTTTTTTTTTTTTGGCAAATGCTTAGGTTGCAAATCATGATCTCCATCTTCAATATCAGTATTCATTTTGGCCATGTTTTATGACAAATTACCTGGGTGACAGACTCGGGGCTGCCAGAAGACATTCCCAAACTTCAGATCAGTGCATGTGGGGTATTTTATACACAGGAGAAATGCTTCAGGAAGGAGTGACAGATTGTGAATGCTGCCTTCCTGGGAAGGAGGACACGGAGGGAGCAGGCCAGATGCCTGGTTATCAGGGTCTTGTGCCCCATCAGCTGTCCCCAGTGATGAGACACATCCGTATGTGCTGGCACGGATGAGCCAGGACGCAGAGGAGATGCACAGCCTTCTGTCGCAGCAGCTGGGAGTCTGGCACCTAAAATGGTGCTAGAAACCCTTGTTTAGGCAACTGAACCCTATGCAGGCTGCCTTGGGAAGCTTCCTGAAATAACATGCAGGTAAATGTGGTGCCTGTCATGGGGGAGTTGAAGATGAAAGGGTTCTTGCTGATGGGGGTAAAAAAAAAACCCCACCAACAAAGCCCAGAAATACCAATTCAAGGGAAGGTGCTTTAAATGGCTACACTTAAGGAAGTGAACAGGTTTCTAGGCAGCAATGAAACTGCTCTGAACAGGTGTTGAGTAAGACCAATCTGCCAATGATGGATTAGCCACAGTGAAAATATTGGTCTTTGCTCCTTTCCCTTAGATTGGAGGGAAAATGTCACTTCAGTCACAACACAAGTCACACCTGTAACATGCCTCCCTTCAGTACTGGCATACAGCTCCCCACTGCTGGGTGGCACTGGCTAGTGTGCTGAGATAAACTCTGCAGTTTCTTTGACAAGCCACATTATTTCTTGGGTGCCTTTGCCATGCGGATATTTCTACTTTGTCTCCTCTGTCAGTGTCTGAATGGACATCACTAGGAGAGCACCTCTGTGGCAGTCCTGGTGGCATCCACCTCTTCGCCCAGGGCTTCTACATATGACGTGATCTCCTCCCCCTGTTCTAAGCTTTAATCCGGCACTTGAGCAACAAGGGAAGAGTCAGCGTGGGATATTCACTGTGGTGCTGGAGCCAAGACATCCCCAGAACACCTGCAAGCTTAATGAGCCTTTCAAAATGCCTAAAACAATTTTTTCCCAGGAAGCAAAGTACCCTCTTTAATAAAAGAAGCTTAGCAGTGGTTGTTTAACTCTTCCAGGCTGGGTGGGCGTTGTTTGCTTTATGGGAATCTTTTTTTTTTTCTCCCCTTAACTTGCTTCCCCCAGATGCTGGGAGGTGTTTCAGCTGCTTTGTGAGCACATAAGGCATGGGAATGTGCAGTATCTCACTGAAACAGCCTGCTCCCTTACTGAAGTGAGCTTAAATTTTGAAAATGGTGTGGTGGGCACTCAACTGGGGAAATACCTGCATGAAAGCTGTTCCAGGGCAAAGGACTTCTGCAGTTGTGGTTCAGGTTTCTTACCGCTCCTCTAGTTCCATAGTTGGGTAAATGTCTGGGAAGATCTTGGCATCTTCAGTTATCTCTGAAATGGAGAATTTACCTTCTGAATCTTAGATCTGCCAGGCTGAAATCCACACACACACAGTTTTTGGCCCTCAGCTCTAGGGAGAGAGAGGTTGTGTTTCTGTTTGCTTCTTTGTAGCTAGGGAGGAATCAACTGGGGAAGCGGTCGGTAGCAGTGGCTGAAATCCAGTGTGGCAAAAGTCTTGCTCTCCTGCTGAGTGCTGAAGGCTGATGGAGAGCGAGGTGAGTTACAGCTGCCAGAAAGGTGGAGCTAAGAGTCTCAACTCCAGTCTTCCAGGTAAGATACTCACCTTTGATTAAAGTAAGTCAGCTTTAAAAAATCACATCAGCCAATACAGTTGGGTCTGGAGGATGGTTGAATCAAGGAAACCCAAATGTCCTTACAGAAGGTTTCACAGAACTGCTGAAGTAGCCCGTGGGACTGCAATGCTTAGGTGCATTTGTACTTCCCCCAGTGAGCTTGTCTAGACCTTCAGGCATTTGAATATCTTTGGCAGTCTGCCCATCACTTCATCTGTTTTACCTCTTTGGCTTGAGTTTGTCCAAAATTATGACCTGGGCTGGCGCCTACTGAAGCAGCAGTTCTTGCATGTTGACCCTACTGAGTGCTTCTCCAAGAAGGCAAAAACAGGTGAAGCGAGGGGAGGGAGGTCAGGGTGAGGGCAGAAAGGAGGAATGTCTTCAGGCACGTTGAGCAGTGAGTTGTTGATATGTCAGCTGAGAGTTACAGCCACAGTTTGGACGAGAGGCTGCCCTTGCTGGTGCAATGTGTTTGAACTTTGAGCTCTGCCTGTCAATGAGTCCTTCCACATGCTCAGGCTGTGCAAAAGTCCCAAGGGTTATTTTGGATAGTAAAACGTTAGAACGAGTCTCCAGGAGGAATAATGCCAAAGCTTATATCAGTGCTGCGTGAGCTATCCCTTATGTGAGAAGTCTCTTTTTAAATCACCAACTTAATTTTTTTTTTCTGCAAAAGTAGCTTACAGCTAAAAAATATCCATCCTCAAGGATTCCCATATAAACCTGTTTGAAGTAAGGCCTTTTCCAAAGTGTAAATTAGGTATTTTTCTTCTGCTGTGGTTTACACTGTTTCATAGGCCAAAAGTAAAACAGAGAAGGCATGAAATAAAATAAACAAAGTTCTGCCTGACCTTTGTCCAAGAGCAATAAACCTGGAGAAGAGCAATTCCCTCATCCCACTGTCTCATGGGGCAGTGGCGTTCTTCCCATGCAGGTCTGACTCCCTGCTCTCACACAGCAAACGCCTGGGATGGGTGCCTGCAATAAGCATGGATGTAGCGATTCCTATTTCATAGATTGCACTGTCTGAAAAAGACGCCTTCAGAACACCTGTGAGCTTAATGAGGCTTGCAGAGGCTGGGAATGGTATGATGGGGAGTGTGGGTATTTCAATACATTTGAAGAAGATAAATTAGATAAGGCCTGTAAAAGACCATTCAGATGATCTGTCCTCGCATGAAACAGGTTTGATTCCTGCAGTGGGAATGCAAATTTTTTTTTCTGTAAGAAGTGCTGGTTTGGGCCTGAGATTTGAAGAAAAAAGGGGATTATGTTTACTGCTGTCTGTTCTTAGAGTCTTCTCTGTGTCATTTAACAGCATCCAGAAGAGGTACATCTTGCCTTGGTAAAACAGCCTTTTCTCCAATTTGAACGTCATGTTTTCTTTAGTGAAAGGAAAAAAATTTAGCTTTTGGTGTTGATGAACATTGATAACCTCTGCAAGGGTGGTTTTTTGGTGTTTGGGTTTTTTTTTGTGTTAATCATGTTAGGAAAAAAAGTGCTTGATTTTAAACGTATGCTTACTGTATTTTTGCTGGAGTATTCAGGAGCAGCTTATTATTGTTACTCATACGGTACCACAGAGATACTTGGCGCTTTGTGGATTTAAAAAGGGGTCTGCTAATAGTGCTTCCAGGCTGTGAGATGCTTGTTCTTAGTGTGCACCAGTTCTCCTGGTTTCTCTGCACCCGTGCCAGCACAGAAGGCATGAGCCAAGGGTTTTTAGTTCTCTGCTACACAAGAATATGGAAGCATGTAATGAAGTTTAAAGATGGCAGGCTTAAAGCTGGTAACAGAGAATAAATACCTTCTCAGAAGTGGGGAACTAGCTGTATGACAGTGCTGAAACCAAATATCTCATATATGTATCAAGAATATCTGGAGAAGTTGCAATTAATGCTGATAACCATCAGAAAGGAGCTACTTGTTCTTCAAGTAGCTCTTAAATAGTAGATATTGGGATGAGACTTACTGTCTAGATCAGGCTACCCCAGATCTCACTGCGTTTCACTTGAATGAAGCATCTTGTGCTAGCCACTGTGAAGGATGAGACTGGTGGTCTTGCTGGATTTCAGGTCTGATCCTTTGTGGCAGCCCTGATAGCTGTGGTCTCCAAAGGTCATGTCTTCTCCATCACAGATACTATGCTGGCTAGGAAGCAGTATTTATTGATTAACAACTCTGGAAGAGGGGGATGCGAATGCCGGGGGGGGCGGGGGGAGAGATTATCAATCTGGCTAGACTAAAGTACCCTTGCATTAAGTCTTCTGGCTCTCATGAAGAGTTCATTTTCAGTATAAGTTAATTTCACAACTTCTGATTTGGGGAGGAGAAAAAGGCAAAATTAGGAAAGGTTGAACTTGAAGTTTTCTGTTGAAGAGCTTTAAGAGGTTTGTGGGAGGAAAATAAAGGATTTTTCTCTATTTGAGCTCATCACTTATTTAGTCTGTTTAATGTACTTAATCCAAAAGTGTGGTGAGTGAGCATTTATTGTAATTAATAACAGAGGTTTTTGCTTTGTGTCATGTTTTGTAAGTCAGCAAAATTGAAGATGAACAGGAATAGGTAAGGATAGAGCTTCAGCAAAGACTTCCAAGTGATTTAACACACAGCCTTTTTATTTTAGTGCCCCTATTAAAGTGTGGAGAGAAATTTGTTGCATGCTTTAAACTTACCCTTGTAAGATGAAATGTTTTATCTTATTGTACTGTTGCCACTGACCCTTGGCTGCTGGTGTAGGTGATAGATGTGAGAAGTAAAGTTATCCTACTGCCAGGTACTGGCTTATTCTCACACAGGAAGGGAGGTAAATTCCATTTTTGCTTCTGAGGCATTAGTGTATTCCCACATCCCTCACTGCTTCCCCCGTAGCTGTCAATTATGCTGTAAGGTATTAAAATGTACATCCTAGCATGCATAAGCCATTCAGAACGGAGATTTTAAAAAATACTGTAGGTGGCAGAAAGTAAAACTGACATTCGCTTTCATTGACATAAAGTTCATTTTCTGACAAAGATCCATGGTGGTTTAGGACTCTGATGGTATTAGGTATGCTTGGTATTGGGTAATCTTCAGCACTGAGGAAACAGGAGGTGAATGTAAAGTATTGAGTTCTCCTCTTACATTTATTTGTGAATTGGGAGTAATGCTCCCAACACCAGGATCCCATGGATGTGTAATAATGAGCCTGATTTACATGCGATGGCTGCATTTAAGATGTTATCTAGTGCTTTCATTTAAGATGTTATGTAGTGCTTTTTCTTTTTTTGGGTCTCTTGCAACCTTCTTTTTGTTAAAACAGTTCCTCCACACGTGCTCCCTGAGCTGTGGTGCTGAAGCCAACAGAGATCGTGGTTCTGTGGTGGAACATTTCTACCACGTATTAACTGGACAGGTGTCCAACATGCCAGGATTTCTAAAAATGCATTGCACAATTACAGGAAGTAAGTGATGGGAAAAAATGGTGCCCATTTCTTCATCTTTCAGAACAGCAAGACAGATTTATGGGAGGGGAAGAAACGAAACTCCTAAGGAAAAGAGTGGGAACTAATTCAGAAAACAGCCAGGTTTAGCTCCCTGAAATGGAGAGCTTTTCAAACCTCTTTTCAGGTTTTCTTTGTTTTTTGTTCCATAGTGACCTTGACTGTGGGATCAATGGTTCATACCTGAGATACATTGAGGCACTAGTTCAACCTAGGAGGAGTTTGGGACATTAGAGGACAGGCTGGTTTTCTGTCCAGGAGGTGTGGACACTCTTCCTTACTTCATGTTTTCCATGCTTTGCTTTGAGGAGTGGCTTTGTGAACATGTGTCTGCCTCAGCTTTTCAAGTCTGGGCTTCAAGAGCTGATGTGTGAACTTCCTAGAGCAAGCCCTGCGAATGCTCAAGACAGCTACCTGATCCCATTGCATTGTCTTTTGTCATTTCCGAAGCACAGATTTTGTTGTTCCACTCCATCTTGACCTTAGTAAGATGAGTTAGAGTCTTAGAATTGCTGCTTTTTTTTTTTAAGACCGCTTTTCATTAATTCTGCATTACCTTGCTTTTCTGAGTTTAAATCTTGAAGCCATACTTAAAGTACCAAAGAAGGTTTAGCCACACAATTGCCGTTTGACATGGGAAATTGAATGACTAAGCCCCTGCATATATGCAATAGCCTGTACGCTGCTGGGTAGATTGTATAATTGCTCTTCATACATTAAGCAACCAATTGCAGGTTTGTGTACATATGTAGGTTCATCCTTTACCAATTTCCTGTCACTGATAGTTTCCAGGAGATTAAAAGAATAGCCGGTTCCTGTTTTTTCTCTTCTCTTTATTTTCGTCCTCTAGCAAGAATATTTGTGTGTGTGTGTGTGTGTGTTTAATAGCATTCATTCTCTAGAGAATAATCTCGGTCCTTGTTTTAGCTGGCCTCCTTCTGAGAGTGTGTTAAATCTGTAGCCAAGATCACAGGCAGCTCTGGGCAAATCATTGGGCTGTTATTAACCTGCCTCCATGGCAACTGCTGCTCACCAGCCTGAGGACAAAAAATGTTTTTATTCTGCTGAGTTGCACAAAAGGTTCTAGTGATGCCTTGCACAAAATGGCCATTGAAAGGGGAGATGCAGTGATGTGTGTTTGTGCTGTACAGTTTCATATTTAAATCGTTTTACACTGTTGTGTTGGAAGAGGATATACAGCTGAAAAGTTGAGCGTGTTTGCCATATGGAAAGTAAAAACTGGCAGAAAATTGGAACTAAACTTATTTTAATACTAATTTTTGTCAGCTTGAGTTCACAGGCCTTCCATCTGAACTAGGCAAACATCATCATGGGTTTTCCGTTGTACGGTATGAAGATACTTGCTGACTTGGGGTTCAAGAGAGATATCATAAAGCAGGTTTCCTGGAAAGCTTTCCTTTTTTTCAGAAAACCTTTGATTGGCTTCAGTGCTTGTTTGCGAAGCTCGGTAAGCGTATCTTAGTGCTTGATGAGCTTCAAACTTTAGCTGGTTTTGAAAGCTGTTCTTGGCAGTACTGTTTTAGGCTTGCTTTGAAAGAAAGTTAAAAAAACAGCTATATTGCTCAGGCATGGACTTAAGCTGCTCATAAAGAGTGTTCGCAGTGGGATCTGTGGGGGGTCGGGCAGGCCCAGCACCCTGATGAGGTTGTGTCCCGCAGTTAGTAACCCTCTGGCAGGAGGCTGTGCAGCTCTGCTGTCAGTTTGGGTGCAGAATGACTATGTATGGATGGATGCTGTCTCTTGGAAACGTGCTGGTTTGGGATGCTTCCTGCATTTGCAGGCTGGCAGCACATTATTTCCCTGTGAACTGAAGTCCCTCTGCTTCCTGCTTTAGTCTTGGTACGAAGGTGAGTAGTTTCTACAGTTCCACATTTGGGCAGTTTTTTCTGCCTTGCTCAAAATAGTGTGGTTGCTTTAGAGACCTCTTAGCGTGTCCCTTGGCCTTAGTCTGCCCTGATAAAATGAAGGCCACCCAAATATTGTGATGCTTTTTACTTGGGCTGTAGAGGAAGACATAAAGAGTACGGCCACAAAGATGCTATGTGCAGCTGCCAGTCGCTGGGAGGTGAGAGGGGGTTTGCCACTGTTGGCTTGCATTCAAGGGTCTGTGGATTAGTGGCAGATACTGACATGTGTTTGGGTAAGGGATCTGACAAACTCTCCAGGGCGAATGTTCCGCCAGTGGCCTGGAAAACTGGCTGTGCGGTGTGGGGTGCTGGGAGGACAAGTACCTAGTTGGGGGGGTGTTAATCATCAGTCCTGGGTCTACACCAATTTTTAGTTTTGTCAAGCAGGCTGCTCCCATTTTCTGAAACCAGCAGCTTTTCTTTCAGACCTTGTCAGTCCCTTGGCTTTGCTTCCAGCTGTTTTTATTTCCTATCTTTGATGGGATCCTTCTGCAAAGCAATCTGTGGATCAGCATGATTAGATGATCAACCTCCTCTACACCAAGCAATGATCTAGCATTTCGTCACCTTCTCCTTTAGGAGTGCGGCCCAAAAGGCCGTTCGTTTTGTGCTGGGCTGTGGCCACATGTGTGTTGAGCGTTGCCTGCTGGATCGGAGCATGGTTATTCTTGGATAATCCTTCACTGCTAATTCTGTGCCAGGTGCCAGCGTTTCTTGGATTAACTCTTGGAGGTTTGGGCCTGACCCAGGAGCAGATGCTGCGCAGGCGAGGCAGCCTTACATGTATGACTGCTGTTGCGTGTGGCTTGTGAGTTGCACTCAGGCAGATTCCCCAAAGCGGAGGATCGCTCTGCAAGGTCTGGTGCCTGAACTCAACTCTGGACCTCTGTGATAAAACAAAACCCAGAGATGATTTCCTCTGATAGCGTGCATTTGGATTTTGTTTGCCCCGTCACCGCTAAGCTGCAGCGTTTGTTCATTTGGCAGTGTTTTTGTCATGAAGATAGTTCCTACTGAATGGACTCCAGCTGTGGGCTTGACTATAAAAGCTTCCCAGGCTTGTTTCTGTACAATTAAATCTTGTCTGCAGTTAGCGAAGTGGCGTTTCATAAGTCATTTTGGTGGTGATAGCTGCTTAAGCCTGACTAGGACACTTGCTAGTGACTCTCTAAAAGAAGAGTTTCCCACTTATGAAATGGGAAAGCTTTCAATTATCAGATGCATATTATTCCTCAGTGCTTCAAGGAAGTGCCTGCTCTGCAACTCATTCATTAGTGGGAAAGGGAGGGGGATAAAAGTAAACTTGCCTCGTATGGTGGATGGAGACTTGCTGATCTTTGTGAGGAATTTTTGGGGCGGGAAGATGTGATGTGATGTACGTGTTCGCCAGCTGTCTCCCTGCCTTCAAGTGCTTTGTCCATTTAGCGCTTTCCCGTAGAAGCAGCAGGCTGTTCCTGCGACGTGCAATGCTGGTCGCTCCATTAAGCGTTGTCTTAATGGCTTGTGTTTTGTGCAGTTGTATGAAATGCACATTAATGGAGACAGCTTAATGCCATCACCCTGAAGTAATGAATTGGTATGGATTGCCATTACCATTATAGCGCAGTTAAAAGCTGTGTTTGTTTCCGATTTACGTTTTCCAGCTCTGCAAGCAGATGGATTTTCAGGCCGCATGGTCGGGAGGAACCTGGCAATTCAGCTGCAACCTCCTTATTACAGTGTTTGTAGAGCAGCAGTTACGGGGGGGTGTTTTGTTAACTCAGACTGCTTAAACGATACATTTCATTAAAACTATGATTACGCTACTGCAGACTGTATTCAGGGATCACTGTAAATCCAGTGTACCCTATAAAGCTGGAAATGTATTGTCTGTGTAATACAGCTTCATCTCACTGCTCTTGATAAAAATTGTTATTCTCTGGCCCCCATTCAATTTTTCTGTTGTTAAGATATCTGTATCCCTGTAACCTTATACAGATATATACAAAAAGATAATCGGGAGTCAGGGGAGAGTGGAAGTTTTGCAGACCTAAATGTATTCCTCTTCCAATGGAAGTGCAAAGTATCTTTTACTTTTCCAGAAGGCTTCATTGTCTTGGGTATTTGCTTCTCTGGCTTCCTGAATGGTGCCAGCGTAGCTAGTGCTCCTGCCGTTAGTATCAGTAATGCTGAAACACGGTGAGCTCTGTATGAGCAGCTGGATCGCAATGGATCCCTTCAGACAAGTGATTTTTTTTCTTTTTCCATTTCATAGGCTGTCTCATCGATCTCCTCTTGATCCTGTAAAGATAGGAGCACTCAGCCCACTTTCTGGGCTTTGAGTCCATACCAACAGATCTGTAGGTCACTGCTTTAGAGGGTGATGCTGTCTTGCACCACCTATAGATTTTTGCTTAGCATGTCAATGCCTGGGCCTTTTAGTCCCTATGGCTTTTACCAAGTGGAGGACGGATATTCTTTTCCTCATAATTTGCTTTTTGCTCATAACGTTTCTTTTGCTTTCTCTCTTCTGCTTAGGTTGCTTTGAATGTTGCATTAAGTGCCTAGGAGGAGTGCCATATGCTTCGCTCGTGGCAACCATTCTCTGCTTCTCGGGGGTAGCGTTGTTTTGTGGCTGTGGCCACGTGGCGCTCACGGGAACCGTGTCTATCCTTGAGCAGCATTTCTCCACGACTGCCAGCGACCATGCTTTGCTGAGTGAAGTGTAAGTATGCCTCCCATTTCCATTATTCTTCATAACGCCTTCATGCTAAATGAGCAGAGACGGATTCAAACCTCGGTCTCCATCCCTCAGTATTAGGTTGCCTGTTTGTCCAGCAGCACTCAGTGGTTTTTTGGTGTTTACCCACTAAGAACCAGAGCGTATATCCTGCTTAACCTGTTTCTATTGGGACCAACACTATTTAATATCTTCATCAGTGATGTAGACAGTGGAACTGAGTGCACCCTCAGCAGGTTTGCAGATGACACTGAGCTGAGTGGTGCAGTTGATACGCTTGAGGGACGGGATGCCATCCAGAGGGACCTGGACAGGCTTGAGGAGCGGACCAGTATGAACCTCATGAAGTCCAGCAAGGCCAAGTGCAAGGCCCTGCATCTGGGTGAGGGCAATGCCCAATATCAATACAGGCTGGGGGATGAAGGGATTGAGAGCAGCCCTGCCGAGAAGGACTTGGGGGTACTGGTGGATGAAAAATTGGACATGAGCCAGCAATGTGCACTCGCAGTCCAGAAAATCAACCGTGTCCTGGGCTGCAGAAAAAGAAGCGTGGCCAGCACGCTTTCTGTGAGGACAGGCTGAGAGAGTTGGGGTTGTTCAGCCAGGAAAAGAGAAGGCTCCGGGGAGACCTCATTGTGGCCTTTCAATGTATAAAGGGAGCATATAAAAAAAATTGAGATAGACTTTTTACCAAGGCCTGTAGTGACAGGACAAGGGGCAACAGTTTTAATCTGAAAGAGGGTAGATTTAGTGTTACGAATTTATTTTAGTGACACAAATAACTGGGAAGCGTTATTCTGTCCATCACCCCCTCAGAAGAAGGTGGGCGGGTATTGTACAAACAAGAAAAAAAATAGAGAAAAGACTGGAAAGAGCTTAAATGTTTGTCTCTGTGACTGTAGCCTTTGGAAGTAACCACCGTTGAAATATTTGGGGCTTTCGTGTTCCCAAGGCCTCTCCGTGATACCAGAGGAAGGCCTGGAGGCCTGTGTCAGGGCCCGCGCCCAGCCCCATGGGCGCGAGCCCCTTGTTCCCCTCGACACTGAGGGATGCGTGGGTCCCAGGCTCTGGGCCGGTGGTCCAAAGACACTGGGCCTTACGCGGTCCCTCCAGCTGGACCACCAGGCTTTGAAAAGGCTTTTGTCCGGTGGCAGTGAGGAATTTTGCTCGAGTTGCGATTCATGACGACTGCGCGCTGGTGTCGGGATGCTGACTGGGCCTGGGTTCGGCCTCCTGCCCGCTGCTTACCATGGGGGAGCACCAGCCACAGGCACAGCGCGTGGCCGGCCCCTGGAGATGTCTCCGTCCTGGGGCAGGGGGGCAGTGTGAGGAAGCGCAGCCGAAACCTGCTGAAAGCCTCCCAAGGGCTCTGGGCGGGGGTCCCTGTGCAGGCCGCGTGCGTCTGTGAAGAGGGGTCCCATGTGGCATGTGCTTGTGGGCCAGTTTGCATGCACCGAGCCTCAGACTTCCACAACTGACCCCTTCCCATCCCCCGGGAGCGTTGGCATCAGTCCCACAGCACTGCTTCGGGGCTTCTTCCCCTTGCAGGACACCCTGTGCCCCGACCTGCCACACAGCTCTGGGACTGCACCCCACCAGGGTCCCGTGTGTCCCCCTAGTGCCTCCCAACCCAGCTGCGGCTGGGCACCGCGTCCCCAGCTCCAGCGCATGAGCCACAGAGACCCTGCAGTTACCCACAAAATTTAACAAGTACTTGTATGCTAGCAGCTACTTAGTGGGGAGTGGTAAGAATTGAAAAAAACATTTGAGGAAAAATGTATTTCTCCTTAGAAAACTGGCAGTATGGATGTATAAAATTAACCTCTCTGTTCTGTGAATAGCTTCATCCAGAATAACCATCCCAACAACCAAATTACTTTTAAGAAGGCATAAGTTCTGGAGAAGTTGTACTAATAACAAAATATGACTTTTGGAGACCAGAAGAAATGTCGTATGAAAGTTACGGCATTCTGGTCCTCCAAAACATCGGGTTCAGATACTGAATCTGATTGATAATATTTAGAAATTATTCTTTCCATTTACCTCTTCTAGCCAGAGTAAATATACCGTAAAAGTGTCATTGCAGATGGTAGATTTTTAAGGAATTGAGAACCTTCTTAAATTGTATCTGAGGGAAGTGCCTATGCCACGTGCCCTGCAATCTTCTTCCTCTGGATGGTCCAGAGTACCTGAAATGGAAGCATTTCCTAAATATTTTTTTCAGTTTTTTAAAATTTAATTACATTTTGGAGAGCTCCACACTGCTGTGACTTAAAGCACTGAAACTACCTGCTCACTTGGAAGTATCCTCCTGGGCTGTAGAGCAAACCATTCCTCAGGAGAAGTCACTGCACATTTGCTGAGTTTTGTATCAGAGAAGTATCACTGAATTTGCAAATTTTTGCAAATCCATTAACTGGATTTTACAGGTGGAAATGGTGAATTTCAGGGTCTGCTTCCTTTGCCTAAGCCAAAGGAATCCCCATGGAGCCTGGTAGTTCAGCTCCAGCCTTTGACACTTCAAAGTCCTATGTTGTCCCTGTCAGACATTCCCCGAGTTAGATGTCAAGATCGATAACAGGAAAAAAAATCTCCATAGTGGAGGCATGAAATTGCAGCTTCAAGCTGGTGACTAATACCAGTCAGTGTAAGAACTGCAGCACAAACAGGGGATGCTCAAGCAGATGCAAGACTGATGCACATCAGTATTGCTTACCTGTAGAAGCAGGATAGTTGTATTGGTGCTCTCCTGCAGCCCGCTTGCTTAAAATGCGTTAAGGAGCCTTGAACTGTATTTCTAGAAAAGGAGTTACCTCATACCTATTATGATTTGGGAGGACTGACTTTGGTTTTATAGGACTGAAATCGGATTATATCTTTTTTTCTTTCCATTTTAGAATACAGCTAATGCAGTATGTAATTTATGGCATCGCATCATTTTTCTTCTTATATGGAATAATCCTTTTGGCAGAAGGTTTTTATACAACAAGTGCTGTGAAGGAGCTGCATGGAGAGTTCAAAACAACAGCCTGTGGCCGCTGCATCAGTGGAATGGTGAGTAGCATTAGAAATGGGAACAGTCGTCTTGCTTGCTAAAACCTGTTGAGCTCGGTTTGACTCCTGTGTTTTTGAACAACAATATATTGCTGCCTTCTTTGTTTAACTCCTTATGGGTGGTTAGAGTCAATCCCTGTTGCTGTTCCTTCTTTGAACTTCGAGGATGCTTGGTCAAATCCAAATTCTGCAGATGGACTGTCAGGGTGCTACCGCGGCCTCCCCTGTCATAAAGCTGAACCCACTGGTCTAAACTAAGTTGACGGAGACTGCTAACTTTAAAACACTCAATAGGAGATAAAACGAAATTTGTGCTTTTAAACATGGAGCACACTACTGATGCTTAAAGGCAGACTGTAAAATGGCTGTAGTTTGCAGAGCTATTTAAATAACAAATTGTAATGCCTCTGACTTCCATAGTCAATTCTGCTTGATGATGTCTGGAACCTTCAGACAAACAGTAATGAATGAAGCTTCGCAACATCTTTGCACTTGACCCAAGTATTGCTGTCTTGCTTTTGCAGATGGCAGAAGGCATACAGATGTAATAGTGAGTCTTTTTCGCAAAGCTGAAACACTTAAAGCCTTAAAGTTACAAGCCATCTTCCCTTCAGTATACTTCTGTATTAGAACAAAATTTTAAACAAAGTTTAACTAAAAATAAAACTTCAGATTCTCACCCGCATTGCCCCCTAAGGCGCACTCTGCAAGAACAGAAACGTAACTATGTTTCTGAGACAGGATTTCAAAGCTATTTCTGAAAATCTGAATTCAAAGCTCGCAGTTATGGAGGAAGCTAAGCAGTATGACAGATCGCCCACGGGAAAGTGTGGGTGAAAAGAGAAGAGTCTTTTGATGTGATTGTTGCATTTTAATATACAATCTATATCCTGTACTTAAAAAATACGTACTTTCAGCTGATTAAATACAAAGGAGATGCATGTTTATTTTCAAGAGGGTTAACAATTTTGCACTGTGCTGTTGGATACTTACTGAATTTTTCAAGAGCTAATAAAAATAAGACAGCCGATCATTTTCCAGTTAAGCAGCTATTCACTCGCTCTTCTTCTAGCAAGTATGATCTTCACTGAGGAGCAAAATCAGATCTAAAGCAGTGTTTTCCAAAGATCCAAAACACAGTAGAAACATAGACATACCTGCATCTCATTAGTGCAGACAATTGCTTGTGCAGTTGAGTAGTTGCAGGCACATGATTGCCAGCTGCTTATACAAATAACAGTGTGACTCATGGAAATACGACAGAAAAATGTGTTTTCATGTTTGCCTATATTTGTCCACACAATGAAGGAGAGAATTTAGCAGCTGACTAGTGGCTTGGAGCTCTGATAAGACACATCAGTGGTTAGCAGTGAGAGTCATGGTGTAAAAATGCCTGTATGCTGCTGTGTAGCGGTAGAGCTGCTTTAAACAGCAAGGTTAGAACAAGGTTTGCAAGGAGATACAATATCTCAACAGGCTAGTGGCTGCAGCTGGGTACGGACAACAAGCTTTTGGACATACAGTGATTTTTTTTTTTGCCTCTTTGATCAAGAGCTCCTCTACTTCTTCCTTCGCTACATTACCGAGCGAGGTCCTGAAAGGCAGTCCCTTCCATCGTGTGTAAGGTTATTACAGAAGACAGCCTTCTGACTTCCCTGAATTACTTGTGTTGGCTGTGGTAATGCAGAATAGCCATTTCCCACAAGTTACCGCATTAAAAGTGAGAGCGAGTGTGTTTCTTCCTGGCTATTTTAGGAGTTACAGGCTTTGTGGATTTCCTCTCACGCACACTTCCACATATACGTATGCAAAACCCCATTTTACGTATAGTGTATCTATTGAAATCCTTTAAACTGGTCCACTTGGTCCTTACCAAAATCCAAAGAGAGAATTCTCAATTCTCGCATAAAACATACAGGTCTGGTGTACAGCACTATCAAATACGAAATAGGGTATTTCAGTTCAGTTGTGTATAAATCAAAGGCTAGCTAGGTTTTTTATGGGCCTTAGTTTTGCAAGCACTTCCCCCTCCCCCTGCCACACCACCTCCGTTCACTATAAAATCTAACCAATTGCTCAACCTTCGCTGTAACGTTTGCAGGGTCGTTCAGCGCGTCTGGACAAAAACCTATGAGGATGCAAACTTCCACCGCTGCAGCATTAGCTCAGTCTGTCAGTTCTGGGACAGGCTGAGACAACCTCCCCCCTCAGAGCCTCTCCCATCCTTGCTGTTCTTCCCTGGCACCCAAGTTTCGAGTGAGATAGTACAGCATCAGTGCTTTATGGGAAGTAAAGCCTTTCCAGTCCACCTACAGTTAAATAACAGTGAAAAGGGAACACACAAGGTGTAACAGCATTCCCCCGCTTCCCAAGTAGGATCCAAATCCTAGTCTCACCAGGAGGAGGGAGCTAGGAACTGATGCCAGAGCTACTGTTTCACCATAAAACTTAGAAGGAGGGAAAAGGGAAGAGGTCCAGTGGGAGGGGGAAGCTGGAGATTTCCAAAGCAATGAGTGCCATACCTTATAATCTTAGCAAAGAAAATACACATCATAATTTTTTTTTTAAAAAAGAACAAACCCAAACCAGCAAATTTCAATGGAAAATCCATGATTCTCTAAGGTAAAGTAACTAATTTTCTTCTTGGCAATGTGTATCAGATCAATTGAATCTTTCTGATCTGCTGTAACACTTGTGGTATGTTTTAAAAAATAGGTATTCTCAAATGTTACCTTCAAAATTGATTTCAATAAATCAGGGAGTACGGGAGAGCGCTGTGAACATCGATTCACTCTGTTGTTTGGATTTGCAAGTTGTATAGAAATGCTAGTATGTTACGGTTAATTAAAAAAACTCCTTAAATTGACTTCTGTTGGCTTTTTATTGGTTTTAGCCTACAACCAGCATCCTTGCTTAGCTAAGAATCTCGAGAAATTAATGGGCTGCTCTTTCAGGAGGGCAAGCTGTTTACTCGAGCAGGCTGGTGAAAAAGGAAATGTCGAATTACTTTCTCAGTAGCACTTAAACTACCAAAATATTTGTAAACAACAAGAACACTGATTTTATTTGTGCTTGGAAATCAAATGTTTTATTACCTGATTTCTGAAAGTATGCTTAAAGATTATTTTGAAGCATTTTTAAGGAACATTCAAGTATTCTTTTCAAAGAATAAAGGTGAAGTGCTTGTGTTTTCTCTGCCCAGTTTGTTTTCCTCACCTATGTGCTTGGAGTGGCCTGGCTTGGGGTCTTTGGCTTCTCTGCTGTGCCTGTCTTCATGTTCTATAACATATGGTCAACTTGCGAAGTCATCAAATCTCTTCAGACAAATGTGACAGTTCCAGGGGACCAGATCTGCGTGGATATCAGGCAATACGGTACTCATTTTAATCCTGGTTAAATGCTTTATCCTTTCTCCTTGGTCTGTCTTCAGTAGTTTCGTCTCAGCCTTATCAAATGAACCAAATGCAAAACCATCTTGTATCTCTGAATGTGCTGTTACTTTTCTAATTAATTCAGATTACACCGATCTCCTTCCAGATGCAATCAATTTAACTGAACTGGCAAGTCATTTATCTAAAATTATTTTGTAGCGGTTTCCAATACTATAATATTGGGTTTAAAAATAGACCAGCCTCAAGATAAACTGCTTAGAAACAGCGCTGAGAAATAGATAACCAGATTCTGGGTTTTGAACCCCCGTATGCATATATTCTTTCCTTTCAAAAAGCTGTTTTTACATTTAAATATGAAGTTAACACCTGAACTTTGCTCTAACAGTTACTTTCAGTTAGAAGACCAAAAACCTGCAATCAAGAGTCTGCCTTAACTATTAATGAATTAATACTGCTTTCTGATGACGCCCTGAAATCCGAGGGGGGGTGCAGGTGGCAGGGGAGTGGGACAACAGCTTAAAATAGGGTCAGGCTTTTCAAATAGTTCATTCCTTAAGGTGAATTTTTCCTGAAGTTAATCTTTTCAGCTTCCCTTGTGCAGAAGAGCTTTCGTCACTGTTACTTTTGGCTTCATTTTAGCTAGCATTTTCTGGGAATGTTTCTTTCTTTGGACTAAGTCATTCAAAGCTGAGAAAATGGATTCAGAGTTGAAAAAGTAAGAAAGCTTGGTTTCGCTTTCCTGTCTGGGCTGTAAGTCCAGTAGGAGAAGATAAGATACACTAATTTTAAAAGCGGGGAGTCCCACATCAGTTAAATGTTTGCATCCTATTTTGGCAACTGACAGCAAGAGGCTGGGAAGACGTTTTCTTCAGCCAAAGCCTAGGAGTGCAGGGGGAAGATGTGCTTCTCCACCTTTCTGCTTCTCCTGGTTGTTTCGCAGCTGTACGAGCGCCGTGTAGGGCTGTGCTGTTCCTCCGGTCAGTAGAATCATTTGGGTTTCAGTGAGCGATGGGAGAGAGCAGCTCCTTAACAGGCAACTGGTGTCACTGAACTGTCCTCACTTTTTTGGGCGGAAGCGGTGGCTTCAAGTGTATATTGCAATTGCAGAGAAGAAGCTGGCTTCAAAGTAAATGCTATAAAATCTTTTTGAAAGCCATATGATCCTGAGATAATTTCAGTGACCTGCCCCTTACAGAGCTGCTAATTCCAACCAGCTGAGTTTGAAATGGAAGTTATATGGAGGAGACAAACTGGTTTCCCCCTGTTTCAAATGGCTTTTGCTTAAGCTTTACATCTGTTATGGGCCTAAAAGTTTAGGTTATTTTAAACCTTCTAGATCCTGTCGACTTTCCAGATTTTCAGTCGTGTAAGAAAAGCAATTGGGAGTACGTGAGGTGCGTCAGACTGCATTTTCTTGTAGCAGCGTTCACTTGACGCTTTTTTACCTACTGGAACTAAACCAGAAGAAAATCCTTCTGTAATTCTTCTCCCTAGCTCCATATTCACACTCTTCTACAGTGGTTACTTGTTCAAGTAGAACTGAATCTAGTAAGTGCTATCCTGAAAGGTGCCAAGCACCTCTGAGATGCAGATTATCCCTTTCGGTGCTGAGTGGGGGAGTAGGCAGTATGTGACTGGACCCGAAGTGCAAAAACCCAACCAACCATTTGGCTGCCATATGGGAAAACCACATCTGAGAACGTATCTTGGCAGCAAGCCTCGGTGTGGGGAGAAAGCACAACTTGAGTGAGTTGCTTTAATTCCTCCCGCCAACTCAAAGCTGTACTGGTCAACGCGCGGATGCCCAGAATGGGAACACAACTGGCAAGTGGGCGGAAAAGATGGGAGAGGAACAGAAAGCCTGTGTTGATTGCTAAAATTAGCGGTTTCTTTTGCTGTGGTATTTCAGGTATTATCCCTTGGAATGCCGTACCTGGCAAAGCCTGTGGCCCGATTTTAGAGAACATCTGCAACACGAATGAGGTACAGAAACGCAACCTGTGTGCAGCTTTTGCCTGCAAGTCACTTGTGCACCGTGTAATAAATAACTTGAAAGTTTTTGGAGAAAACGAATACTAATAGTGTAAAGAGGGTGATTTAAACACAACAGTGAAATCATTCTGTTAGGTCATCCAAAAAATTTAAATTGTTTCAGAACGTTTTTATTTTCTAAAGCTTTGAATGCTTTGCTACAAAGACGCTTTTATTATCCTTGTTCTCTAGAACAGTTGAAACGCGCTTTATACTATCCTCAATTACTTCAATGTTTTTAACATGTTTTTTCTCTAGTTCTACATGTCTTATCACCTGTTCATTGTGGCTTGTGCTGGAGCTGGTGCCACTGTCATAGCATTGGTGGGTAGTATTTTTTGTTGTTTTATTGTGTAACATGTTCCTTTCAGGCTTAAGATGCTTTAAGATTAAATTTTGTGTATCTTACAAATAGTGACACTAGACGTGAGGGAGGGCGAGCTGTGATCGCCATTATTTGCTGCTGTGGTCTGGTCATTGCAGGTCAGCAGGTCCCAAACTTTTGCTTTAAGAAGTCGTCTTAACCCACCTCCCCCATCCTTAGAATAAAATTCTTTGCACGTCCTTTGAAAATCATACTTCTGCCCGCTACTTCTATTTTTATGCCCGCTATTTCTTTTCATGTTTGTAGTTTACTTGACCAGTCGCCTGTAACCTCTTGGTTTTCTTGTCTGGACCCAGGCAGTTTGGCTAGTCCAACTCTGCAGTGCCGGTTACAGGTAGCAGCTGGAAAAAGGGACGTTAACGAGATGACTTGCTTCATAAGTCTAACGCTTCCTCTAGCTGCCAGCTTCTAACCTCACGTCAGCCAAACCCGGGTGTAACACCTCACTATTTGGTGACGAAATAGCCTTGTATGGGTCTGGATGTAGGTTATCCTCTCCGGATAAACGGCGAGTTGTTTATCTTGCATCTTCACCCTGGAAGAAGCTCACAATAACATCTGTTGTAAAAGTATCGACAGTTGCCCAGATGGGCTTGAGCCGTCACCGTGTTGTATCTTACTCTCCTGTATTTTGTTCTCTTCCACCAGCTGATCTACATGATGGCTACTACATATAACTATGCTGTTTTGAAGTTTAAGAGTCGGGAAGATTGCTGCACTAAATTCTAAATTGTATAAGCCCAGTAAAGAGCTGCATTGCGTAGCTTGAAATACCACTGACACCCTAGGCTAAAAGTCTAGCTTTCTGAATTTTGTTACAGTAATTGTAAATAGCTTCAGTAAGCATCGTTTAGCTTATCAGATTAATGAAATGACTTCTTGTATATGAACTGTGATGTGGATGAGATCTGGCTATTTTTTCGTGTCGAGAGAACTCAGTTACTGTTAGGGGTGTTTACAAATCGTCCTTCCAAGATGGGATGTTTCCATTTTCAAGTCTCCACTTGCTTTCTAACGGTCTTCTCTAAAACAAGTACCGGAACAGTTCAGGGTCAGAATTACTGATCTATTCTTCGTCCTGAACACCAAATACAGCCCCCCCGAGCATACAAAATATACATGATACAAAAGAAAAGGAATAGCGAAGTAGTGCCGGCCTCTTTTGGCAGAAATCAGAAGCCCAGGTATTATGAATTATTTGGCTTGTATTTCCAGTGCCCGGATGCTGAAGTTGATTATTTTCTTGTAATTCATTTATTTTCGCGTAATTGCCAAATCACGCTCTCTCTGGAAGGAAATACATCCTTGTATTAGCTCTGCGTAAAAACAATCACATTCTTTCTGCCTTTTGGACCCTGAACTAGTAAGAAACGGCGTATAAATCGCTTCTGTTCTTGTATGGCTTGCACTTTAGTAACTGATTTCTCAGTAGCCAGATCTCAAAACTGTAAGTATGACTGCACGTGAAGCAAAACCATGCATAGATCACGGAGACCTTTTTACACTGCTGGGATGAAAAAAAAGGAGACGTGCATCAGTGTTTTCAGATGTAGATTTTTTGCATGAAGTGTGGTGAAGAGAAGTCGGGAAGGGATGAATGCACGAACTAGAAAAAAATCCACGCAATAACAATAATAATAAAAAAAGAACCAGTTGCTACATATGATATAAAACCCTTCACCTGAGGTTGGACAATGGAAGTTTAAAATGTAGTCATAAAAACATACGATTAAGACTTCTTAACCCAGAGATTGCATGCTTTTGCTTAGTTTTGGACTCGTGTTTTGTTGTTTAATTTTTCAATATGTTAATGTAGCCTTGTTCACGTAAATAAAACTGTTTACAGTTTCAGGCTTTTTCCAGGGGGAGGGTGGAATTCTCATCTGCTTGTTGGGGGAAAAGAATTACCGGGATCTGGGCTTGGATCTGCATAAACACCACAACCTTAGAAAGCAGTTCTTCTGAGCACCTCGTAGTTTACAGATTACGTAAACGGCCACGTGCAAAACTTTTTTCCCCGCTTCCCCCCATTCTGCATTTTAATTGATCCGTATGACTCTGTAGCTCATTTTATTACCGTTACACTAACTTTCTCTAAATTGTGAATAACCAACTGAAGTATTAGCATGCCAAATTCTAGAGATCTTTGAAAATAGCCTCTGTGCTTGTTTTAATAACAGAATGCTTATTAACGTAGAGTAACTTTTTTTTTTGGTCGTTATTTTAAAGAGCGTCTATTAATCTAACTAGCAGCTTGCTTTGCCTCTTGACATGCTCACTAGCCATCATGCTCACCCTTCTCTTCCAGATCCACTTCCTCATGATACTGTCTTCTAACTGGGCCTACTTAAAGGATGCAAGCAAAATGCAGGCCTACCAAGATATCAAAGCAAAAGAAGAGCAGGAGCTTCAGGATATCCAGTCTCGGTCAAAAGAGCAACTCAATTCTTACACATAAATGTTTGCCACAGTAATTCAGCAGAAGAATGCTGTAGCTCTGACAAATCAACAAATAGCTGCTCTGCAGTACAGGTGTGTGTCTACCAAACAAAATTAGAGAGAAGTGCAAAAGCTTCACATTCCAGCTCCTGGAACACATTCATAGGGAAATCTTCCCGCGGGTAATATCTCCCATCCTTTCATACAGAGAATGGAGGTTTTATTCCAGGCATTTTAAAAGGCAACACTTCACAATAAGCGACCAAATTATTCTTCTTCGAGACTTTCGGTATTTGGTATTTGACGTGTTCTACAGCGTGACGTCCTGCACAAAACCGTGGCAGGCGCTCCAGACCAGCAGGCGGTAGATCTCTGTACAGACCTTAGGCAAAGGCACGTGTACGCGGTGCGATCTAGCATCGTCTCGGTTTACGTACCACACGAAACCGTGGCCGGCTGAGATTTCCGACAGCTCGTGCTCACGTGACGGCCCAGTTGCAGCAGTTCCCGAGCTGCAACAGGGCCGTCTTTGACCACGCTTTCCCCGGGCCACAGGAACAGCGCTCCGCTCCTGTGCCACGCTGCTTTTTTACGGTGAAGCAGTCACGCTCCTGGGCTCACGTGAGCCTGGAGCAGATGTCCCACATTTTAACCTTTTTATTAACTGTTTAATGGAATGTAGGTCCCCGGATCTGGATAATGATCCCCTTTGAAAATAAATGTCAGCTTTGCCTTAATATTTATTTTCTATAAATGTCTTAGCATTTATACAGTGGCAGGAGACCATTATCCTACATTTTAAGTAAGTGAAAAGTGTTACCTTATTAAAATGACACCGATCTGACTATTCCAAATGAGCGGATGAGAAAGTTTGCAGAGTTTTACACAAACAATAAAAAGTACAGCCATAAAACAGAATACAGGATGTCCACCTTTCTCTATCTTGGTGCTTAGCAAATTTATAGTCAGTGCTTACGTGTTTTCCTTTTTACAAATTAATTAGCACATTAAGAAAACGTGGTGTTCAGAAAAAAACAACAACAAAACAACAAACAAACAAACTGGTGCCATTTTAAAGTCATTTCCTATAGATGTCTGCCTTCTAATTAATGTTTTTTTCAGAAGCATTCAGTGATATCTTGAGTATTAGTGATGGTATCTTTGGTGTTTGTTCTATATGATATATATATATATAAATGTTGGGGGGAAAAAGTAAAATACATCAAGTCATTCGAAAAAAATCAAATATTCAAGTCATACCCACGTTAAGCTGACGTGTGGTTCGATAGCTTTGACTGTTTGCTGAATATAAATCCAAGGAAGCACAGGCTTCCTCAAGTCAGTATTAAGAGAAAAGGCAGTTTGGGGGGTGTTAACTTCAAATACAATTCTTTTTGGTCAAATATTGAAGTCTAATTTGACAGTTTCAAAAACGGGGCAAAGTTGATCAGTGTAGAGCAAATATGACGAACTAGCCTAGTGTATGTTCTTACCTGTTGCATGAAGGAGACATTTCTACAGCAACGCAGGTGATGTTCTAGCCCAGTGTTTGCGTAAGGGTAACAATGGAGGCAGTGTCTTAAAGCCTAATTCTTTTCTAATTCAGTGTAGCTATTACTGGGAGTTTTTGAAGTTTTGTTTAAGTAGTCTAATATTTTTATGTAAAGAGCATTAAATTTTGCTATGTATAAATTTTTGTAACCTAACAGTGAATCAATATTTTCTATCAGTGCCAAGGGCTTCCTGTAGTTACATCCAAGTGTTAAAATAAATATTTGTAGATAATAGACAACACTTGTGTACGCTTATTTGAAAACAGACCTGACAGCTACCCTCTACTAGCGCATCGCTGTGCTCTGTAGTCTCTATCTGAAGTTAAACACGTTTTGTTCAATAGTTTCTATCCATTTGCTTCTGCACTGGGAAAGGATGCCCCGTAGGCGTACGCTGCAGCATGGTAAGTCAGCGAGTGTTTCGAGCGTGACGGACTGGGAGTTGCTCCAGGCCAGCATAATGCAACAAGCACTCGCCGTCCCGTTCGGGCCGTCCCGCCGAAGGAGCCGCTCAGAAGTTTTGTACGTGCCAGCACTGCTGCAACACCAGGTGAAGCGGCGTGTAAAAATCGGGCTGGCCACCAAATCACATTTTACCTTAATTAATTTCTGAAAGCAAAGTTTGCTTCTGTCCCGTTTTTGGCACATCGTGTCTCAACACCCAGTGAATTCACAAGACGGAGCTTTGGTTTTTGCCCCTAAATTCTGTCAAACTTGGCTTCATGTTCTTGTAGTTAGGTCAAGACGAGCAGCCTCAAATGCAGTGCAAGTTGTAATATATGCTGCCGCCCAAAATTACTTCATTGATAAAAAAAATACTGTATTTTATACTGTAAATAAAGTTTAATGATCTTGCCTATAATCTACCTACAAAATACAAAGCTTAAATAAAGATGAGTTAAGTAGCATTTTTATTTGAATCTCTCCATTCTGGGCTGGTTAATACCAACAAGGTGATACACGAGATAAGGCTGCTTTTAAAAGGGTTTGTTTCCCCTGCCGTAGCAGTGCAAGGGGCTTGTCGGCTTGGTTCTGTCACGCCCCGCTCTCGGAAACTGCGCAAGCCAAGGGTCTCCACAGGACACCTTTAAAAACGCGATGATGATTGAATCTTTTGTTACCTCTACACTCTTACTTTCACCTACAGTTTGTAA
>NW_008825619.1:6228740-6262987 GCF_000699105.1 Pygoscelis adeliae | reverse complement strand
CCAGTTTGTTTCTTTGCGCCGCCCTGTCCTTTCTCTCACCCCGCTCGAGGGCCTCCTTCTGGAACACATCAGGGCTCGCTGTCTGAAGTCAATGACTGAAGTGATCAGGCAGCTCAAAATCAGCTTTATTAATTTATAATTATACAGCCTGCAATCTTTCCGACTAACGTTTATTACAACTTCTTACAGGTAGAAAGCTGCTTTAAAACCACTTTTTCATAGTAATAATAACAATTTAAAAAAAATCAGTAGCTGTTGTTCACCAGAAGTTTTCATCCACATCTCCGTGAGAAATGCCTGTAGCACTGTATTAAGGATAGGAGGGAGGGAAAGAAAGGCACGTGAGTCCAGAGTAGTTTCTTACCTTAAATATAAATACTTGTTTTAGAGAGAAAGTTAAAGTTCCGTGCAATTTAAGAGGCTGCACGTCATCACTGGCTTTACTTTATGTCTACCTATGCTGCCATTCTCCTGCTGATTCCGTGAACTGAAGGAAATAAGCCCTTAAGGGTGAGGATTTGGGCCTTCAGGAACAGAAAGCCATCTCGTCTCTCAAAAAGCAGTTCTACCTATCCACCACTTTTGTAGGGCTTACCCAGCGGAAAGAACGCTGTACGGACACCAGTTCAGGAGCACCAGGGTAAGGTCTGGTACGTAGAACAGCACTTTAAAGGCACAGATAATGCTGAATCATTACTATGGTTAGCGTGAGCATTTAAATTTTTTTAACCGTTCTATGTTTTTTGCTTATATATATTTTCAATTCTACATCTTCAAATAAACTGAAAGATGGGACAGACGCGGGGTTGGGTTGGTTTGTTTCCGTCCCCTCTCAAGCGACTAAAAACTACGTATCCTTGTTTATCGACGTCTAGAGAGACCCAGAGGAAATGCCCTAGCTGTGGTAACTCGGTGCAGGCAGCCAAAGTCTCTGAAAAAAAGCGCGTGAACTAGTTTGTTAAAAGTCCACGATGCTACTGATAAAGCTAGATTCGGTGCTCCTCACGGACTATCTGCAAGGTGCAGCCCAGACAAGCTTTCACAGGGTCATTACCCAAGAAGAACCCCTCACGCTTCCGCTCCCTGGGAAGGAGCCGAGATGCTCCTCAGTGGCAGATAAAAGGCTTTAATTGCCACAGCTATCGAAACAGATCTTTGGATGTCGTTCCCAGCTCCGAATGCCATACGGTGCGTTAACGCCCCCGTCTAAGAATTGGAAGGACCCTCAACTTCTCCAACCCATCTGCTTTTGATTACTAGGTTGTTTATTTTGCTTTTTAAGAAGGCAGATGCCTCTCAACTGTAATTCATACTGTAACTCTTTATTAATATGGGGTAATAGAAGTGATTAACAGTCATATACGAGCCTTACCTCTCATCCTTTTCACTAGATGTAAGTCCCTCTGTAAGTGATACTTCTCCTGTCTCTTCTTTCTTTGAATCCTGGCAGCCAACAGGAAAATACACTTTCTGTAACTGGTTCTTAAGTCAAAGTTTAAGTGACTCAGTAATAGCACCTGTACTTTAAGGCATCTAATTGAAAATAAAACCCCTATTTCTACAAATGCTGCATTGCATCTAGAATAATGACGCTTCGGAAAATCAGGTTGGGATAATGTCGGAAGAAAAGTATGCTGCAGTCTTTCATCGAAGTAATGTTCACCCGTGTACACACCTCCTCTTTAAGGTCAAATTTTCCATTTTGCCAGAGTAAATTCTATCAATCAGTTGCGTTAGCAGAGCACAAACTGACCTGTGTAGATTCAGACTGTATTTAAACACAGATTAAACTAAAAATTGAGGACACTTAAATTTAAATACTGTCCTAGTACCTAAAAAACAAACAAACAACGCGCCCCCCCCAGCATACCAGGGGGGAAAAAAAAAAAAAACAACCCTTGAAAGAGTTTTCAGTTTTTTTCTTTTGAATCAACACATTTCTGCAATACGAATCCAAACACTCATCTCTGCAGGTTGTTAGATAAAGCTTCTGAATGAAGAAATAAATGAAAGAATGAGAACGTAGTTTTCATTCTAAGCATATTTTAGCAAGACATAAATTCAGCCAATAATATTTTTGGGACCGAGTTTTGAGAGTAATCACCTTGTTTGCCCGCTCCTGCTCTCTGCTCTGCTGAATTATTCTCATGTATTTTTCTAATGGATTTGGAGTAGGATCCTTTAAGTCGTTTTCAGCACCAGAATTACTGTTTTCAGATTTTCCTCCCTCCTTATCTTCTTTTTCTTCATCTATTTTCGAGTCTTGGATCCACTTTAAGACACAAAATCAAAATTAATTAAATACCGATCAGCTCAGGAAAAGTACCTTTATACCTAAATACCTGCACTACATGCAGGATTTTATGTTACCCCCCCGTAAAACATGCCAGTCAAAACAGCATTAAATTTGTTACAAGCAGTTCAAGATGAAATGTTAAGCTATTGCTTCAATTCAAAAAGTGACATTCAAGAAATCCCACTCTGCCCCTGTCTGGATGTCCGAGATGCTGTGAGGCCTGAGGCTTCTACGTATGACATCCACATCTGAATTGAAGATGACGAGCTGACACAGGTATGCAAGTTTCTTGAAGGGCCTAGTTTGCTGGTGTGAAGGGTAGCACGAGCATGTCTGATCAGTACCATGAATCGAATAAACTGATTCGATTCGAATCATAAACTGAATCGAATTAACCAAGGTTTAAGGGCAGGAAGAGGAAGACGAAACGGGAGGGAGCAAAAAAACAAGTTTTATACAGGTCCTAGAAGTCCAGAACACTACCGCAACACGTGCTACATCAGCTCAAAGGGATTTAAGCAAACTCCTTAAGGTCTCCTTATAACTTCTGCTTCCGAGAAAGTACCCTAGATACCCTGGAACAGGCTAATGAACAGATGGACATTAACGTGTTCTGGTGGTGTCCCACCAGCAGCGGTCCAGACCAGAAGGTCAGCAAGCGTATAGCTTGCTCCGATAGCACGGCGGCAGCTGCCTTCGAAGTTCTGGCCATAAAACTGGAGCTTCCGGCTACATGAAGCACGGAAGAAAAAGCATCTGTTTCCAGTGAAAAAGTTACTTGGCATAAGGAGAAATTGTAGCGAGACTCTCTGGTTAATCGCACAAGTACATAAAAGAACTTAGCCTCTACTACTTTCACTTAAAGAATAAAATCTGGTTTTAACCAAGTAACACACGCAGCAATCCTAAAATACATGGCACTACAAAGCTGCATTACTGCCAGAAATTAAAATAGTAAATCACCACCTCCTTGTTAAGCTTTTCCGCTTCTTTTTGCTCTCTTTCCAAAGCTTCCTGTTGTTCTCTCTCCCTCCTTTCTTCTTCTAAGTTCTTCTCAACTTCTCTATCCTGTTCTTCAATCTGTCTTTGATCCAGCACCGCTGCGAAAAATTATTTCAACATCTGTGATTTGATTTATGTCGTTCAGTAATCTACTACAGTAGCACACAAATAAGTAACAGGTTGCTGTATAACATTAATAGTAAATGAAAAACAACTGGATATATTGTTTATACATATGCCAAAGTTATTCCTGGGTATCTGGTAATGTTTCTTCCCACCTCTATACATTTTCAGTCTGATACATGACTCGCTAAGGGTTAAACAGCAGAGCCAAAGTAGAGGCCAGAGAGTTGACACATCTCTCCATGCACTGCCCAGTCCTACCATGGACTTTCTCAGTAAATCTCTGTTACCCTGAAGTTCATGTTGCTATATTCTCTCCCTCTCTGCAATGTGGTTGGATACAATTCTTTATATTTATAAAGCAAAGTACTTAAAAAACCTTGGAAAATTATTGCAGGACACACTGCTGATGTGACCAGTATATTTAAACAGCTGTGTAAATGGAACAGCGTTCAGGTAGTCATTAGGCAGGCAAACTAAATACTGGGAATTGTTAGAAGCTAGAAAGCTCTTCTCTTAAGAAAAATAATCACAATGCTTCCATCTAGAACAATTAGAAAAGCGGCACATGCTGCACTGAAATCATCCTCATCTACCCGAAGAATTAAAACAGCATTGTGATAATACAGTCTGCGAACAGAGTTAAGAAAAATGAAAAAAATCCAGAGAAGCAATACATAAAGTACTTTAAACAAAACAAAGCCTTTTGAGTCTTATTTCTATCAAAAGCAGAAATAATATTTAATAATTATCCTAAAGAGAAAAGAAAAAAGCCAAATCGTCTCTTCAGAAGCTGAACGGGGGGTGGGACAGGTGGCAAAAGTGCTTAAATTAAAAACAAATTCAACCAAAACCAGGGTGAGAGAGACATCCCCAATACAGTAAAGCAAAAGAAAACACTCCTTCCTCTTTATTACATCATTAGCACTTTTGGAAAAATTTTTCAATCACAGCAGCATACATACCTACAGAATGTTCAATATTTGGCTTTTTGTTTTATACGTTTGACATTTAAAAAGGGCATTCACTTTTGTTTCTGAGCTGAGAACTCACTTAAGTCCTGCAGCGAAGTGGCTGTTGCTGGCACAGTGGCTGTGACATGGTTTCCACTGACGATGTCCCCAGATGGATGCAAGGCATCACTTTCACACTGCTCTGGAATGTCCCCCTGGTCTGGAGAAGAAGTTTGAACAATGGCTTCATTATTTTCTAATTACAATAGTGGAGCACAGCAATGGACACAAAGTATGGGAATGGCTGAATCAGAACACGCAAATATCAGCACTAATTGAGCATTTTCCCTTCAACTTGACCATTTCCCTGAGGATTAAGAATTATCATAGGCTGTACTTGCTTCTTTAATTACAGAATTGTTAGTTTTGAAATTAGCTATTGGAACACATCTGTTTACAAAGCCAAAACACATTCATGAATAAATATACAACAGAAAACCAAAATGTTTTCATTTCTTTACATAATCAAGATACAGGTCACAGACGAATTACGTGTCCAAGCTCAGCTCATCCTTTCCATGCATGTAAAACAACCTTTAATTATTTGATCACGTACTATTTCTTGATTAGGATCCTTGCCGCCTTCAGTGCACAGGATGGATACTGCTAACTCAGATATTCTACGTTATGTTTTCTTCTCCCTGCGCAATGTGGCTCTGAATTTACAAAAAATAATTACTGTGCTTCCTCTGTGATCATGGCTATGATACTCAACTGCTTCTTAACTACTTATTTGCAAAGTATGCAGACTGCCATTATCTCAATTTTATGGGAGAAAGCAAAAAGAGATAAAGAGTCAGGTGTAGCCATTATCTCTAGATAGCCAAAATGAAATACACAGGACCATTTTTCCAAGCATTTTCCGTAATATAGTACAGATACCTTACGCATCTCCTTAAGTTTTGGGTAAAGGTTTAGAAAATATCCATTTCCCACCCTTCAAATATTATCAAGGTTTCAAGCATTTTGCTTTTCCACGTTACAATACAACTGAAATACTTTGCACGAAGAAAAACAAGACACCCAAACCGATCAGCCTCTCTCTCAGGATGGTCTGCATGTCTGAATTAAAGATCTTTTAAAGGAATTACAGATGAAAGCATCACAGAAAATTTCTGCCAAACTGTCAGTCTAGCAAAGTTATGAGAATGTTTTCTGTTTCTTACAAAAGCATCAGGAAGTCCCACCAGCATCACCTAGGAAAGTAAATTCTAGATGTGTTTTACGTAAGACCAAAACGATGGGCTATCACACTCAAAATCTATTCCGTTTTTTTGCTCTCTCTTTAACTTTAGGTTTAAATTATAAGGTTATCAACGACAACATTATTTCCATATGAGGCATCAGTATGTTTCAGGGTATGTAATACTTAAATAGTCAGAAAATTCCTTTCACAAATAGGTTCCTGTTCAGTATTATATCTAACTTCTAAAGGTCTGCTAACCACACAAACAAGCAAAAAAACCCAAACCCAAAACAATATAGTACAACACATCTTTACATTAACCTTTCTGCAAAGGAAAAACGGTAGCGCTCTTTGTACACCTTCACTCCTTTTAAGGGTGGACAGCGAGAGATGCGTTATTTCCTTAAGACGAGCACATCAACTAAAAGCAATTACTGTCAACAGAAATTCCAATCTTCTTGCTAGAGTTCACTCACAGTAGGATTAAAAGGCTTTCCACATTTTCTGGCATCTCCTTCACTCCATTGTTTTCTTCTACTCTTATCAACTCCTTCCTTCATTGTACCTTATTCTACATTTACTTTTTAGATTTTACATTCTTATTCCCCTCCCCCCTCCCAGTTCCTCCTGGGTTACCTTCTCCTCTTTTTAGCCATTCTGATTTTCTTCTACATACTGAGATTGTCTTTTGATGCAGTCTGACCCAACTAAAGTACCATTGATTTCAATATCATTGGCATATGCAAACTCTTAAAATTATTCTTTTGAGTACCACACGCCACTGAATGATACAGTGGTAACTTATTTGGGCACAAAATCTACTCAGGCCTAACTGCCAAGAAAATGCCAGTCTATTCTCATATGTGATAAAAGTGAAATTATGTACTGTATTCCTAGAAGTCTCTAATACGAACTTAAACAAATAAATCTAAGTCTAATTAAAGTATGAGATGAGTAGAAACCAGTAGTAACTACAGGCTCAGTTGACATTCAAGTAATGCCTTTGAAGCTTATAAAAAGGAAACTAAATGAGGTAAATTAAAAAACAACAAATGTAGTGAGTAAAACTTCACAGAGAAACGCATAGATAGCTAGATGGTTTCAGAACCAACTCAAATTTAGTGCCTACTTATCACTACATACCCTTCTCCTCTAAAGATGCAAACATGAAGAAAATGAATCCCTCATCATCTGAGCCAGTTTGTTTTTCTTATTTCCAACATCAGTCAGAATTTTTTCTCTCCAACTACAGTCTTAAACTATCAAGAAAATTGTCTTACAACTGTTAAGCCCTGAGGTGTTAAACAAACTCTCTAAAATGCACTGAAACTTACATTCAAGAGAAGAAATGCGTTCTTCAAGGTCCTCATACATTAGTTTCTCTGGTTTGGGGATATCACTGAAATCTTGTTTATCTGTTTGTTGATTATGAAGTCTGGAAGAAGAAGGAAGAACATAAATAATTTAATAAATATACATGCTAAACTTTTAAGCAAATAGCAATCTGAGATTTAAATACAAGGAGTACTCACATGCCTAGCAACAGACTAAACCAAACGTAAAAACCATGCAACCAAAATGCTGTAACTTTCTGATTCAAAAAGTCAGCTCCATCTCTCTGACAGCCTTCTCCCTGCAGCCTTTACCCAAGGCCTATATACGACATAAAGGCATTACATTAAAACAAAATATACTCTCAAAACACTTGCTCAACTGAAATTAAGAAATTTGCCTTTTTAGGCTCTGTGTTACAATCTAATTCCCACTTTGATGTCATCTTAGCAGATGTGTTTGAAATGTATTAGGATTAGAGATCTGGCAAAACATATATGCAGGGGTGAAAATCTGGGTGCTATGAAAAATGGGGTTAGTGCCCTCATTTTAAATCCCCATTTATCTCATCAGAAAGATAATGTGAAAGAACAATCTCTCTCACGTGACGCAGCTACTAAACTCTGACCAGAACCAGAATAGCAAAAGGAGTGCAGGTCACTAAGGCAATTCAGCAGCAGCACTTCATAAAGGAGCTTACTTACACCAGCTGGTGCTCTTCACCGTGGCATAAATATGTTTGTGCTTAC
Source organism: Pygoscelis adeliae (assembly GCF_000699105.1). Taxonomy (NCBI): domain Eukaryota; kingdom Metazoa; phylum Chordata; class Aves; order Sphenisciformes; family Spheniscidae; genus Pygoscelis; species Pygoscelis adeliae. Next base: position 6,255,286 of record NW_008825619.1, on the reverse strand, counting down.
AATTTCTAAGGAATTCAGGTCTTCTATAGGGCAGAAGTGGAGAACAAAAAAAGATACCCCCGCAATGAGACATGTTCAATAAAAAAACGTAAATCTGGGAACAAACAAATAAATCTGCGTTGTCAGAAGGATAGTTCAGTAGCATCAGTGGGGAAAAATATCCCGTAAATTAAATACAACAGGATAAGTGGAACTTCAAGATTTTGGAAGTCCGCTTCGTATTTTCAGTCTTTCCTTCACAGAAACGGTTAAGTGTTAAATAATTCTTAAGGATGCAAGGTTCAAGGACATGCATGTCACTTTCTTCAATACTGTGTCCTGCCTGCAACACTGCTAGAAAGACAGTCAATACACTGCCTCAGATTCAACAAACTGAAGAGGTCTGCCTCATGAAGACCAGTAAACACATGTATTTCCAAACAGTTTTCAAAATCCATTCCATCAAACAAAGTTGGCAACCAAACCCTGGACTGTACCTAACGTCAATATTCCATAAAACAGTACTGGTGTGCCAACCACACCAAATGATTAAATTGCATGAGTTATGCTTAAAATGACCATTAAAGCTTAAACAAAAAACAACCACTACCATCTAAACTATTTTGTTGATGTCTGAAATTACTTTTCTAGCCTAAAACTGGTAACAATCCTCACAACTGGTTTCTTCAGCCCTAAACAAAAAAAGAATGGTTTAGATAATAATCTGTCTTGTAACTCTAGTCTTCCTGTCTGTTTATTGGCTTCCTTCATACCACTCATATCTTGAAACACAAACAAGCAAGGAGCTCCTGTAGTCACAGAAGCAATTGCTCTTCCCCACTGACAGAAGTCTAACTTGTAATGGCTTACTGGTGTTACAGCATCATATTTTCTTTTCTTCTTTTCAAAAAACTTCCCATTGCCACTTAAAATCTACAGGTCATAAACTAATCCCACAATACACATCAATGATATGGCATTCGCCTAATAATGAGAGTAAATAGCTGGAAAAGCCCACACATGCATTTCTCAAATATTTTATGTAACAGAAAACAGTCCAAGGCACAAGAACTTAAAAAATACTCGACAAAAGAATGTTTTCCCTTTAAGAAAGTCTTGGGAAAGCAGCAAGTTCAAGAAAATTATTGGGACCTCATACCCTTGCTGTGTCACGAGGAACCCAAGAAAGCAACTACAACCCACAGCTGTCTGCCCAGACCCTGGCCTGTTCTTTGCAACACAACTTGCTCATACTGTTCACTCTGCAGGCAGCGTGGACTCTACAACATCCTTCAAAGAAGTACAGACCCTCACAGTATTAGAGCATTTTCCCGTATCACCTTAACATGCAGGTTAACATTCAACCTTCACTTTGTAAGGTCTGTCACAGGAATACAGGAAATCTGAGACATACTGTAGGAAATGTGAATGAGCAAGGAAAGAAGAGACAGCCACTTAAAGAAACTAATCTCGCAGTCCCTAGAAATCCCAACAGCTTTTCAAGGCCAAGAACATAAAGGCTCTCCCCAAATTCTAACCACAAGACAGACCCTCTCTAGATTAAATGTATATTGAGGACTTGGTAACAACAAAATAAGAAAGCCCTACGAATGCCTGCTAGAGCTGCCCCAGGACAAGCCCTCTTTCTTCAGCCATCAAATCTGGAATGATGGCTAGCAGGTTAAGGCCAATTCAGTATCTCTTCTTAGGAAAGAAACATTAAAAATTAAACACTCGAGTGTTTTCTGAAGACATCTATTCAGGATTCTCAGTTTTGGAAAGTGGAGGCACCACTGACCATTAAGAACAGAAGAATTTAATACGTGGAAATAGGAGATAAAAGGAGGAAAGAGAAGTCATTTTTATGCAGCTTAATGTTGCCAAGTTATTAATTTACTTAAAAGAGATCTTAAAAAAAACAAAGGAAAAGAGAAAAGTTCTGCTACCCATCCCCTTCCCACAGGCGAAGGAGACTGGAGATTCTTATTCTGAAAACAGTTATACAGGCACGTGAACAAGCTCTTCAGAGAGAAAAAAAAAAGTTAGCATTACAGCTTGTTAATGAATGAAGTGAGAATGTACAACTGCCTTGATTTAAATTCTCAAACAGGCAGCAGAAACTACCGAGCCTCAATCAGCAAAAGCTCGTCAGTCAGGTCACAGATGTGAAAAACAGAGACACACTAAAAGAGACATAGCTGTGCTCAAGGAATTAGCGGCCTTTTTTCATTACGGGTTTTTGTGTGCATCAAATATAACCTCAATAGCTTTTGAACATCAAGCACATGCAAAAGGCCTGTTCTGATACGGGAAAGATGAGAGATTATCACTACTTCGGACAGGAATTTGTGATGAGCTTGTAGTTTTACTTTTTTCTTGAAAAATTATTTCAAGTCATTGAAACATGAAGTTTACCTCTCTAAAGACCCAACATCGTCTTCTGAAATGAAGTTTGTCCTCAAATTAGTCTGCAGTGTCAGCAGGAGTTCTTGTTAGCCTTATCGGGATCACATTTATATGGATGGCACAGAAACCTACTAGAGGAATCAAACCTGACAAATCTCGAAAGAGCCCATGACAGCAAACTGCTAAAAATACGTTTGCATTCAGGTAATTCATATGAGGGTGAGGATCTCTGATTGGATTGTTGTAAATAAGACATGCCAAGTGATAGTTAACTGGCCGCTGTAGTACCTTCACATTCCCATTTGCAGCACAGTACAGGCATTACTCTTACTCAAAAAAAGTATACAGTCTAAATTTTTAAATTATCAATATGGTCCAAAGTTATGGGACACCAGGAGAAGTCAGATATGTCGTGGACATATGCATACATTCCTCACGTGTTTAAAAAATAAGATTTTTTCATAGATACTATACATAGGCATGCAAGTCAGTTTAATTCAGATTTACTTTTAGGAACAGATTTTACACTTTCAGGAAACTTTTACAAAACACGTTTTCTGAAATTAGTGATTAACGGAATATTTATTTATTAGCAATGACTCTTTCATTCAGCTGTCTGAAAGCGGTCTGTGTAATGAAATACAATCAAAGGCAAGGTCTACACTGACACAATAGATTTCAAGCGCTGCAGAACTTGCAGCTCTCTTGAAATATGAGGATCCACAACACACGTTGCTTTAAATAACAGCATCCGACGCTTTCAAAAGTTCATCACAAAACTGACACATGAAAAGTAGAAAAGCAGAGAAGAAGGGGAAGAGCAGAAGTTTATTGTTAAATCTAGAGCTGTATCTAAGGAGATATCTGCAGCAGCCTGAAAACCAACAAAGTAAATCAGCCGGACCTGAGCCCAGGAACATCTAAACTTTGCATGACTTGTGCACTGTCACCACTAAGGCACACCTGACAGATACACCAAATGAACCACCTTCTATCTTCAAAGCCACACGGTAAGAAAGCAATACTTACATTGGTTGAAGCAGCACAAACTGAAAGTGCTGAGCAGCAGTTCTACGAAGTGTTTTAATCACAGAGGAACTAATATCCCTAAACAGCAGAATTTGAGCTAAGTTTCAGTGAGGGATATTTATCAGTTTGCTCTATCTGCATTAAACTAACATGCGCTTAGGATGCCTTACAGTCTCACTCTCCAGGCTTTTTAGTCCTTTGGGCAGTGGACTTTTTAGGCTCTGGAGCTAGCGCTACCATTACTGTTTCTCCCCAACAGAGGGAATCTTTGGAATAACCTTTCATTCTTGCTCAACTACACCAGTGAAATGACTGTACAAAACACTTTGTAAATCAATCAAGTTTTACTTTGTCATAGGACAAGACTTTTTTTTTTTGGAAAAAACATCGCATTCATCTGAAATTTCCAATGCGCTTGAGGTTTAAGTATTTCACTGCACATAACTTTGCACTGTAAGGAAGCACAAATTTAACCGAGGTGAAAATGTCAAATCATATTCGCCAAAGGTGTTTGGATTTGGGAGGAGGAAGCATTCAGTTAAAACTAAGTTCCTCTTGAGGCATGATATTGAAGAATGGTAATCTTTATCCATCTTTAGAAAAGTTCCCACTTATAAAATTAATGGCTTATTTGAATTGTAAAAGCAGCTATCGCCATGAAATGTTAGATAATTTTTTCTTTAAAAAGCAGGCTAAAAATATTGCTTTGTAAATAATGTTACCTGATTTTCTGGCCACGACTGGATGGTGAGGAAGAAACAGACTCAGAAGATGAAATAGGCTTTGAAATAGGAGAAAGCACGGGGTCAACACTCTGCTGTGAAGAGGCAAGGTACGAGCCACTGATGTCTGCAGATAAAAATCCCACAATTTGTATTAGTCAGTTGTTTGTCCTACCACTTCTCAGACAAGGCTGGTTTTTACAACACATGCAAAATTGGACTGTGCAGGCACCACCACTACAGGGCAACTAACATCCAATCCTACCGGGATTAACATGAACTTTCTTGTACTGGTTATTTCTTTTTTTTTTTTTACCCCTCCTGTATGGCAATTCTCTGCTATAAGCCTTCACCATCATAAACTTACTCCTCACAAAGCCTATGATTATCATCACCCCGTAATATGTCCATGTTCCCCACAAACTGCAGCCCCTCTGCCAAACACCAAATAATTTCTCCCATGCTGGACATTGGAGAAAGCAAGTTACGGACCCAGATTTCAAGCTAGGGATGTGCCTACTAGCCAGCAAATGATAATGCTTGAGGTGTCCCAAAGGCCATTCTTCATTAGGAAAGTTAACCTGGAGGTTTCATTTTCTACAGATTTGTTAAAATGGGTGATGAAGCAAAGAAGAAAATCTTTGAAGATTTTATCCTCTTATCAACTGCTGTAAGTTACCTGGGAAGGAAAACAGACAGACAGTATGACTAGAGAAATCTTGAGTTTCCTAGGAAACCACGGTAAAAATCAAACCCCGTGCTTTAAAAAGGCTTTTATGCAAACTGCTGGACTTTGCAAGTTTGATTAAAGTTTGCTTTGCAATCTTCATTATCCTTTCCTGTGCAGCTGCAGAGGTCTTTCATTACTAGACTGTGAATTATTATTTTTTCCACAAGATCTGGTATTCACTCAGTAAGCAGGTACTGTTGTTTTTCTTCTCTTTATTGACCAAATAACTTTTACTGTAGTCAGTGCTAATTTGGCTCAAGAGGTAGAGGAAAAGCCATTATTAACACTCCCATACCTTACGTTCTTTCAGGTGGTTGTACAGAAGTGCACGCCGTTCATGGTGCGCATCATACTGCAGAAGTCAGGGTGCTTCAGACCAAGGCTGCCCATGGATTTTTATCTCCAGACAGCCCCTATGCCCATGCCACACAGACGAACACCCTCGAAGGAAGCTGAGCACTAACAGAAGGGGACCCTTCGTTACGTCGTACTCGTAGTACTGTATCAGCAGTACCTGTCTGTGGTGAGAACCCTCAGCCCACCCACATCCAATCTTTTATAAAACAACCTGTCAAATTTTCACCTGCAGAACAAATGGACCAGAACATCACGTAGTACTTACTGCGTGTGCCTCCTCGGCATAACACATACTGCAGGGTAGGACACAGGTAGCACACCAAACATCTCAAATGGTAATTTACTACAACCTACTACTATTTAGAAGTTATCTAGGATTGAACTTACTGATTTTCTACTAAAAGACAAATAGCTGAGGTCTTTGGCTCACAGTATGCTGTCTTGCAAGACTCACCAACCTTGCTCTTTCTCATCAGAAGGTATGAAGTTTGGTCAAATAATGATCAAGGTGAAAAGTACTGATCAATAGGGAGCATGGGTCAGATGGCAATCCAATTTTTTTTCCTCAGTAACTATTTCTCGATCCATCCTTCTGTCCAGAGACTAGAGACAGTAAGCAGGGGAAAACAGAAAAGGACCCTGTCCTACTTTCAGTTGCTCTTAAAGAAATGGGCTTACTCCTTCACAGTAGAAAAAGCCTGAAAGATGTCCAACATGCATGGGCTTGGGAAGGAAATACATGAGATAATTTAAAGGAAGAGAGAAAACCACATACCCTTCCACTGGCAGACTATGCAGTAAAAAAGCTGCTAGATCTGCCAACTGCAAGTATTTTACAGGACGACACACTTCTTCCTTTTATCCTTCGAAGATAGGTGCTGACAACTGAGCTGCAGTTTGTTCTTACATGAGTTGACTATGGTATACCTCACTTAAAGGAAAATCAGATCTCAGACTCATGTGCATGTTATCTTTTACCTCTTAAAATTTATTCTGACCTGTTCAGACTGGCATCTTCAACAGCACTGAAAAGCTCCGTGGAAGCTTCCAGAACGACTTACAGTTTTCTAGCAAAGACACATCTGGTGCTTCAGCCATCTCTAGCACGAATGATAACATATATACCAGTATAAAAGCACTCCTCCTCCAGTGGGGAAGCAGCAATCTAACTGCAAGCAGATAAATCACTCCACAGCACATTAGCACTGAAGCTACAGCGCTTACTGGGGCAAGTACCACAGCAGTTCACCTTGAGAACATATCATCTAGCCGCAAACTGGTTTCCTACACTACATACCATTCAATTTCTGTAACATCTAAGTCAGGTAATACCCTCCTTTGTTATTCAACTCTTATCCCCCTCCAGAACAAGTCGGTCTTGTGCATTAAGTACAGAACAGATCCAATGGAAAAAATAGATCAGCCATCGTGTAACAAGCTTCTGACAGGTACAAAGACAGGAAGGATTGTTAAGGTTATGCACACAACTTTAATTTTGACATTTCCTAATTTCACAACAAAAATCCCACTTTTACGAAAGACTTTTTGTGTGTGCAGTATTAAATGAGTAGTCTGTAAGTAGTTTATATGCAAGCTGACAGAGAAAAGTTAAAACATAAAAGATTGCTTTGGAAGTTAAAGTTTTCAAATATGTTTTCAGTCACAGAGCATGATATTCTACATGCAGAAACACAGAGACAGCCACAACAGATCAGGCTGTTTGTAGCATGTTTCTGACAGTGCCCATTACTAAACAAAACTAAACTAAAATTCAAAAAGGAGAATACTTATATCTTACTTCTGGCAACATCCACCCCGGCCTTTCCTCCATCAATACTTGGGCCCGCCTGACAGAGAAGTTTTATTCCTGCATCTGTACTTGTTGCCACAGAAGCAATAAATTCCACAACTTACTCATGGTATGAAAAAGTACTTCCTTCTCTTTCCTTTCTATTTCACAGAATTCTGGGGTCTGTGAAGCAGTGATTAATTGATCCCTTTTCACCTTTTTCACATCACTCATTGCTTTTCAGATTTCCCACAGCCCACCTCAGCCAACTCTTTTCCAAACTAAGCTGCTCTTCTTATATTTAACCTTCCTTCACACAAAAGCTGATCATTATCTTTTTTTTTGCTACTATCTCCTTTTTTCATCCTATTAAATCCACTTTCAGCTAGGGTGACAAGAATTGCATGACTCAAGAAGCAGAGGTACTGCAGATTTGAAACAACAACTTTTTTAAAATTGTCAATTCTTTTCTATTTTGCTTGCTTTTCTGAGTACTGCCCATTTAAAAAACCTACTAAGTAATTATTAGACACTGTGAAATTAATAGCAAATTACAATTTTCCAATCATGACCAAACACTAATCCCCTTCCCCTCACAATTGCTCAGGAATATTTGATAAAGATGTCACAGCAAAAAGAACAAACAAAAGCAAATCTGGACCTTTCAGACTGGAAAACTCAATTTAAGAGAAGCCAGACGAAGCAGTCTTCTGCTGCACACTAACTACAATAGCTACATGAAAGATACAAATACAGAGGGTTATTAAAACTAGGAAATTACCATTTGTGTTGCAAAGTAATTATACTTAATAGCAACTTTTGAATTAAACTCTGCATATCATAGTTACACCTGTAGCAAATGATAGGGCATAGTCTTCTCTTTAAAGCTACCGGAACTAAGTGCAGTATGTTTAGCCTCCCTCAATGTACTTCTCCAGTACTTGTTTCCATAAAGAAGCAATACTCCAATCAGAGAGTGTATTTTGTCTCTGACTTCTCCGGCCTCTTAGCAAATAACAAATGAGTGAAAGACTATTCCTGCTAAACTTTTCTCTTCCCATAGTGCAGGAGGAACGCCAAGTAAAACCCCAATCCCACACCACATTAACAACCGTGACTTACCATCTGAAATTTTCTTGTTACTGAGATCTCTTTCCAATTTGGAAACGGGAGTAGAAGAAAGACGTCTTGAAGAAGATGTTCCCCTGCGTGGTGGCGTTAAGGGATTTTTAAAGACATCAGTCTGCCCAGTTCTTTTGATGTATTTTTCACCTCTTGGACTGCTCAGGGGGGAATGCTGGGAGCTGGGATTATCCTCTAGAAGTTCATGCTGGGTAGTCAAGGCGGGCCTACTAATAGCACGCTGTAGAAGTAAAGGGGACTGCATCTTTCTCGGTGTTCTGCTTGCAGACGCGCCCTGCGTGACTCTGTGCTGGTAGTTCCTGTAGGCTTCTTCCAAATACTCTGCCTCTTTTTCTAGTTCTTTTATTCTAGCTCGGGTTTGCGCCATACACTCCAGGTCAGAATCTGGAGAAGCACTGCGTGGCTGTAACTGCTGACGATAGCCAACTCTTGGCACAGCATTTACCTTCATCACATCGGTCATAACCTGATTCTTCAGGAACGCGCTATCCACATAAATATCATGAGGTACAATTCTGTCACCAGTGAAGTCAAGGACAGAGCGATCGACAAGCGAAGGCTTTGGATTCCGATACACTTCATTTTCCAGAGCTAAATGATAGCAAGAGAAAGTGAGCGACAGTACAGAGTGAGAGAGGGAACCCATAACGAAACAGAAACAGTAAAACATGGCATTTAAATTCCAATTTGATCAAAATTATTTCAACGCTTAAATTTTGAGAATTTAATGGGTTGATTTAAATGTATGTTTAATGTAGCTGCATAGCTGCAAATTATCACTGATATTTTTTTTTTAATATATAATCCTTCCCTGTAAAACTACCTGAAGTATGCACTCTACAATGTTATTTCTTAAATTATGTTTAAATAAATAAATAAAAATTAAAACATCACCACTTTGGACACATTATAACCAATCATGCTGTTAAAGGGTGAGAGACACAGGGCAGGCCACAAGTCCTAACAGTTTCTTTCTATTTAGATCAAAAAAGAAATTTCGAGAAAAACAACATAGCACATAGATAATGTTGTTTTTTAAAAAAAACCCTACTTCTCCAAAATTGTCAGTTAAACTGAATGTTTCAGGGCTGTCTGCTTCCTGGCTTGCACTTGCATGCTTCAGCAAGCCCAAAAGACCAATCTATAGGGCTGTATCTTTCTCAGCAAAATGACAACCTTGTTTTTATTCTACATAAATGGTTCTTCAATGACATCCTTAACTCTGATGCAAAATAAAAGTCCATGCAGTACTTTCAGTCATTTAATTAAGATATATATTTGCTACTTTGACAGTAATAAATTACCAGTTCCAAATAGTATCAATACGTGTACCATAAATAAAAATGTACATATTGGTCTAGTGAATAATATAAAGTATTGCATATACTGAACTATGGTGCAACACATGCTGTATGTAATGGATAATCATTGCAGAATTCAATCCCCAAACTTTTAGTTGTCATACTTCATATTAGCAATTTGACAGAAAGGCATCTTTGGAACTACATTTCTTCAGCAGACTGAATTGCCTTGCCAAGTGCCTCTCTCTTTCTACTGCCCATACAAGGTGCGTAAGTTATTAGCCTTGACAACAACTGTTTAAAAGTTAGATTTAAATTTGTGAGGTATGCAATACAATTTCAAATTGATTATTCTTATTATGAGCATTCGAGAATCAAAATGCATTAAAACACAGCTCGCCTCTTGGAAAACAGTGATTATGTTATCACCAAACATTAGTGTCTCCATACTGAGGAAAAACAAATAAAAACATGCAAGTTTTCAGGGAGGAATGTTTTCCCTTCCTCCTATGTTTGTTTTCTGAAAGGAAGGGAAGTGGTAATCAGTCTGCTTTTTAAGTTGGGCTTTTAAATAGATTTTGATTTTAAACTTGAAATCTACACACTGGTGGTATATTAGTTCTATGCAACTGCAGTTTTTTTAAGCTTCTAGAAATTCTTACACTGGTAAAGTAAGTGAACTTTATAAAGGACTGCTCTGGTATAAGATACAAACCTGCCTGTGTTTGTTTCACTTGCAGTTTCAGTTCTTCAACCTGCACATTTAACTTCCTGACAGTAGCTTCGGAGTCCAACAGTTGGGTCTTTAACTGGGCACAACGCTCAACCTGTAGGAGATGAAAGAAAAACAAAAAACAAGCATAATTCAAACAAAAAGAAGAATCTCAACTGGCTGAATACTTGTTTCTAAATGTTTTTCAGGTCCAGTTAAACCATATACACGTAGTATCCTACTGAAAGTCAGTGCTGACAACTTATGGACTTGGAAAGATTTACTTTGGTTATGTTGTTGGGGGCTTTTTTTGGTCTTTTTTTGGTGGTGTTTTGTTTTCTTTAGAGTCATTTACATAAAAACAAGCAGAATACAAACAATCCCCATAACTACACACTAAACAGCCTGCACGGGTACATAGATAAACGTGAACAAGATGACAGGAAGAAGGATTCCAATTATTTAGAAAGAATAATTTACCTCACTTTGTAGCTGCTTTTCCAAAACCTGCCTATGACTTTCAAATTCATCCAGCGCCAGCTTCCTTGAATGTTCCATTCTTCTCAGCTCCACTTGGCAGGCCAGGTGCTCTGCTGAGGGCTGGGACAGTTCTACCCAGAAAGAGAAATACTAAACACTCAGCCGTAAAATAATGAGTGTGCACTTTTCTACATGATACCCCTTCAAAATGTAAAGCTGATTTGTTTTTAGGAACATAAGGCTTTGTTTGAATAAACTACTTAGGGATTTTTTTTTCTTCCTTTTACAAAGGACTGAAATTTTTGTTGGTGTAGTCATTTAAGAACTAGACCCAGACTGTCCTATTCTGGAAGAAAAATACATATCCCTACCTGACGTAACTGGGTGTACATTTCTACTCTCCCGTAATCTCAAATGCACATTGAAAATACTTGGCATTTTATAACTATAGTCAGGCAAGCACTTAAAAATAATAACGCAATGTTCTTTTACCATTATTAACCATACTAATGCTATGGTTAGAAATATTGCACTGCTTTTTTCAAAGGGTGAAAGGAATATTCTTCATATTACTATAGCTATCACTTAATTCAGGATTTCTACTATACAGACATATTGAAAAAAATAAACTTATAATGTCAAGGACTGCTTCATGTTACACAAACATTAGTTGGGGTTTAATACAAACTACTAGTAAACATGATACAAAGAATGTATGTTAATGAAAATTCATTTCTAAACAAATACTTTAGGGAAACATAAACAAGAAAATTACTAAATCATTCACACTGACTGTCTCGAAGATGCTGGTTCTCACTGCGAGTCTCATCCAACTGTTGCCTAAGTAGTTTATTCTGCACTTGGAGCTCCAATTTCTCCTCCTTTAGCAAAGGATAGTCCGATACCTCTTTCAGTTTTTCTGTCAACAACTGATTCTGCTTATTTACCAACAGAACCTGGGCCTTCACTGACTCCAAATCCAGCTGCAGATAAAGAACAGTTTAGAAGCTGTACTACTTAAGAAAGTGTGAAACAAAAAAAATTGTTTGTTTTTTTTAAATGTACCTCAAATGCACTAATTAGAATACAGCTTCTTTAAATTCACGTCTATAATTACCTCAAGCTCTTTCGTGCGTGATACAGCTTGCTTGAGTTCCTCTTTTTTTGAATTAACAGCAATGGCTTCTTCATGCAAAAGCATAGCTTTCTCTGCAGGGAGGATTACAAATGCTGAATTAAAATTAGTAGAGTATTACAGTAAAAATCTGTATCAGCAAAAAACAGTTTAAGCTGCTAAGCCCAACATTCAATTTAATTCGAGACAGAAAAATGACTGAATGTCATACACACTCCTTCAAAATTAAGTAAATCACACTCTGTATATATATACATATGCATACATATACTCCTTTAGAATTAAGTAAATCAAATTCATATGCATGATATATCATTTCCTTCACATGTCCCTAATGTAAAAGTCTAAATGCGTTATCTGTCCCAGCTCTCTTCCTCAAGCTCCAATTAAACATCTTGTGCACAGTAAATGTAGAAACTGGCAACCATTCAAGGGTATGGTACCAGACTGTACCAGAGTTCAATTAGAGAATGAATGAGCTAGTAGGACTTCAGAAGGAGATGGGAAACTGAAAAAGCAAAGTGATTTGCAGCCTCTGTGCAAAGCAGCAGCTCGCAGTTCCCACTGCATTCTGAACAGCACGGAGTTGCTGACCTGTCACAGAATCCTGCTACATGTTTTCAAAATTTATTTTGATGGCTTTTCTGTCACTTACACCACTGTTACTGAACACTGTGACTGTTTAGTAACAACAGTGTTTTGATACCTGTTAGTAAAAGCTCTAGAGATAAAGAGCTACTTTATTAATCTTGGAGAGATGGTTACCTTTATTTTTTTTCTCATCTTCAGTAACTTTATTGGTTCTGGCTATGTATTCTTCTTTTAATTCAAGCTGATATCTAGAAGTAAAAAGAATTATGTATTCCCAAAGTATGTGTGCGCGCACATCCGCATGCATTTGTGTAAACTGCAGTCTTTCCCAGACTGAATTATAATCACACAATTATTTATTGACAAGATTAGTTATTGCAGAGCCACTGAAACAGTTGGAAAGGGCCCTGCCAATCACCTCATTCAACCACCTGCTCAAAAAGCAAGACTACCGCCACCCCTACGTCAGGTCAGCCGTGGTTCTTCTTAACTAACTCTTGAAAACCTCGAAGGATGTATATTCCACCACCTCCGTGGATGACCTGTGCCAATGCCGCACTACCCTCTCAGTAAATCTTTTTTCCCCATGTCCAAGCTGAACCTCCCAAGCCACAATTTACGGCCCCTGCTATATGAACCCAGAGGTCATGTCTGATAGTCCCATAACTATCTTGACAGACCTTTACTAGGCCCTCTCCAGTTTCTTCATGACTTTCTTGAATTGGGGGAGCCCAAACCTGGGCATGGTATTCCTAGCACAGCCTTCACCAATACCTGAAGGGGATAATAACTTCCCTCAGTCTGTTGGCCATGCTGCTACTAATGGCGCCCATCATGCCGTTTGCCTTACTTGCCAGAGCGTGCTGCTGGCTCGTAGCCAACCTGGCATTCACTGTAACTCCTATGTCCTCTTCAGAAATGCAGCTACTCGGTCAATTCCTTTTCCCCATTTATGCTACTTCATAGGGATATTCTGCCCCGAGCGTAGAGCTTTGTAGTTCTCCTTGTTAAAATTCTTAAGATTTATGTTGACACAATCCCCAAGCTTATCAAAGTCTGTCTGAACTGAAATTCTGCCATTTGTTGTGGAAGCTGTTCACCTTAATTAAGCCTCATGTTCACAGTTGTTGAGGATGCCCCGTGTCAACATCCAGATCACGGATGAAGGTGTTGGACAGTATGGGTCCCAGTACTGGCCCCAAGGGTTCTCTGCTCATCATCAGCCACCAGTTAGACACTGAGCACTGCCCAGGTACGCCACTATTCACAGCCCAGCAGTCATACAACTTTACCAGTCAATTTTACTGGAATCTACAGGAGCTAAGAAAGCTCAGCATTTTGCATGATTGGGACACAAATTAAAATGTTTCCAGATATTGCCATATCCATCCTCCTGCATTTTTGCAAATGGTCCAGACCACTCAGATCCTCCTCCCAATTATGGCATTTAACGTTCACCGTAGAAATAAAAAAGGATTCCTTTTATAACAAGCATCGCTATTTCTATACAATAAATAGTAGCCCTTTGCTACTTTTCATCAAGGATTTGGGACAAAAGGACATTTTTTTTTACAATGAGGGTGGTGAAGCAGTGGCACAGGTTGCCCAGAGAGGTGGTGGATGCCCCATCCCTGGAAACATTCAAGGTCGGGTTGGATGGGGCTCTGAGCAACCTGATCTAGTTGACGATGTCCCTGCTCATTGCAGGGGGTTGGACTGAATGACCTTTAAAGGTCCCTTCCAACCCAAACTATTCTATGATTCTATCACATGGATTTTATCTTTCTGAGCATTTGCAGCATGTCTAAAATACCTATGTTGATAAAATAAGCTAAGCAGCACTTCATCCTTAAAATAATTTGTTTCTTCTCGTGAACCAAAAGCACTTTAGAAGCATTATTTGTAACTTGCTGTTATGGACTAGGTAAAATAAGATACCAAGGTGGGTCAATTAGTTGCATTTCACTGTTCTCTGAAAAAACCTTCAAATCTACTCAGTTTCAGCTGAGGCATCATTCTTATCAAAACCTACTCTTTACATCTTTCCTCTGTAATTTAAATAAAGACACACTAACACAGATAATACTTATTGTTCACTGGCTTGCAATAAAAAGTAATGATACATCAGTCATTTGGTTTAACTGCCTAACTGGAAGACTGGTTCATGCCATCAAATACCTGAGTAATAACAAGCCAACAGCACCTGCCTGCGTTGAAGCATCAAGTAACCCTTCAAGTGACCAAAGCACTCCAAGAAAGTACAACAGCAAAGTTAGGATATACCCACTGCAACACCTCAAAAGGAGTCACAGATTGCACCTTTTGCTTTCAAAGAGCATTTCTAAGCAAATTCTTTGAAACCATGTTCAAGCAGATGGCAGTCAATAAGAGAGGGTGATCCATAACAAAGAATCCCTCTCCAAAAATGGGGAGGGGTTAAGGTAAGAGCCAATCTCTCTGCACAGTGGGCTAGTGTGCCTCTGACACTTTTTCCAAGAAACCTACAACATCTCTTTAATGCTAATTTCCCCTCCATGCCTTTTCTGTGTTCGTAAAATGGTCAGTTCTTTTAATTGTGGTCAAAGGAAGTCACTAATACTGCTTCACATCCTCTTGTCTAAACATACAACTAATGTCACATCGCTTTCCCAGATAACAACACAGAATTAAAACAACAACAATAATATAACCTACAATCAAAAGAGAATTACTTTCTATAGCAAGCTTTTTCTGAACCTGACAGAACAGTTTGTCTCACTAGCAAAGACCTAAGCAATAATGTAAAGAATTCAAGCTGATTAAAACAAAAACATGAGTGCACACTTTCAGAGTCCTTGCTTTGTTACACTTTTCAAAAGAAATCCTATAGAATTTATTATTCTGTTTTCATAGGAAGTACTATGTGTCCTATTAGAGACAAAAGAAAAATTTACTTTAAGAGTTCTGTCTCAAGCTTTTGGTCATATGTCTCCTCTATATTCTTGACAGCAACCTCCCGACGTCGAAGTGCATCATCAATAGCTTTATTTTTCTCTTCCTGAAGTTTCTGAGTGCTGAAATATCCATAAATATACAGAAAAAGACCAGTTATAAAGCCAAAACTTTAGGTTTTGGGGTTTTCTTAAAATGACATTTAGAGACATCAAAGGGTAATGTGCTTGCTTGGAACACTGTAGCAATTTAAAATTATGATCAGAATCTGTCATTGTAATTCATTAAGAACAAGGAGCTGTGACACAAACTAAATTGCCCTATTTAAAATCCAGTACCAATCAATTACGCGGCTATCCCGGGTTAACCCTAGCTCCGTTTCCCACACCAGAAAGCCTTCAGAGGAGATAGTGCTGAGCATGCTACTCTATCAGCACCCTCTGCTGGCTTGTTAAAAAAAACCAAACTAACATGTTTTTGTTAGCGGGATACTCATTCTGCTATAAAAAGCAGATGTCAACGTAATGACGTTAAGTAGTATTGAGAACCTGGCCAGAAATGGTTTAGTTATTTTTTTATGTAACCAAAGAAAACTGATCTTACTAAGGACAAGTTAAAAAAAAAACAAAAAACAAACAGGACTAAAGCAGCAAAATATCATATACATGCCTTATGAGTGTTAGGTTTATATACAGTATTGTTTGGTTTTTGGTTTCGTTTGGTTTTGTGTTTTTTTTTAAATTTAAGCACTTCAAAGCAAACATCTGGTTCCTTGCCTCCAAAGTGATGCTGCACTGTTTTGGTTGGATGAGGAGCAATACAAAAAACCCAAAACTTCTTTTTGTATGGGGTATCCCTGCTAATAGAGGCAGTATACAATACTGCTCAAAATGCAAAACACAACTTATGGGACATATAATCTATTTCAACGTCATAGAAGCAGCAACAACTTGAAACATGCTTTCCAGAAAAAGGACGACAACAACATCATTTAGCATTGTATATGCCCTTCAGCAACTTACACTTCAAATGCCTCAATTCTTTGCTTCAGTTCCGCCTCTCTGGTCCTTATGACTTCAATATCTTTCAGTAGACTTTGTCTCTGAGCGTATACTTCCTTTGCTTCTATCTGAATCACAAAATATTATCTCTAGTTTTACTTCACACTTTATACAGTATCTACTATTTAACACATTCAAACTGTCAAGGATGTTCTTCAGTAATTGGTCTTACTCCAATAAAAATTATTTATATAGTCATAATTTGAAATAATATCCAGAAATTATTTTTTTTTATTCCCCTTCCCCTCTTACGCTGAGTAAAAATGTTTTAGATGAAGTCACTACTGGCTACCTGTAAACACTTTTCTTTTAAGAAATGGCACTGATTAAAACTTATGTAACAGGAAAAATTGTTTTAAATTACAGAATAAACACATTCAAACATCTGATTTTTTTATTAAACAACAGTTTTGTAGGTTCTTCATAAAAACAAAACTGAAAAAACAAATGCCAAAAGCCCCTGATAAAACATGATTTAAAACTGAAACTGAGACAACCAGCAATCTTTCAGTTTTTGCAGTTTAACTTAATAGAAATCAAACAAACTGTAAAAGGAATCCTCCAAGTGACGAACATGCTAATACCAAAGTCACATATCTTATTAATAAAAAAATGGATTCTCTTGTTCTTAAGCACATGAGGCATTATTTCTCTCCAAAGAAATAATATGTGCCTAAGAAGAAAAAAAATATTATTTTGCCCTATGGATGCTCATATCAAGTTTGCAAGTCGTGCACTTGGTGGTGCTGAAAGACTTAGCTGCTGTTCCCGGTGCAAAAAATAGAGCAGTTTGTCAAGCTATATTTCCTGGTCATAAAGTTATCTTAGTAAAGGGTTAAATGACCTTCTACCTTTAATGCAAATATACTTCAACTCAGTAGAGCTGCTGGTCTCTGTTAAAAGAGTCCCCAGGTAAATGAAGCATATACTTTTCAGTGAGTGCAGAAGCTGACATGAGCAACCAAATATCCATACATAATGCTCGACAGATATGCTGATCTAGTCATCTTTTTTTTTTTTTTTAAATTACTGAATTAATTTCTTGCACAGAGAAGAAAATTAATAGCATAAAATAGATGGTTTTCTTGTAAGCTTCTAAGGACATAACCATGAAAGAATTTCACAGAGTAGTGATAAAATGTTTAATTTTCAGATTGGAAGGAGGTCAATAGTAGAGACCTGTATGATTGCTTTGTTAACCAACATCATGTGGTCTCAGGGAGGGAAAAACAAAACAAAACAAACAAACAAAAAAAAACCCTAACAAAAATCTTCCCCACCACAACAAAAAAACCCCCACCACACCAGAGCAGAAAGGTGGTTAGCATTTGTGGATGACTAAATTATTTGGATAGGAAGGTCTACTGCAGACAGCATGGGGGTGGCTAGGCAAACAGGCAACAGAACAGCAAGCAAACTATTCTTCCAAAAACTGAAAGGTAATAGAGATTGGGAGAAGCAATTTAGAACTATGTACAAATTATTTTGTGCTGCAGTAACTGCTGCTACTCTGGCAAGACACCAAGAGTTAACAGCCCAAAGGAGTAATTCATCAACAAAAAAAGTGTTCAAAGAAACGAAGCAAGATGTTACCTTACAGTAAAGACAGAGGCTATTAATAATATTCAACATGTAAAGACATACAGAAATGGCATATCCGTACCATACAGACTATATATTCCATTTAGTTTAGAGTCCTTCTTAGCAATTGAAAGAACTTATACTATAACTAAAAGCTACGTTCTGGAAACAGAAAAGTAAAAAGTTATATCAACTTTCTGTTAAAAAAAATCTCAGTGACCTGAATTCAGCAAAGTTATTAAAACAGATTAAGAAGTATTTATTACATTTAAATCCTTCAATCCTAGCTTGCAGAACAGTTCCTTTTCCAGCCAGCTCTACTTAGATATTTACCCATACTCATTCTTGCGGTTGCTAAACGCATTCCCCTATTCATGAGAACAAAGGTAAATTCAAAGTTTTCATTAATAAGCCAAGTAAGATCTGAAGGTAAATCTCCCAAGGATAAAAGAACAGTTTAATCAGCTCACTGAATCATTTTGTACTAGATTAAGAAAAAAAAAAATATTTGGAACTTTACCTCTTGCTGTTTTTGAAGCCTCTCAATAGCATTCTTCTCACGAGAAATCAAGGCTTCAGACTTTGCTTGATGTGTCCTCTCTAACTCATGACGTAGCTCAGAGATTTCTTTCTGGGTCTGCACTTTCTCCTCCATTTTAATCTTTGCTATTTCAACTTCTTTAAAATGTTCTAGCTTTTACATAAAGGAGGAAGAGAGGGTTAAGTAGGGCCATCTTCAAATCGACAAAGACAAACCCTCCTCAGACGATTCTAAATTTCACTTAGAAATTCCTGTTCGGAAATATATGATAGTTCGAAGAAATTAAATTACTGTGATAAAAGTATCTTAGCAGCACATAGTACTTGCACGTCTCACATAGTTTTCATGCATTTATCTGGCATTCCAAAGCAGATCTTACACAAAACTAATAGCTTTAGACAAGAGCAAAACAGAGGCTTATGAAGAAAAACACACTGCAGGAGTTATAGTCTGCTTGCAATTAAGGAACGGCCACGCTCTTGAATTCCTCCCCTGACACGATCTCTATTCTTGCCTCTTTCCCAAAGAGCCAGTTTTGACTGGTGATGCAAGAAATGGCAGAGGCAGAGCCATCCTGAATCACTCAGGAACAACAGAAGTTCATCTGGACACAAAAAAAAGTGCCAAACGTAAAAAAATGCAGAACATGTAACTCCACATACAGAGGGTTACAGAAACAGAAGTCCTGACTCACAGACTTCTTAGCACAACTGAAAAAAAAGTAAATGCATACAAACAGGAAAGTATGCATCTTGCAACTGCACGGAAGAATCGTAGGGAACATGCCTCCATACAATGTGTGAAATGCAAAATATGCAAGAACAAACGGGGTTATAAAGAATTACAATAAAAATTTGGAAGAAAATGGAAAGCAAGCATACAAGAAAAAAAAATGAGAAAAAATGAGCAAAAGAATAAAAAGAGTGACAGAAAAATTATGAGACTGGAGAAAACAAGGAGGTTAAAGAGACGGGAAAAAGCACAGTAGGAATGCCTAATCAAGGAATTCAGGTCTGTGGGCATAAATTTTGTGAAAAATTAAAAAAGAAATGGTGAGACAGTATGGCATCACTTGTACATACATAAATTGGACTGGAAATGTCTTACAGTAATTCATGCCACATTCCTAAGGAATCCATGTGAAGTTAATTGAATTTAGAAGTGATTCATATCTGGTTAAGATTCCAATCTCCTTTGTTGCAACTGCTTTGCTTAAACTGCGACAAACTTAACAATACACAAATTAACATGTTTTACATACTAAAAAGACAGCGCCTGTTGGGGAATGAAGACTAAATAAAAAATGAAGGTAAAACACATTGGCAGTTTTAACTCTGTCCTTCTACTTGTCTAGCTGAATAAATATGACTAAACTGATTTCCTCAAACAGTTTCTACACAGATGACTGCCTCTAAAAGTGTGTCTAAGAATTCTAACTGATTATCAGATCATCATTTTTATATCCAAACAAACTATTGATCTTGACAGAAATTCACGGAAAAAAACATATTTAAATGAACTACAGTTAATTTAAATTTTTCTATCCAAATAAACTGTTGATCTTGACAGAAATTTATGGGGGAAAAAAAAAATTTAAATGAACCGCAGTATATTCTCTCTGCTCCATTTTTCAGACATAAGGATGATCAACGGATTATGTGACCGAACAAAAAGCCTGATTTTATTCCCAAAATGAAGGAAAAGTCTCTAAAAGAGCTGTCTTCAATTATAGGAAGAAAAACACAACCTAGAAATCATTCATAATATTGTCTGTTATGATTTTAGTGTTTCTGTGTAATGTTTTGAAATAGTATGCAAATTGTCATCAGTATTAAAAATTAACTATCTGTCAAGCTACACAGCAGCAATTCATGCCTCTCGGTTGCTATGCATTATATTGAAATTCAAGCTTCAAAATCTTAACTGGGAAGGAAAATGAATAGTATGACTAAGCAGAGTAAACATTTCTCCATAAAACAAAATAATCAAAGAGCAAATAAAATTTACCAAATTAAGACAATCAAAATAAGGAAGAGTTGTGTTACAAATTAATATTAGAATAAGAAGCTTAACATTCTATGCACATTTAACAAAAAAGGGGAATGGAAAATATACACTTGCTATATCATCAAATTAACAATGGATATTGGATTAACTTAGCTTTTTGTGTTTGTTGTAACTCATTATTACATCTTTTCTTTCAATTTACCTTAAGTATTAAACGTTTGTAACGTGCAGTCAAAATTAACAAATGTCTCCCTCAAATTCAATGACCAGAGTTATACCTTTTGACACATCTCTGCTTGAAGCTGCTTCTCTATTTCTTTTCTATATTCATGAAGTTTTACTTCTAAAGATTCATATTTCTGACGCTGGGGATAAGAATCTGCAAACTGTTCATCAATCAGCTGAAGCTTCTCAGCTGTAAAAAGAGCAACATATCCATCATAATTTAAAAACAGTCACCACAGTTATCCTACCAAAGTTCCTGTAGGAACCTGTCTCTCTGTAGGAAGTTCCTTAGTTTACCTAAGTAGCACTGTCATAGAAAGACCTGTGTGGTACAACAGCAGAGGCAGCACAGAAATGCCATTTATCAGCTCTATGCCACACAACGTACACCTAGGAGGAGGTGCTTAGCTGTTTAGGCACTATTTGTGGTATTACATAGTCATTCATCCTCTTTTCATGGATGGACAAGAATTCTCTTTTGCATGCAACTTTTAGGGGTTTTGTATTACTAATAGCATGCATATTATAATTCAAGAACTCCCAATCTATGCCTAACTTTCACTGAAACACTATCATAGAAAGAGAAGCAAGGCATGCATTTACAATTATGTTTTCCAGAACATATTTCAGCACATAACATTTACAGTCCATCTAAGATGTTTTCTTAGCCATTTAGCTAAGAGCTGTAACATCTGAGTGATGAAACAAAAATCATAACAGGACTTTTGCCTTATTTTAAGAAAGTTTAGAAAACCAATGTACTAGTGATAGGTATGACCTTTACTTATTATTCCTTCAGGCTGCATTTGAGTAAGTGATGAATGAATACCATTCATACACTTTATTAATCCATACCATTTACCAATATGAAAATATGTGGGCAGACTTGCTTGCAGAGGTTGCTCTTACCAAGAGATTCTCTGTAAGGAGGCACTGAGGTTGTCTGAGTTTCTGTGTCATGAGTTTCCTTACTTAGATGATGCTCTGTAAGTCCGATTAAAATCTGCGTAAGAAAACCTGTCAAGATCCAATATATTAGTTAGTCTGATTTCATACCAAAACTGATTTTTTGAGCCTGTAATTAACAAAGTTGTTTTCACTGTACAAGAAAACCTATTCGATTTACGGACAGAACCAAATATTTAAGTAAAAATCAATACTAGTAAACTATTAAGATTTTTATTATAAGCATATTCCAGTCCATCTCATTCTGCAAAAACTGTCCTTTTGCAACTTTTCCTCTCATCCATTTCTCTTTGTCTCTTTGACTTCCAAGGTCATTTGAGAGAGCAGATTATTACTACTTTAATTATGGGGTCATTAGGCAATAGGGGTTTCTGAAGATCAAGCTACTTTAGGCTATACAATATAGCTAGGTTTCATCATGGAGACGTAAGAATTATTTCTTATATAAAACAATGGAAAGTCAATTAAATCTTTAACTAGCTTTTGAAGTACATTATGCGAGCTAATACAGCCTGTTATAAATACAAACCAAAATCTGAGCTTAACAAAGTTAGCATTAAAAGCTTCCAAACAGCATTATATTTAATACCCAATTACAGATTTTTTTCCTATTTCTAATATTCAAGTGATTTATTTTGTAGGTGAATGTTAACACTTAATCCATACCACAAATAGGAGTTGGATAATCCTGAAACATAATATTCATCATCCTGATGTACTGCAAGTTTCAAAATCTTACTGAATCCATTATTCCACATCAACATACACTCAAGAAATTTGAATTTCTATTGCTCGCATCTTAATAAAAATGAAGCTGACACAATAATCTTTGTCTGCATCATGTATAAACATCTTGTACCTTTATTTTCCTTCCGAGTTCCTGAAGTCTGTAAGAAATAAAAGATGTTTTAGCCAGTCTATTTCATCACAACTGTAATTTAAGCTTATTTTCAAAACCAAAATAACTTTACCAGTGATTTGTAAAGACTGGATTTTGGATTGATCCTCATTAATTGAAGAAGATCTTGCATAGTCCACAGCTTTGGGGGGAAAAAAAAGGTAAATTAGGTTAACTACTTTAAAGACATTTTAAATACGTAATAGGCACTGTTTTACAGTTGTAGAATGTTTTCCATTCAAGAAAGATCTGTTTATTGCCTTGTAAAACCATTTTCAGAGGCCTACTGTTCTAGGCCTTATTTACTTATCTCCATTACCTAAGATACATGGCAGCCAGTGTGTAGTTTTATGACCAACTGAAGCTGTGAAAAGAGATAATTTTGATTCCTCCCCATCCTGCATACATGCTCTTGCTACTTTCCTTGCCTCTTTTCTTGATTTATCATACAAATCAGATGAGCTCATTAACCCAAATGACAACTAACTACTCACCAAGTCAAAAAAATTAATTTTCAGTTAGAAACAACTTCACCCTATCACATACTCATAGAGGAGAAACAAAGAGAGGGCAAGGACTGCCCTTTCCAGCTACAGTTTGTAGTTAGAACAGCGTAAACTGACCATGAACCACACTTCCAGGGAATTGACTGGCCAAACAAGAGGCTAGTTTTAATCAGGATCACTTCCCCAAGCGGTCTGCCACACAGCCTCACAAATCGTCAGGCCAGACTGCGGCTGTGGGTGAAGCAAGTACGAGGTTAAGAGGCTTGTGCTATGTCTTCCTAGAACAGCATCATTAGCTTATTGCCAGTTTAAAGTATTCATGAAAATGGCCTTGAATATGAGAAGTCTTTTATGGAGATGATCAGAAACTGTACTTGTATTTCACTAAAGGGGATTTTTTCAATTCTGTTGGAATGTAACACGCCCCAGAAAGCAAAGCTCCTAGAAGTCTTCAAACAGGTAAATTACTGAACTTACCTTCTTCTTCTCTAATCCACTTTCTGGAAAGAAAACAGAAAGTGAATACTCATAGCCACATCTCTGTAGATGATCTGCCACCAAACTGTTGGAAGCTGTGATCAAAAGTGAACTGTCATCATTTGGAACAGCCTGCGGCTGAAGTTCTCCATTTAAAATTGGGTGCATTAGTTCATGGATTAGCTGGTTTCGGAGCTGTGTCTGACACAGAAAAGACATTATATTCTCAGTTTACACGTTATTCAATGACAGTTTTTATTTTTCAAAATTCACAGGGAGTCTCATTTTACTTGTACACGTTATATTACAACCTACATAACAGAAATGGGCAGACTAACTTTGGCAAAATTTAGAAGAGCGCTTGGGACACCGTGCCTTTCTTCAAAACACTCTAACAGTGGCTACAGTGATCTTTGACTTTCCCTCAAGATGTATCAAATGTAGGACTGAAAAGAAGTATTGTTCTCAGTCAAGAACTCACATAAACTGCACCCCAGTACCCCCAGCTTCATTTTTAGATCACTGCTTTCCTGTTCTCCTCCTCTCTGGCTTAAATAAAGCCTGCCTGATGCGGCCTCAGTCTCAGGTGTACTTGGAAAACTCACTAGTCCTCTTCGGAGTCTCATATCAAGAAGCTGCCAATGCAATCACAAAAGCAGATGGGAAAATAAACAGGAAATTCAATGTCTTTAACATCAATTATTTTGTAGGGAAGCAAAACGGTAGTAATCAAAAAAGCCTACAGGCACTAATAATAATTAAATTGCATTTTTTATTATTTATTTGCATTCTATGAGTTACAATAGAGGAAAAAAGTAACCTAAAACCAGAAAGCCTCCTTCCTGTAAAAGGAAGAAATAACAATTTTCATTATATAATTATACAAATTGTTTATAGCGTACTAAAAGATCACGACAGAAATAGTGTTTTAAGCTTTCAACAGCAGGCATGCAACAGTGACAAAGTTATTAAAGAAACTGTGTTACCAAGAATGGGACGAAATACTAAATGCTTACCAAAACTTAACAAAGCTAGATCATCAACTAGCCTGATATTTTAGCATGGCTTTCTACAGAAATTAGACAATAGAGAGTAATGAAGACAAATGAAAAAAATTGTTTTCCGTATTAATTTCTGAACTTGTCCAGTTTCAACCAACTTTGACAGAGATGAGGTTGTCTCAAAAACAACCAAGACCAGCAACCTCTTATACATCTCGTGACAAAGTGCAGGTGGAAAACACAGGGCTAAATCCCTGTCCCTACTATGGGAAAGGAAGGCAGAAACCGGTTGTTATATGTTGGCCATTCAGCATAGCTGTAGCTCCAGATCCACCCTGCCTCTTAACAGCAGAGGCAGTCAGATAAGACCACGAGAAAGCTGAGAGTATTCTCATTGGAAGATGTAACTATTTGCAGGAATCCATTAAAAACCCAACTGTATTAATTCTTCAGCTCAGAAAAGCTACAAAATCTTTAATAAGATGTATAATCTTCCAGACAAGGAAAAGAGAAGCAGGAAAATGGAATTAAATAGCATGCCACCTGACAGACTATTAGTTTAAGTCAAACAAGGCAAGAAATGGTTCAAGCATGGCAAGCTTGGTATGGAAGTCACTAAGGGAGAAACAAGTTGTCCTGAAGAGGGAATTCTTGGCCATAAGGTTATCAGTGGCATTCTTAAAATATGGATGTTGATTTTTTTTTTTTTAACTGTAATGAATTTGACATAAAAAGCAGGAGCTAAAAAAATATGCTGGTGACATAAAGATGTGTATAGAAGCACACAAAGATCAAGATGTCATAAAAAAATACAATCAGATGATGTTTAAAGACTAGCAAAACTGAAACTGCATGCAATACAACATTTCAGCATTTAAGGCCTGACACGAATTTCTGCTACAACACAAGGGATTTAGCATTTGGAAAAAGCAAGATGCGGATGTGTCAATCAAACAGTGACTAGCACTACAAATGTAACATGCCTCAAAAAGAGATATATGCAGCCTTCCAGAGACTTCCCCCACAAAAATAGCGAAGAATTAATACCATTCTAAACTTTGTCTGGAAAGCTCACAACAATCATGATCTACTTCCTTTAAAAAAAGGGGGAAAGACTTCAAAGTGATGCAGAGGACTGCTGGGATAACCAGCAATGAGATTACTGCACCTTGACTTGCTTAGCATTGTAGAACAGAATGCTGAAGAAAAGGTATGACTGCTGCCTATAAATTCATCAAAAGAAGCAAGAGCTACTTAAACTGAAGGATACTTCCAGCACAAGAAAAAAGGCCAGAGCAACCATAAATAAACCCAGACTACAAATCAGAACAATGTTTCACGCTTGAACACAACCATATTCTAAGACATTCTCCTCAGTGAGCAGACGAGGACAAAACAGCTCAAATAGTTTTAAAACAGAACTGGAATATTCCAGGAGGAGAATTCACATAGCATGTCTACTTATAATAGGTAACAAATTGACTCTGCCACCTAAGAGGTCCTTTCCAAACCTGTATTCTCATGTATTCCTCTCTTCTCTGCTCGACTTTTTTCTCAAGTATGGAAATTTTCAAAGACCCGATACAAGCCTTTAACCTTCCTGAAGAAGACTCTGAAACTAATCCACAATGAAAAACACTTCAGTTTAGGAAGAACCTCGTTTCTGGCAAATAAAAGCTGAATACGGATCAGGCTGTGGCAAAAATAATACAGCTGGGGAGAGTGGGAAACACCTTTATTCGGCATGACTTTCACTGCTTCCAATGTTAAGTAGCACAGCGAATCACGGGTAGCACCTGCTGAAAATAAAACACACCTTAAGTGTGTCCAGGACACCTCGGTTCTTAAAAGTCTGATAGAGCCTTTTCCGGAGTTCATCTTGGGACAGTGTCTCCCTTTCGACCGAAGCCATCCTGCCCTACAATACCGGAAAAAAAGAAAAAAAAAAAGAAAAAAAAATAAAAAGGACATTATTGAC
>NW_008825619.1:6210445-6228242 GCF_000699105.1 Pygoscelis adeliae | reverse complement strand
CCCGGGCGGGCCTCAGGGCGCTGGGGCGCGGCGGGGGGGTTTACTCCCCCCGGGTAACTCTGGAATCCCTGGGGACGGAGCCGGGCCGTGGGACTCCGTGGGACTGTTCCACGCCCGCTGTGTGCGAGGGAGGACAGTGCCCGCCGCCTACCACCCTTCCCCTTTCTGCTGCCTGTTTGTGGGGCCCCCGGAGAGAGGCAGATGAGATTCCTGGGAGACGGGTACACCACGTTACTTCATGGGATCGTTGCCGTCCAAGTCACCGGGAGGGCTGTCAGGGGTGAAACCATCAGTCAGTTGTAGAGTTCAGAGTTTTTAGGTAGTAGGAACTAGATGCGCTTCCGGGAGATGTTCCACTTTCTAAGGATATTTCCCCCCCTATTTAAGTATAAACGTGCATACCTAAGAAAGTGTTTATCTCTTTTTAGCCTATGGTAAATATGAATAGGAAGCATGTCGGCTGATTTTTAGGAGCATTTTCAGATGGACAAAGAGTTTGTAGATAAACTCATCAGTAAAGCATGTCTATCTTTTTTTGTAAGGAACGCTATATTGAAGAATGTCTGGAAGTTTCTACTTTGTGATAGTTGGTCATCATGATAATCCCATATTTGAAATGGAATTTCTGCCTCCTGGAAAAGTAGAGTCCAAGGTGTGTTTTTTCCCCTGTAATACTCCTATGATGTAATTATGGTGCATTTTCTTTAGTAATTTTACAGTGTATTAGAAGCGTGACCAGCATGTTGTTAAAAGTGTTACTAGTATCCACTGTTTTTTTGTTTTTTTTTTTTTACAGAAGCTTTGTCATAGGGAGTAGAACTCTGGAATTCTTGACTCTCTTACGAATTCTTTGCCAGATCATACTAGTTCTTCATAAAACGTGGTTTCCTTAAATGTTTGATGCTGTATGGTGAAGAATATGTTGCTCTTAGTGTGTAGAGCTTTTATAATAACTGTTCATTATCTAATGCTATTTACTGTTACTTTCTATTTTAAGGTATCCGTATACAGTAATAAGGTGAAGTAAGGAACATAAATTTGAAAGCTCTAGTCAGTCCTTTATTTTTTATGCTATAAAGAAATCTTACTTTTTAATCGTATTCAATAGTCATGCTTGCTTTTAAGTAAGAAAGGTTTAAAACTTGTATTGATAAATACGGGTTTGAGAATGAGTAGTCTTACATTTCTTACAATGAGTATTGTTT
Source organism: Pygoscelis adeliae (assembly GCF_000699105.1). Taxonomy (NCBI): domain Eukaryota; kingdom Metazoa; phylum Chordata; class Aves; order Sphenisciformes; family Spheniscidae; genus Pygoscelis; species Pygoscelis adeliae. The sequence continues at coordinate 6,227,037 of NW_008825619.1, read as the reverse complement.
CCAGTGGGAAAAGAATAAATCTATCCATTGTGATATTACATCAAAGAAAAAATAGACTTCAGAATAAAAGTGTGTGGATCTGTGAGCGTGTCCAAAAATGGAAGTATATGCTGTCACTGATTTGAACAGCATGACGTCATCTGTATTTTGAACTACTGTCCCACAAAAAATCATAAATAAGGCTGGTCGGACTAGACTTGGTGAGTGTGAGGATGTGTCAGATAGTGGAAAAATTCATTTTCTGCGTTCTGCTAATGGAATTAACTTGGCTCGAGTAAGCTTCTTGTCTGACTGAGATTGAAATACTAAATTTTCTCCTAAGAGAGAATCTAAACTTGATGTGCACTGAAGGAGAGCTGGTAGACATTGATATGTTTTGGCAACTGTCGCTTGTTTCTGAGACATGCCATTTAAGAGTGAATGCAGTGCAGATGCACAGCTGCCTGAAGTAAATGGTTTGCATAACATACGTGGTAAATCACCACAAGCTTTTGCCCCTTAAACTTCACTACTTAGTCTCTTCCTCAGTGTGGTTTAACGGAACTTGCAAAGGTGTTAATGCCCTGAGCCAAACTTGATTTGGGGGAAAATAGTGCACTGAGAGGTGTGAGAGTGGCATTGATAGCATCCCTGTATTTTGAGAAACAGTGCAAGACTATTTATGTTTCCAGTCTAATAGAAGCTTACAGTATGGTTTAGTCCCATGTTTCTTCTTGGCAGATTGTCCTCCTGTGTTCTAGTTAGTATACAAAGTAAATGGCTCCTTCCCCACATAACTCCTGTAGCGTTAGGGTCAAGCACTGTGATGCCTCTATGAAGGCCATTTGTGTTTATTATAGGAAGAGGTGCAATTTACATCTGCAAGCATATATTTAATACCAATTCCAGGATGTTTTTCTGCACTAGGCTTAGGAACACCCCCCCCCCCCCAAACAAAAAAACACACCGCGTTTTCTCTGCAAATAACCTGAAAAAACAGAATCTTTAGGTGATGTTATCAGTATATCTGTCCTCTGTATCTCTCTGCTTTCTCCATCTGTCCCTCAACTTTTACACATTGTAACCTATTGTTCAATTCTGCCAAATTTGACAGAGACATTATGGTCCAAAAAATGCTAAATTGCTGTAAATGACACAAAAACAGGTGACTGGAAAGCAGAGAAAAAGACTTTTATCAGGGCCTCTGTTGTGGAATAAGTTTGCAGTGGGAGATTACCCATTGATAGGCAGAAGAATTCACACTTGAATTCACTCCTGAGCTGTAAATATAGGCTTTATTGGTTTTGCTGCTCTCAAGACTGTGTTTGTGATGACCTTTTTATTATGACCTTTTTTCTCCCTTGAAAGCAAGTATCGTGACAATATATACTAGTTTCATTTAATTAAAGGGTGGCACATATGTGGCAGAAAAGAAGGGTATATATAACTTTATGTAACTTGAGCACTAGTTGTTAAGCAGCTTGAGCAAATGATTGTTTGTATTTCACTCCTTTCACTGAATTACTAATCCTTTGTCTTCTGGAAATGTATTAGGATGATCATCGCCATCTCAACCAGTTCATTGCCCATGCTGCTCTTGACCTAGTAGATGAGAACATGTGGCTTTCTAACAACATGTATCTGAAGACTGTGGACAAGTTTAACGAATGGTTTGTTTCTGCTTTTGTCACAGCTGGACATATCCTTCCCAATTCTCTTTCCTCATATTTATATAGGAAAAGCCTTTTGCCAGAAAGGGTTAAGTCAGATGAAATGAGTTTGGAACAGATTTTTCTGGCTATTTACCACTCTTATTGTTAGAGAGTGTCACCAGCTTCAGAATGAAATAAGTTGGGAGGCAGAGCAGTCATGGGACCAACTGGAAAGATGGATTTTTCCTTTTGGAGGAGCTGGAATAGCCTAATGAAATGTGGAGCTCACATGGAATAAAGGAAAGAGGAATGAGAGGGGAATAGTATGAGAGGGTCTGAGCGAGCTTATGTGATTCTCTGTTCCCATCCCTTTGATTGTGCTAGAGAGGAGAAGCAGGGATCAACATGCTTGGTGTCAATCACACCCATCTTGAAAATGTGGTGTCGAGGCTTGATCTTAGGTGCAGATAGTCCTGGAAGTGTTTGTTGTGAAACATTTGTTATACATAGGAAGTAACACTGAATGCCATTTTAACTTCAGGGGTATATGGCAAAGGTGCTGAGAGCATCGTCCACATTCAGAATTGTCTAGCTTTAAAAAGAATAACCTTGAATAGAGAGGTGATTACTTTTATTTTCAGATAGGGGAATTTTAAAATATAAAGGTAATGCTTTCTAAATTTCACCGCTCCAGTTACTTCTTTTAATGCTTCCTCCTATAGTCACTGCTATTTCATGTACAGCTAAACATTTTAAGTATGTGCGGAATTAGGTGTAAATGCTCATCTCAGGATATGTTAAATGTCTCTCTTCTTTGTCGAAGTTAAATTTTCCTTAATTGCTTTACATATGAGATTTATAATGCTTCATGATGTAAGGCAAGAAGACGGAATTAAGAACTTCTTTAATGATGTATATGACTTGTATATAAAGGTAAGAATGCACTTCTTATGGCCTCACTGCAGTACTTTAAGTGTGTTCTGGCATGCCCGTATTAGCATGTTTTCTTGTGGGGGCAGATGTAAGTGGAGAAGCACCCATGCAGGCCACATTAGCCAGAGTTGATAACGTGTGACATGAAGGCTGTATTTTCCAGCAAACGGAATAGGTTTTTCTAAATTGCTATAAACTGTGCTCTTTCAGAATTTATTCTTCATTTCAGTCCAGTGATTTCTGGGCAGTATTGTGTCGTTAACGGTGGTGTAATCGTTAAAGCGAAGGACTGTTCTACAGAAGCCTGGTCGAGGTGCTTCGCTCTCAGAACCAGTAGCCCGTGTTCTCACAGCCTGGCGGTACTTCCACTAGATGGGGCAGTCGCAAGCACTGACTGGGAGATGGCCATCTCGGCCTCCTGCGGGGACTCAAGTGATGCTCATTTCCAGAACAGAAATTTCCACCAGCGTCGTGATGGATTTGTTCTGAGGAGCTGGTACTAAGGGGTGGCTGTGCACATATATGGGGAGAACGCAAGGGCCTGGAAAGCAAGTGACTGTTTAGGAGCTCCGTGCTCTTAAGTGGCGCCAAATAGGCTGAAAGCTAATAGTAGTTGTCATCTGAAGTAACATTTTCCAGTGCTGGACGTTGCGCTTATTGATGAGTTTTTCTTCTTTCCTCAGTTTGCAATGAATCCATTCTATGAACTCAATTCTCCTATTCGATCCAGTGCCTTTGAAAGGAAAGTACAGTTCCTTGGGAAGAAACACCTTTTAAGCTGAATAAATAACTTTCCTGAGTGAGTGCTTTTTCCATACTTCCCTGATTATTTGAGCTGTAGTTCTTCTGGTTAGTTCTCAGCATGTTTGATATTCATCTTTCTGAAGATTGACAAATTGGATGCTGAAGGTTGGGGGTTTTTTTCCCCGATATGGATAAGAACAGCCAAGCTTCTCTGGTTAAAATGTATATCTATCTTAAGAAGTTTCCTTTTATGTGTTATGAAAACTAAATTTAAAAACGTCAGGGGCTGAATAGGTACAAACTGAGACATGTGGGTGTCAACGCGTATGCAAAATGTAAGCCTTTTATACAGGGTGGGAGGAAATCGGATCTAAACACAGACGACCTCTCCGGTCATGTGATTTAATATGAGCAAAAGGCAATTCTTGACTGTTTGGCCTAAGTGGCTAATTCTGTTATAAACCTTTCTGCTTGAAGTCCTTTGCTAGAGAGCTTACTCTGCAGACTAACCAGACTAACTTTATTCTTCGTGGTATTAAATCAGGTCTATATTAATATTGTAATGTGCAATGTATGTATTATAAAGTGCTAAATAAAAAGAAAAGAGGATATGTCAGCAAAGGTTTGTCTTTAGTATTTCAGGAAGTTTTGAGAAAAAAAATTTAAGTTTTAAAGCTTAAAATTGCAAGTTTAAGATGTTCAGTGCAATACATGTTTAGCTGCAGTGTTGCATCAATGAAATGAATTAATAAAGTAGACCAGAACAGCTATGTCTGCCCTGACTTTAATTCTAATTAACACATGGAAAAAAACTAAACTAAATTTACATGCTTAAACCCACTTCTTTCCATTATCTCTGCAAGTGCTGAAATTTTCTTTTTGAAAATATATTTAGACGAGGATCTTTGAACCGTGAAACCTCAACTATTTGTTGAGGTTTCAGAAAGGCATTATTTGGCCGGTCTGGCTACTATTCCGTTGTAAAATGTGGTTAGGGACCCTTTTGCAAAACTTACCATCATTCCAAAACAGTCATTTTTAAATGGGTCATTTGGCATATACGTACCGAATATTTTGGTTGGTTTCACAATGTTTTAAGTAGTCTGTTTCCTTTTGCAGCAAATCTGTATAAGCTATTTTCTCTGACATTTTCATTAAATGTCTGAAAAGTAATTCCCAAAGGAAGTGGCATGCTGTTCTAGGAAGTACATTTTGCATAGTCTGTATAATTAAAGGGACCACATGTATATGTGCTTTAAATGTATAGTCAGTCATTATTTCCTTGTAATTTACACTTACTGCTAACCTGTCACTGTAAAATATTCCATGAGAAAAAGAACAGGATATAAAGGTTGCAATATTTACCTTAAATAAAACGTGGAATGATGCAGTATGGATGCCTGTTGAGTATACTTGAAATGATTTAGAAGAAAACTAGATGATCGTGGTAAGGCTACCTTTATTGGCAGGGTGGCACATGAAGATGGGAATACTTGTCTTTGCGGAATTATTTCATAACAACTGCCTTGTACAGCATTTTGATAATGTCATGCAATCTTATGTAAACCAGCGGAGGTTGTTGGTTTTGGTTTTTTGCTTTATACATGAAAGCAACAGAAACACACCTGAGGTAAAGCATTCTTGTTCGTATAAGGAGCCATTAAGTTGGAGCAGTTCTGCTTTCTGCCTCCTCCCCAGTAGCGCGGTGGTTGGAAAAATACTAACAGTTAAGATTCACCAAGGAAATACTTATGTTAAATAATCATATACATGGCAGTAAGAAGTTTTGGCAAAGATAAAAGATTAGTGCTGAGTTTCCATCACGTTTAGAAACTTTTTTTTTTTTTATAATTGTCATCTTTTCTGCCAGCGCACACTAGGAAGCTATGTAAAATAGAACCATTTTCTCTCTTGCCTGATCTCGGAAGGCAGTTAGCTAAATGGTGCCTGTTCTCATGCCCCCCATGCATCTTTCCCCTTTTCTTCTGAATATAGGAATTGTAAAGGGGAAATGCAGTCATCTCATAGGTCCATCTAGGCTTTATGAAAACAGACTGTTACTGGCCACAGGAAAGGGAGAACTATATGCTAACTCATTACATTAATCATTATAGAGTTTGCAGTGAGGAACATTGTCTTATGACAGAATTCTGAAGGACCTAATACTTGAGGTACAGGAATACTTGAAATAAATCAGTGAATTGAAACATAAGCCACAATTACCTCCATATTGAATGACAGATACTAAGCTTTCAAAAAGTACAGAAATGCGTATTTGTTATTAAGCATTATGAAGATTTTTTTTTTTGGTACTTATCATCTACATCTGCTTTTCATAGGACTTTTGCTTCTTTCAAGTACTCGATAGTCTCCCTCTCAGGCCAAATCCTGACCTCAACATAATTCCTTTACTGTCTTATTTACTATAGCATGTAACACCCCCCTTTACCTTCACTAGCCACTTTTGTGATTAGTGTACAGTTGTGGTACAGCAGCTCCCAGGGCACGAGTAATACACTTCTACTGTATTAAGTTTTATTTAACCTACTTCTCAGATGGAGGCTTGGTAACCATGATGTTACGTGGAAAGGCGACAGATGGGAAAAAAAACACAGATGGACTCTTAGGCACAAGAAAGACCACAATGGTTCTCATCCTTAATTGTTTCCTTTTAGCAATCTTGTTTGAATCACATCTACAGTACTCCAGTCACGGTAACTTCATCTCCTGTTTTGATTCAACCTTACCTTTGCTAAAAGGAACATTAAAGGAAGCTTTAAGTAGCAAGGTAGTAGTGTTTTACAACAACTTCATGTCACTAGCTTAGTAGCCCCCAGCGCAAGCAATTTAAGAGGAATTTAGCGAAGATTTTCTTCACAGATCTTTTTATCCATTGCCTAGAAATTAAACGTAACAGAAGTAGCAGCTCAACCTATATTTAGCTGTTAGGTGACTGCAGCTTAAAACACAGTTCTATTGCTGTATATGCAGGACTGTAAGAATGAATCAGAATATACAAAAGGTGAAAAGATGTCAGTTTTAAGCAGGAGCAGCAGATCTATGGAGTAAAGTTGTCCTGGACAGGTTTAAGCAAGAATACAGTACTTTCAGAAAAATGTATTAAGAGCGACAAGAAGGGTTTGTTTTGCAAGCTTTACTTCCAAGTAATTACACCTGGTACAGAGTGAGCAGATACGTTCAGAGAAAACTCTTGCTGTTACTGTACTCTCCAGAAAGGCTTTTCTATTGGAACAAAAGAGTTGTTGTACAGAAAGCAGAGTCTGTGTAGTTTAGTGAGTAACATGGCCTGTACTATAGGCCTCACACTTCCTTTTGAAGTCCACAATGTGTGTACGTGCATGCCTGTTAGCATCAGATTACACATTGAAGCAATAGTGCACTATCAAGTTTGCTATTACAAGGACAGTGGGTACTCTGAGAGCCAACATTCAACAACTTCTCATACAAGTATTCTACCATTTAACTGCAGTGGAGAGCCTCAAATACTCCTTCTGTGGTTTCATCTGCGTTACTGAAGAAAGACTGTTCATTAAATATAGAATTTGCTTCCGTTCATCATCGTGTAATGACTACAGTAATATAAAAGACATTGTCTTAAATTTGTAAGTCCATATCCTAAAATAGCAAATTAAATAAGGATCAAATTCAGCTCAAACACTAGCTGTAGGTATTTACTTATATTAGGGCTGAAAGCTGTCACAATCTACTGCAAGTCAAGAGCTTCCTGAGTTCTCCACGTATTGCCAACCCTTAGTTTCACAGTGCAGAGATTACTGGTAAACACATTCATAGCTCAGGTTAACAGGAACAAGAAGTTTGGAACTTTAAGGCTGTATGCTAAAAGTTCTCCTACAAGTTTGTCATAATGTGGATCCCTTCAAGTGCTATTAAAGCTGACTGGATAAAGCACATCTTTTTCAGAACTAAAAATGGTTATACTTCAGTTACTCAGATTTTTTTTTACCTGATTGATCAGAAACATGCTAGAATGGGACTTAAGGCAAAGACATGTATTAACTTAAAAAATCATCAGTATCTTGCATTAAACTGCTGGAAAAACTAGTACAGTATTAGAATAGTAAGTTAAAGGAAAATGGACATTAAATATGTAGGAGATTTATTTCCTACTTAAAAACCTACACAAATTATAGCAACATCAGGCAATTAGAGAAGACCTGAAGGTAACTTATATTAACCTATAATAAACACATTAGAGATGAAGTACCACTCACAACAAAAGGAATGTAGTGAGACTGAAGTTTAATATCTAGCATTGTTAAGAAACTGACTTCTAGTGAAACAAAAATGGAATGCTGATTTCATAAAAATATACACATATAAAAGTATCTTTGTGTCTGAATTCCAGAACAGTTTCTCCAAAGTAGTGCTTCTAGAACTTTCAAGTTTTAATTATATTCAAAGTATTTATCATTTTAATAAAGTTGGCAAATTACATTCTTATATTGATGTTTTTACTTGACACCTTCCTAAACAGAAAGTGTCACTAATTCAGTAATGAGTCACTCATGAATGGAATTTTTTCTTTTGCTCCCCCAAGAAAGCAGCAGAATATTACAATTCTAATATTAGAGTGAAACCCATTTGTTATTTTATCTACTACACCTTCCCCATCCTTTTATAGAGCAAGCTAGTCAAAAGTAATTTGGCCAAAAAAAAAATTTAAGTCAACAACAAGATGAACTGGGTTTTGGTTTCCGATGAAGGTTTACTGTATCTGTTTGAATAAAGTGATCTGATCTATCTTCAGAGGCTAGAACTCTTCTAACTGCTTCTTCAAAGGCTGCTGCGACATTAGTGGCATCTTTTGCACTGGTTTCAAAATAGGGATGGTTGCCATTATTCCTGCACCAGTCTTGGGCTTCTTCTGTAGACACTTGCCTTTCATCGATATCAACTTTGTTACCCAGTATCACAAACGGAAAACTTTCAGGCTCCTTGACATCTGCATAATAAATGAATTCTTTCTTCCAGTTGCTTAAGTTTTGGAAGCTTTGAGAGTCATCCACGCTAAAGGTTAGCAGGCAACAGTCAGAACCTCTATAGAAAGGAGTCCGCAAGCTCCTGAAACGTTCCTGACCTGCTGTGTCCCATATCTGCATTGTAACAAAATGTCCATCAACTTCCAGCTCTTTATTTAAGAATTCCACACCTATTGTATGAAACAGCTGTGCATCGAACTTGTTGGTGACGTATCTGTTCATAAGGGAACTCTTCCCAACTCCACCGTCTCCTAGCAGTATTACTTTAAGGAGCGATGATTTTGCTGCCATTGTTACGGGAATAGATCCTCCTGGTTTCCTAGACCTGTAAAGATTAAGAAAATCATTAAAAAGGAAAGGGTTGCAAGCAGAAAATTTTACACACGTAAATATCTAGAAAGTGTTAAAGTCCACCAACATCAAGTTCCACGTACAAAACCAGGAGGACTATGCTAAACAGGTGAAGCGTAGATACTCATAGTAAGAATACCCACTCAAGAATACCACGTGTTTAAGAGGCGTCTCTGCCACAGACTGCAGTCTGTACGGCAGTCTAAGCAGTACACTGCATGAATTACTGGTCTGTCACTTAAAACCCCCAAACCCTCCAACGTTTGTGCAGAAGAGGCATTGCATCACATTCAACGAGGGCAACAATTCACTTATGTTGACTGAAAAAGATCCATGGAAGAAAGCGGAGCGAGATGATTTTATAGAGCACGTGCCTTGAACTTGTCACTTCAGTGCTGTATTTCATTAGCAAAGTTATTTTTTAACATGCAAAAGCGAAGAGGAAACTTTAGGAGTAAAGCAGGACGCTATCTGTTATACTGGAAAAACTGCTGCGCTTCACCCAAAATTGCAACCAGACAAGGAATTTTAAATCAACTCACAGGGAACGCAGTTACCGACAGAACAAATGCAAATGCTGTAATTTTATGTCAAAATTCAGGTGACTAGGTATTGGTACACAAACATGCAGTATTTTCGGTTTACTCCTTGAAGAACAGCCGTGATGAATGGAATACTATTACAACTACTACAAAAGCAAACTCACTGTTGCTACTTCAAATGGTACTCAAGATGCCAAATACCGAGGCCAAGCCTACGCTGACAGTTCAGTTAGTAGGTGTCAACTTCCCATAGTAAAACTGTCAAAAAGCCTGGAAGTGCTAGTGAAGGGCCTGGCTGCCAGCACAGGGATGGTGAATTAGTGGCACCAATGAAGCTTTTTTACTGTCGGATTTTAAAGGATTATTATTTTTTTAAAGCAGCTAGCTCATTAGTGTTTTGTGCCAGCCCAAGGTTGGCCCTCATTACAGTAGTGTCATCTAATACTGTAAAAAAGTGTTTTAACTGCTTGGGGGTAAAGTTTCATTTTAAAGAGCCCAAACTTAAGTTTCTGTATGAGGGAAAACTGCTGTTCCTATGTACCTACCCATTACTAAAAGAGCTCAAAGAAATTCATCCAAGTTAGGCTTCTCTGAAAATAGCGTCTATTTAAAATGGAAATGGGTCATAAGTTGCCTAGTCCGTCTCCTTCTCTGAAGGAAGGAATGCAGTCTTGCTAGTTGTAATTAGCGTTACTGGCATATACATCACCCACAGAGTATGGTTATGGAATTAATACCTGATACAAGCTGGCGTGAGAGTCGTATGACTCTGCTGCCTTAGAATCAAGGCCTACATTAGAAGCGAGAAATTTCTGGATTTTTTGTGTCTTTAACTTTCCATCTTTGAATGTTTATTTGTTTGTTAGACACAATCTACAGCTGAAGCCTCAACACAAAGAAATTTCAAAATATAAGGACCAGTGGCTGCTTCCATTAAAAAATTGTTCAGAGCAAGTGATTTTATTCATCCATACTGTGTAATTAAAAACAATGTTTATAAATCCTTAATATTTCTAAGGGTTTGCATCACAACAATGTTAAAACTGCTTAAGAGCTACAAGTGGATTGTTCATTTACCTTCCACAGAGCTATGGGATAATTGCTATGCCTCAGGATATGAACATGTACTTTTTTACGTACGTGGAAACCCTTATCAGAGTCACCAGCCTAATTGCACGATTTCCACATTCACGCTGAAATATTTAAAATGGTCCTACTATTAGTTAATGAATAAGTTATTCGAGCTACACCATTAGATAGTAACATCTTCTTAATAAATAATGCATTCATGAGAACAGAGGGTACTGAATGTTTCTCTGTTCTTCCACTTCAGTGTAGGAACAAGTTACAATTTATTTTTTTTTGTCCTACTGAAATCCCAAGTTCCCTAGAAGACAATGTGAATAAAAAACTGACTTATGTAGTTCCGACTAGTACTATGCACCTGTTTCTTTAGCCTCTGCAGTTTGAAGAACTGCAGTTATTATCATGAAATTTTCCATGAAGCCACATTTTAAACAAAATACAAGTAAGGAAACTGCTAACAGTATCTAGTACTTTTGTGCATCCAGAACCTGAGAATTTGCACAATTTCAACTACATGAACCATTACAGTAAGGTCTAGGAGACTGATGACCATAAAAATACTTTCACTGGGCGGACAATTATACATCAGCCACAAACCATTAAAAGCGCCTTTTCAACTAGAACCAAACTGTTCCTTCTACACAAAGGCTACGGAAGCAATCTTCCCAGGACTGATAAGCAAGTATCTCAACGTGACGTTGCAGGCAACGTCACTCTTCAGGACATTCAGCTTCCACGGTAGAAGCTGTCATGCTTAGCTAGCAGTTAATGTTTTTGTAAAGTTTTTAATCCAAAATAAATAGGATATATGTTAAGTCATTTAAGTACATACTTACAAGCTGGATCTGAAAGAGCAAAGAAGCACATTTAAAGGCATTAAGAAGCATTTTTGTTTGGAAGCAGCAAAGACTTTATACAGTTACAGTTTTTTTGACTATATAAGAGACTCAATCAGTGGGGCTGCAGATATGTGATTTAGAGTATCTGCAGAACCAGGATGGTAATTTTCAGCACAGTAGGCTGCTGCATTTTTTCCACTTACACTTCTTTAAATAAATTAAGATTTTTAAAAAGCTCAATTTTTGTAATTTTTTTTTCATACAGTTATGAAGCCTTAATACTCCAACAAATAAAGTAACAATAAAATCCTTAAGATGCCTGGAGAATTAATGTTATTTCTCCTATTACATACTTCGAACTTATCTGTATAATGTGCTTTTTGACAATGTTTTTGGAAGGAACAGTCAACATCCAAATTCTGAACATTTATTACCTTAATAGTTCAGTTTAAATCATCATTCAGCATCTGAAAACAAAACAAAACCTTAATTTCCAATGTGCATCTGATTGTTTTAACCAACATCAGGAACTACAAAACACCACAGAACTACAGATAACTGCTTATTCCAGTTATTTCTTACGTTAAATTAATTATGCAGCACAGTAAGAGTAGTCTCAACCTAGTACATAGAGGAGTCTATAAGGAGAAGATTTTTCCCTCATGTTCTTCTATTATTTCAATATTCAAAGAAACTCAGAGCAAATAAAAAGCAGCCCCACTCTGGCCCATTTTGATAACCATCTCTGAATTGCCTCTGCCAACTTATAAGGACTCAAACTCTTAAGACCACTGACTTCAATATTCCTGTTAAAAGCAGGGAACAGTTTCTACTAAGTGCCATTTCTAACATGATCATATACCATAATATAAATAGTAATTTAATTGTCACCTCCCAGAATCTCCCATTTAAACAGCGCGCTGAATTACAAGTCTGAAACATTTCCATTAGCAGTCCAAACATTTGCTGGCAAGACTAAAAACAACATGCTAAGCAACTAAAAAAAAAAGGTGTGCATTACAAAATCTTTGATTCCCAGCCCCTCAAAGCTTAGAGAAACACCACTGCCTTGTCCAATCTATGCAGCTAGATTTCTTAATTCCATGACTGTCAGCTTCATAGCTGCCTTTTTATTTTGAGTGCAATCACCTCTTCTAACACTTAGCTACTGATGCAGCACTCAAAGAAAAGCAAGATTCTTGGTCTAGAAAACCATAGCAGAAACACACAAACTCAGTCTAGGAATTTGTCTTGTTTTACTATAAAAATAATAGATAAAAATAATTTAATAGATTAAGGAGGACCTGCTTATACCAGAGTACTGAAGGCTGAAGAGAGGTGCTGAAATCACATTATGTCTATGGAAAAATACTGTTAACCAACATGGTAATTGCATTGTATCTATGACGTCAGCAAGCACACTTAAACTATTAAGCAAACCAAGTCAGTCGGACCAATTTATAGTTTCACTTTTACCATACTGATAGCAGGCACAGCAGCACACCATAAAAAAAACCCCCAGCCACATAGAAACTGAAATCTCACCTCTACCCCACCCTTTTTAATTAAAGACACCAAAACCTGGAACTGTTGCAATAGCACCACTGCACTCCCTCTAGTATTCTTGAAGAAACAGATATAAGGGACACTTCAAATTTCCAGACTATCGTTTCTACATTTGTACCTACTTTCTAACTTGGAAACAGGCAAGAAAATTTTTTTTCTAACACCGTTTTCAGCCAGCGGTCACTGATGAACCACCCGCTATACAAAATCAAGACTAAACCCAAATGTTTCCTTGAAGATGTGTGGTACACTGTTCTTTAGTTAAAGTTGTTGAAGAGCACCCATTTGACTTGGAGAAGGAAAAAAATCCAAGGTAAGGCAGACTCAAGTTCGTTCCAACTAATCACGTTTATTTACAGCCTAATCTGCTTTCAGCCAAGACTTCTTAAAAAAAGGGCCATCTTTGTTAAAGATTTAAGAAAAAATAACACTCAAAGTTACTTGACAAGCAGAATTAGCTGTTCCATAGCTAGCATAACAATAACACTGACCATGTTTTGTAACTTCCTATCCTCAAATTTACACATATACAACACACCCGTTTCAGCTTTGAAGCTTATTCACAATTCTTTGCTAAGCCGTCTTACTTTGTTAAACCACAGGTATCGGACATTAATAGTTTAAGAAGGCACACAAACACTTCAAGTATTTTGTCCGACAAAACCACTCGCCTTTCAGTAACATTATGTAAACTTACTCCCTCATTAGTAATTTTTTTTTCTTAACACTAACAAAGCATTTGACAGTATCTACCAGGCTAGCATAGAAAAAAGTTGTTTCTGTGGTTTGTTAATTGCAGTGGCTCATCAAAAAATGACATAAATTGCTTCTCTGGGAAGCGTCTGAAAAAAAGTCCCAAGAACTATCAGAGTCGCAGCAGCAGGGGCAGAATCCAGAACTATGTAAAGTAGTTTTCAACACATACACTTACTGTTTGTGGAGTTTTTACATCTCTCAGCCCTCAATCACTACAGAGTAGTTAGACTTGTCACCTTTCTCCCTTTTCTCTGCTTAGCCAATTCTTGTTCTTGTATGGTTTACACCTTGGCCAATTAAGTGGCACAAGAATGATTTTTTTAGTGCATAAGAGGCCACAAGCCTGCTTGACCTTGAAACATTTTGCTCCCAATTCAAAGGGAAACACAGAGATATGTAGTCAAGATGTTACACGCTTTGTACTTCTGAATGCATTACAAGCTCGAACATTAATCAGCCTCCAAACTGACCTTCCTCTCACAAGATACCGATGTAAGAGCTGTGGATCAGGAACACCCCTTTACCGACAGCCACTCGTCAGCTGCCTAGTTCTCTGGAAGCCTGGGAGCCCTTCAATCATATGGCTCGACCTACTGAGATGCTAATCACCTTGCAAGTGTTCCTTCCTTTATCTCTGATTTCACCATTGCACTGTGAAGGTAGTTTGTGTTTTCTGTTGGATAGATCTTTAATAATTTGATGACAGGTTATCTAAAAATTGCCTCTAATTGTAAGCAGCCTAGACAGGCTTTATCTAACACCAGAGTATCACTAGATAATATTCATAATAATTTGTAATATGAACACAACCCAAACTGAACTGACATACAGCTGTTGCCACTCATTTTAAGACCAAAAAGTTATATTTTGGGATTTCTTTATAAGGTTATTTTTAACTCCTACATAGTTCAGTGCTCTACTTCAAACAGTTGCCTGGCATGACTCAGGACTATGAAAGAAGCAGCAGCAGCCAAGGGAAGGAATCCTTAAGTTCGCATAACCCCTGGATCATGAAATCATCCCAGTACCTACTGCCAGAATCACTTCATTTATTCTAACTTACATCTAGCCACAAATTCAATCCGCAAAACCTGTCAGGAGAAATACCTACATTTATACCTCTGCTAGCTTTATCTTGCAGAGACCTGGCCTTTACTTTCCATCTTGTGCCCCCACATTCAAGTAGAATGAGCAGACTTACTTATTCTGATTTAATCGGAGTTGACATTTCTCAGCAGCTCACAGTTGAGCATCTTCCAACTTAAATATTCTATTACTTTCAGCCAACTGCAAAACACCCTTAGGTGCTGCTGCTCTTGGTCCAACATTTCTAACAATTCATGAGTTAAGTGACATTCTCCTTGCAACCTACTTCTCTGTTACTGCTTCCACTCTTTCAATAACTTATCAAGCAATTATTTCTGCTCATATGTGCTCATCTTTCTCCCTCACATTAGCTTCCCTTTTTCGCCAAGGAATCGTAGCAACAGCAGCCTCTATTGCCCAGGCTACATTTGTGCATTCATATTCTTCCCAATGTAACTATGTGACCAAGCCCATCCCTAAGGGATTAAGTGGGTTACACTGTACCAGGCCAACATACTGTCTACTCTACCGAGAATGAACACAAAAACAAAACACCAAAGAGAATGAACGCTATTAAAAAAACCTTAAGGAATTCTTACAAGCCTTTTTGCTGGGAAGTTTTTATTCATCATAAAACATTTATGTAAAATTCCAGTCCTAAGAAGCTGAAAGATGTTTCTCACGATTTATTACTAAATTGACACAAAATAAAATACAGCTTGAAATCCAAATACCTCATTTGACCCTCTCCAATTTTTTTCACCTATTTTCAACTTAAGGAAACTGATGGTTTGAGCACTCAAAAGCAAAACAAGGACTGCTAAAGCCTTTTTTTTTTTTTTTTAAGTACACACTCCCCATTTCTAACTTAACAGAAAAGGCTTTACTGAAATTAAGGCACCAAACAGAGCTCCATACAACCTGAAAGAAGACAGAGAAAAATAACAGTTCATTAGAAATTCCACATTGATACTGAAACACAGATGTAGTTGTACCATCCTTTGGTTAGGTTTCTCTAGAAATAAAAGTGCCAGGAAAAAAAAGGGTTGGATTTCTTTTGGGTATATCTGAGAAATAGCTCTCCCTCCACAGTCTGCCATTACAGCTTGTTACCTTACAAGCTACTAAAAAGCCACAAAAATATCCCCCAAAATACCCAACCACACATAATCACCCTTGCTCTAAAAAAAGCAAGCACTGACAATTTCAGTGTTGTACAACACTTTAAAAGTAAAGACAAATAAAAAACACATGCTCATTTAGCAGAGCTGTAAATTAATGTGGACAAGAAGGAAAGAAAGAAAACAACACGTAGGGTGGCAGACTACATGACAGAGATCTGCAGACAAGCAAGCGTTTTAATTCCAAAACAAAATTTAGCCAAGGAGTTCCCTACTTGCCTACCCCACCCAAGTTAATAAAATTAAGTGCTCTCCGTGTATCCAGTTATATGTAACCTTGCTAGAAAAGCCACTAATACAGGTTTTTAAAACTAGTTTTCTTGCACTATTCTGTTATTCGTTCAATTATTTTGCAGAAGTTACATTTAACATGGAATACTTACACTGAAACTGCTCATTAACCACTCAGACGTAAGTCATTCAACAATCTTAACCTAACCTTTTTGGTTCTCCCGCCACCACCGCATCTAAGTTTGCATAGCCATCTGCCACGATTAGAAAAGCAACTGGCCGTTGCAGAGAAGAGCTAAATCAAGTCACTTGTTCAAAAAAGAAGAACCAAAAACTACATTGCTCAGGGTCCCCTTGGGAACACAGAAGTCCTTCAGCAGACAGCAACAGGAAAAGGCGATAAAGAGACCGGTTTTTTTTTTTCCCCCGGTTTGAAAGGTGTCGAGGGGACAGGTACGAAACCGAGTTTCACCCGAACAGATCAGAGATCTTTATTAGTGCCGAGGAAGCACTGTGGAGCCGGAGACTGATCATGCGCCGGCTGGGAACCCCCTGGCAGGAGCCGTTTCCCGAAGGAGCCGCCGCCTGCCCCGGAGTCACGGGATCCCCGATCACGCCACACTTT
>NW_008825619.1:6206924-6209616 GCF_000699105.1 Pygoscelis adeliae | reverse complement strand
TATTTGTTCAGCCATGGACCCGCGAAGAAGTTTGGGGCTTGGCAAGCACGGTGATGGGAACGGCTCTGGTGACAGCAGGCGCACAGCCCTGAAGCGTCCACAGAGGGCCGTGCGTGGTGGTCGCTGTCGTATGACATTGAAAAGAAGGACCACTGCTCCACTGCAAGAGCATAAGGCTTTTATTTGCTCCAGAATGCTCTGAATTATTAAGCTTTTAAGCGCCTTTATATAGCATTTGCAGGTCAGAGTTATTTATTAAAGGCAGTAGTCTCACTGTGCTCCACGTCAAGGGCCCCATGTAAGCAAACTCACGGCTGTAAGGCAGCTTCGCTTTACAGGTAGAGACATTTAAAAATATACATGTGTCAATGAAGGAACTAACCGAAATCCAAAGTATGCTATTCAGAAAGAGTAGTCAGACACTTTTTTTCTGTAGGAATTCAGAATAACGTCAACTTGACAGTTTAAGCAAGATTGCAGGAAAAAATTCTAAAGAATCACAGACTCATTAAGGTTGGAAAAGACCTCTGAGACCATCGAGTCCAACCGTCAACCCAACACCACCGTGCCCACTAAACCTGGTGATAGACTCTTTTCTGTGCTCTTACAACTCATCACGAGGATAGGGCAAAACGTAATTAAAATGAAAAGAGCAGAAATTATTAATTATAAAGTGTATTTAAAGAGGTTCCCACATCATCAAGAGGAATAGGAGATGACAGGCGTAAGGAAAGAGCATTTGAAATACACCCGTTTGCTCGAGCAGTCATCACATGCTTCCGATCATAAGGGAGATGCAATCGGACTGCAATTGCCACTTGCAGAGTCATCTTGTTTTGGATCAGATTTACAACACAGCCCGAGGAATGGGAGACGATCTCAGTATCATCAAAAGGAAATGTCTGGTACTGACAGGAGCAGGATTATTAAAAGGCAGTCCATGCTAGAGGCAAATCTGATGATACTAGACCCATTCTTACTTTAACAAACCTGGACTTTGAAATTTTTTAAGTGCTTTTTTCCTGGGATCTGCTTTTATCCAATGCTAAAGTAAAATACAAGTAAGTGCTGGAGGGCTAGAAAAATGGCCGCTTTAAATGATGGTAATTCTAAGTCATAAATTCTGATCAGGTATGGCATTATTTTGTGATTTAAAAAGAAAAAAAATGCATTTAGAAGTGGAGTAAATAATTACTCTGTTTTGCACCTGATACCTTGTGGGATGAAGCTACTATCTTTTTCTCTTGAGACAACACTGGTTCTCAGACACTTGGGATACATTTAAGGAAATTTAGAATCGTAGAATACTTTGGGTTGGAAGGGATCTCTAAAGGTCACCTAGTCCAACCCCCCTGCCATGGGCAGGGACATCTTCAACTAGATCAGGTTGCTCAGAGCCCCCTCCAACCTGACCTGGAATGTTTCCAGGGGTGGGGCATCCACCACCTCTCTGGGCAACCTCTTCCAGTGTCTCACCACCCTCACAGTAAAAAAGGTCTTCCTCATATCTAGTCTAAATCTACCCCCCTTTAGTTTAAAGCCATTCCCCCTTGTCCTCTCACAACAGGCCGTGCTAAAAAGTCTGCCGCCATCTTTTTTATAAGCCCCCTTTCAGTACTGACAGGCTGCAATAAGGTCTCCCCAAAGCCTTCTCTTCTCTAGGCTGAAGAACCCCAACTCTCTCAGCCTTTCTTCAGAGGAGAGGTGTCCCATCCCCCTGATCATTTTTGTGGCCCTCTTCTGGACCCGCTCCAACAGGTCCGTGTCTTTCTTCTGCTGAGGGCTCCAGAGCTGGACACAGTCCTCCAGCTGGGGTCTCACCAGAGCAGAGGAGAGGGGCAGAATCACCTCCCTCGACCTGCTGGCCACGCTGCTTTTGATGCAGCCCAGGGTATGGCCGGCCTTCTGGGCTGCGAGTGCACATTGCTGGCTCATGTCCAGCTTTTCATCCACCAGTACCCCCAAGTCCTTCTTGGCAGGGCTGCTCTCAATCCCGTCATCCCCCAGCCTCTATTGATACTGGGGGTTGCCCCGACCCAGGGGCAGGACCTTGCACTTGGCCTTGTTAAACCTCATGAGTTTCACAGGGGCCCACTTCTCCAGCTTGTCCAGGTCCCTCAAATTTTTAAAATTCTAGTTAGAAACAAAATTCTTAAACTTCTGTGATAGATGTATTTTTATTTCTTTTACATGGGAACATAAAAGAAAATAGCAAAGGACCATGCTGTAACCATGGTGTTACTCCTATGGTTAAAACACACGTTTTAACCTCTGTGTATGCTTGAGGATCAAGAATTGAAGGCCCTTTTCGTTTGTGTCCACCCTGTTACTATTATTCATGTATGTAACAAAACCAATAGTTGCTGTAGAACTATCAAAAACTGCAGAACAAATAATGCCACTGATAGGGCTGGTCACATGAAGTATACCTGCCAGATCTTAGTAACAGACAGAAGAAAATGCCCAGCTAAGATGTGGTTTGAAACACGTACACCAAAATCACTCCCCTTTTAAACTGTGCAGACAGCGTAGGGTCCCGACAGTGGGTGCTGTGGGCTCTGCCCCTGCCCGAGGCTGCTGCCCGACCATCCGGGTGGTGGTGAGCAGGGCTGGGGCAGTGCCTGTGGGGGAGCCGCCTCAGGGTCCCCCCGCCAGCAGGAGTCACATTTTGGCTCGGGCCCTGTCCCAGCCC
>NW_008825619.1:6186198-6206824 GCF_000699105.1 Pygoscelis adeliae | reverse complement strand
CCTGTCCGAGCCCGGTGGCCCCAGACCTGCACCCCACCTCGTGCCCCAACCCCCATTTAACACCCAGCCCCACCTCAGCACAGCCTCCTCCCCGCGGACTTGTCCGGTGCTCACTGGAGTTTTGGCTGATTATTGTCACTGGACCTGCCTTGCTCTTCTTGTTTGGGTGCTGCGGGATGGTGACCCTTTTTACTGAAGTCACTGTCCCTGCGCGCCTTGTCACCCACCCTCCGCTCCTGGCTCGCCTCCTCTTGTGCAGCAACCCACCCTTGCTGCTCCCTCACGTGCATGTTCATCTGAAAGCTGACCTTGCACCTTAAGGATTTTATTCACAGAGTTGAATTCATGAAGAGATAATTGTTATGTCACGTGCTAGCAAACGGCAAAATAACATCCCAATGGCAAATAAAGGGCATTTTTTTGTGTGTATGAGAAAGTTCTGTATCAGCAAAGCTCTCGTATAATAGAGCTTGTGAATAATGCTTTTTACCATCTGTAGTTGGCAAGGAGACTTCGTCCCATCCTGGCAAGTGATGACATGGTCTCAATAAAACATGACTTTGTCACCTCCTGGCTGAATTACAGCAGTACAAAATAAGGGGATATGAAGTCATCTGCCTTTATGGCTCTGCTAATACCAGAATGCAGCAAGCCAGCCCCCAAGCAATCCAAGAAATTATCAAAGTGCTCTTGTTTCTTTCCTTATCTTCCAGGCACTCGATGAACTGGGCCATTACACATTGAAGATTCCCTGAAGGACTGTAATTCAACATATTTGCTCCTTAACCACAGCCTGTTACCAGGTAACTTTTCTTTTTGCCAGAAAGAGAGCTGTTCTTTTTTTGTTTAGAGAGTTGTAGTTCTTGGCTTTAGTAACAAATGTACATAGCACAGCAGACTGAAAGGAATACATTTTAAGTAAACAATAAACAGCACAAATTTCTTTTTGGCTTGGAAAGGCAGAAAGAGTTATAAACAACAAATGGCAGCCGAGTACCTCCCTGAAAAGTGCTACAGTAAGAGGGTTATGAGAGATACGAAAGGCCCTCAACAGAACGAAATGAAATGGATCCGGCAGTGGATCTCCAGGAACCAGACGGAGTTTTGTCACCGGTGTTAAGGGAGCAACATCGACTCCAACTAATAAAGCACTTCTCAAAGTAATATTTTCGCTTTTATATTGAAAGTTGTGTGAAACTCATTGTTAATTTAGCTCTCATCTTCTTAAGACACGTATTACAAGTTCTGCAGCTACAGGCCGCTTGAGCTTTGAGTACAATCTACATTTAAGACCTTATTGCTACTATTAAATCACAGGATTCAAGAAGCAGCTGAATTTATAGTGTCTCTGGAAAACCCAGCGAAAACAAATACAGACGTTACCCTTATTCAGCATACATTTGTCCTATGTCTGCGTGGATCACCTCTAACGTCATGCTCCTTTGTGGAGCAGCATCATGGATATGCTAAACATCGTACCAAAATTAATTGTCTCTGCTTAAAAAAGTTAAAAGATCTTTTTCCCATCTGGAACAAACTGAGAAAAGACAATTTCAACAACATAAAAGAATCTCACTCTTCAAAGCTTTCCTTTTATTCTTGTTTCTGGACTCTGATACTCCCTGTACTCGTCATCTACACCCTCCTGCTGGCGCATACGCTGTGTAATTGCAAGTTGACTTTTTAGAGCCATTTTGAGCCAAGGCATACAATCTTATCCAGTCAAACATTTTAAGCCTGCACAGTTACACAATCTGGGTAGGAACAATATAACCTATTGACAAACTGCGGCCTGGAGCAGCACTTTGCTTAGCGAAACTATGACCACACCTTTTTAAATAAGAGCAATGATTTACTTGAATGACGGTCTCTCATGTTTGGCACTTCACATCTTACAGTATTTTGATACATAGTGGCACATGAAACTACCTGACATCTGCATTCTACTAAACCTTTCAAGTAACGAGGATTAGATACACAGATGGAAAAAAGGCCAAAGTGGTAATGAACTGTATTAGGTAAAAATAACCAATGGCATAAGATGATCAAGAAGGTAATACAGTAATTCATGATTTTGTATACAGTTTCACTAACTGTTAAATGTGAAGTTGCGGGCAGCGTGTCTACCAGCATGAACCAGGCATAAAGTAAAACCGAACCTAGATGAGCTTTTCACCAGCCCTGGACTAACAAAGCCTCATTTCCGATAGATTTGTGTCCTCGGCATACTTACAACGGGCCCGGTTCACCCTCCCTGCCTCCCAATACTTTCTGCTCCTTTCTGCCAGTATTCCCAGATCTCCTCCTTGTCCCAGACTACTGTCTGTGCAAGCAGGAGCGTATTTTGTGCCTGGCTTTTAGGTAATGCTAACAACCTGGCAACAATGTGTGTGTTGAACCAGCTGCTAGCAGCTTAGACTAGGTAACTCCTGAATAAAGGTAAGGGCTCCATCTCTTTCAATAGGAACAGGAATTCTTTTCATGATTACTGGATTTCACAAAATTTACAGATGTATTCTCATCTTTTAATGTCTAGCTTTAACCGGATTAGTTACAAAGCCAACTCTCAGGTTCAATTGTTATTGGGAAGGCAGGCAATGGAGGAATGCCTGCTCACAATGTATTACCATAGAAAATGACTTCAAAATGCGGAGTTTGCAACTGCGAGGGTACCAAGGACCCGCCCTAAGAGTTCCAACTGCTTTCGGCTTGAAACGGACAGAAGGAAGTTAAGGGATAGTTGTAAGAGGGGCATGGTTATAATCTATTTTTTTGACTATTTGTACTTACTGACAGTTGTTTCTATACCATAAGCTGCAACTGCAGTTGTTAGTAACTGGATTTTATTATTTCCACATCTTAGAAGAAAGGGCAAAATGCGAAAGGCTAGAACCAAATGACCCTCTTGCTGCTGCAGGTACGGCTCACTCAGATCCGCAGTGAGGCAGGCTTGCTCAATGATTTGAAAAAGTTTTAAGATATCCGCTGTTTACATTTTCTTAGCTGCTCAGTAAACATGGATCAGTGGAAAATCCCAGTCATGTTGGGGCATATAGCTTAGCACTATACATTTAGTGATGGGCAGTTCAAAAGAAAACGATGTTACACATTATGTCACAAATGTAGTCTGTATTATGGCTACAAATTTTACCCTTGAAATATAATCTGTCAAAAACGCTGTCCATGCCTTGTGACATTTCCCCTCGCCAAGACAAAACCTGGATGAGCTGGACATTACTGGAATGGCTTCAAAACCATCTGCAGGCAGAAATTATTTATAAATGTCCATTGTTCACAGCTAAAATAAAGTCTCCTGCTACATGGTGTTCTGACACAGCACCGTACTGGCGTACAGCTCTCCTCAGCAGGACTGTGACCTCCAAAATGACAGCACGCAACTCCGAGCTTACTGTGAACCAGTAACACAGAAGTGTTTGCTTTCCTATGGTTTTATTGAAAGCTAAAAATAATACTTTGCACAGAAGTACTTCCACTTAAACAAGCAGGACTACTTATAAGCATCAATTCCAGCACATGGGTAAGGGCTGGGAAGGAAGGTCAGATATTAACTGATTGGTTACACAGTTGAATACTGGGGGCCTGGCCTAATGCTTTAATATTTGTTTTACATCAGTGCAATTCCACTAAAACACACATTTTCACATGATAAAAATCTAGGTAATGCCACAGTAAATCACACCGTGAAAGTTAACATCCATCAGGATGGGAAAGATTTTTCTTGTTTTTTTCAGTAGGAGCATAGTAAGTGCCTCTTTGTAACAGCAGGTTACACACCGTTTTCACCATATACAGATAAAAGCCTGTCTTCCGTTTTATTTTTAATCCTGGCTGGCTTCTAGTTCACCAACAGCTATTTTCTCATCTCGTGCCCCTAACTCCTTTCTCTGACAGGCCATGTGGCTGGAGAGCTCCAGGGCAGTGCCTTAGCCCAGAGAAGCTGGCCAGCCTTGGCTGTGTTACATACAGCTAGATGGGTGCAGAACTGTCCTTCATTCCTCCAGCAAATACGCACCAGGTTTCTCTGCTCAGCTGATGCATTTTAGCCTTGAACTGCAAAATGCCTGTTGTGCATTTGTAAAAGGTATCTCCATTGATGCCAAGTATGCAGGTTTATTGTGTTTATACAATAGGGTGAAACAAAACACTTTCTCCTGTGCCTAAAACATGACTCTGGCAATTTACTGACCCATTTCACCATCTCGTCCGTACTCCAACAAGGAAACTCATTATGAAGGTTATGTTTCCAAACAGTACTACTGCTCTGCTGCAAGGACCTAACCCCTCAGGCAGGGCAGACTTATTCTTCACTGCATTTCCTTAGGTCCGTGAGTTGACACATTCGTGTGCTCAGAAAATTCAGACTCAATGCAAGACCCATTTCCTCCCATTTATACATTTACAGTAACTCAGAAACAGTGACGAATCCAAAATAGGGACACACAGTATGAACATAGTCTTCTACAGACCAACAGACAGCTGTGAAAGATACCCAGACTCAGGTGGTTCTCCCAGTCCAGAAAAGAAACATCTCCCTGATTTCCAATACATACTCCATTCAAAGTATTCAGATAGCCGACTTGAAGTCATTTTAAGTTTTCCAGAAAGAAACAAAAACAACAACAGGGCTATTACTTGAGTGAGAATAATGCTAAGGTGGTATTTTCTGGTAAATAAATGCTTCTAGTATACAGCCAGTGAGTATCCTGTTGACTCTGGAACAAAAACATGTACAAAAACTTCAGCTATTAGATTTCCTTCTATTCGTTTTTTCTGGGTAACCTGCACTATATAAAAACATTAATTTGCTCAGTTCAGGACAGATGTCCCAGTTCAAGAGAGGATATCCAGACAGTAATTAACTCTTATTAACTTCCTACCTAAATTTAATAACGCATTTACATATTTTTCTGAAATAAACCATTATCTGATCTTGCATTAATTTCTTAACAGTTGCAGGACACACCATCTTACATTGCAAATCTGAACTGCAAACTGATAGATTGTCACAAGTCATATTTTCCTCCCAATAGCTATAAAAAGCTAAAGCAGAATTTCATTTTTGCTTTCATTTGCTAGCTGCCTTTTTCCCCTTTTACACTTTATTTTTCATTCCTTTTTTCTTTTATAGACATTACCTCTCAAACCAACTTAATCTAACACTTACTTGCAAAAAGTGATTTAATTAAGGAGTGAATCCATGCTGAACATTCTGCAATGCACGCAAGTATGTGAACTGCAGTTTTGGAAACAGTTTGTTTACTGTAAATGAAACATTTTCTTTGTGAGAGAACGCCTGCCTGAAGATAATGAAAATTCCAAGTACTCAGTACCTTGGGGAAAAAAATTGCAGCACTTGGAATATTTTTAATGGATTTACTAGTGAATATTCCTCTCTGATACAGTGTTACAATTTTTTCCCTTTTTTCTTTTATTTCTTTACATATTGACATTACTTAAAAACACATAGATTTATTCAAGTCATCTTCAAAAACAGCTTAGCGATTTTTTACAACTGATTTTGCACTTTTTAGTGGCAGCATCTACATAATATCAATACAAAATTTTAAATTACACAGTTCCAACAGAGATACCTTCTCATATCTATGTTTCTAAACCACTTATTAAAGAGGGATAGCGTTACAAACAAATCCATCTGCTGTGATACCACTGTTCTCCACATTCATTACAAATAACGTAAGTCAACATTTGTTCATCTGGATTTGTGTTTCGCACCCAACCTGGAAGAAAGAGAGTTCCTCTGGCGATCATAGTGACAGTGCAATCAAATTTTTCACAGCGCCTACACTTTATTTTGTTTGTCTGTGTGCCATTAATAACTTGTGGAAGCTGATGTTCCTGAACAGATGACTCTGTGTACAGAGCCCTGAGCTGTTTCAGTTCATCGCTGGCCATTTCCATCACTGTCATCTCAGCAAAAGCCTTTGGACTCAACGTCCCTGAAAAAAGGTTATGTTTTAAGTGGCAACTTTTAGGGTTCTTCAGATTAGAGATTTTGCTTCTGATGCAATTTTTATACTTTTTGTCATTTTTAGCATGAAGAGCAAAAATATGTTCTTCGATTTCTTTAGATAGCTCTAGCAATTTATCAGTTTCTTCTTCGTCTTTGGCAGAAACAGTCAAAGCATTATAAAGAAGATCCGTACATTTACTCCTCAGAGCTCTCATCGGATCCTGCTGCAGACTTGCTTCGTTAACAAGAGGTTTAGAGTCTTCATTATCAGTGTGTTGTTCCTCAAAAGAAGAAAGCTGATTCATGCTGCCTTCTGCATCACTACATACCACATTTTTAACAGTTTGTGATGGGACCAAAATTTTAGAACTAGTAGCATCTAATGCCTCCTGCTGACATAGTCCTTCAGACAGCAACTGCCCTCTAGGAACCACACTGAGATGTTCAGTTTCCTCTTTCACACACACAGAAACTGACTTTTTAACTTGCATTGACTGAGCACAGTTATTCTTGTAAAGTGTTTTCCACCTTGATAATAACTGCTTTGCTTTCTTTTTCAACTCTGCTGAAGGGCAGCTCTTGAGTATCCTATATACAGCCTTGGCAACTTCCGTCCCCTGCAGATATCCTACAGTCATATCAACATCTTCAAGTTCTTTAAGATGATCCTCAATATCTTGGAAATTGTTCTCAGACAGTAGCTTTTCAATACAATGGGCTCTGTGTACAATATTTTTCTGGTCAGACATTTTTAAACCTGAAAGCGAAAAAATGTTTATCATTTATTGCAGTTATGACATTAATTTTCTATATATTCTCACAAGGTTTTCTTTTTATTTTACACTATTTTATTTGTATACATCACTGGTTTTGCCAGCTTTTTCTTGAAATGGTGTATAGTTGAGTTAGTGGAGGAAATACAAAATGCAGAGGAGCCTGGGTCCTGGAAAAATGCAAGAGGGCATGCTAGTCTAACTCGTGCAAGGAAAATACTAGCAGAACGGAGAGCCCACAGGGACTTCTGCGGGGGTAGGGTTAACAATTTAAGAAGTCCGGTATGACACTAATTTTTAAGGAAAAGCATAGTGTCTTGCCAAAACCCACACTAACAAAGACACTGCTAGCATAATAAAAATGTTGGTCATACTTGTTTTTCCACGCGTGCACACAACTACAGAAGTTCACAGGGAGATTCTCAACTACAAGAAAGTAGGTAATGTGGCTGGAGAGCTCCAGGATGAGATTAACCACGCTGCTGTATGAGATTACAGGTAGCAGTTGCACTGTTTGCGCATTAGTAGACTCTAGTACCGCTGGACTACCAAGAAGCAACGAGTTCTGAAATTCAGCATTTTTCACCAAAAGCACCAGATGTCACCCATTGATGTTTAAAATCTAGACACTGTTATCAAATGATACGCTTTCCAAAAATTAAAAAGGAGGCTTTATAGGCAACGTATCTCCCCCTCCTCACACATACAGAGAAACAATAAAAATAGTAGCAGGGTTTTAACAGTATTGGTGTCAACAAATTGAATTTAATAAGAATGCTGTTTTCGGAAAATCAGTTTGTTTTTCTATCACAGGAATTTAAAGTCTATTAAAAACCATGCCTGGGACCTTCCGCTATAACAGGTATTTGAATAACATAATGATCTCACACTGTTGAACACATTCTGTAATAGCTTCCCGATCATCTCCAAAGGCAGATTTGTAAGTAAACACTGCACTAACTTCATCTGAAAGTCGCAATGACGTGGAAGTTTACTGCAAGACTCCAAACCCAGGGAGATCATTGCTGTCATCTTTGCAGAATGCATATGCACAATAACCCTCCTCAGAAAAACTGACTTATGCCTCAACTTTTGGGAACCTGTATTTAAACCTCTTTTCCCATTTTTCACAGTTTTCAAGCATCTGACTACAAATTAACTCAGTACAAGTTGCAATGATACAGAATAATAGAAAAATCAAAGTGGGTCCAAAACCTCCACATTGTAAGGTGCTTTTTTGGTTGCTGGTTTTGGGGGGTTGTGTGTTCGGTTGGTTTTTGTTTTTTTAAAATCAGTCACTCCTGCAACTATACCTTAACTTACCAAGATTTTTTTCACAAATCCTTATAATAAATGCTGAGATGTTTGGCTACCTGTTCTTTTATTTTTAATAAAATCTGCAAGTTTCCACTTGGTTTCTCATAACAAACCCTTTAGTTAAAATCAAATATGTAGGTTTTGGCATTAGAAGACTAATTTGGAGTAGGAAGCAATGCGTAGCACAGCTATGTTTTTCACAAATTTGTTTGGTTTTGCCACTGTCGTGTATATGTTGTAGCCTGTATAATGGAGAATCATTGATACATGCAGAAATTAGATATATGCAGTAAGGATGGCCCATAAAACATACAAAGTTAGAAAGTTTAGGGAAACTTGCACACTCACATTGTTTTAGTTAATATTAACTTCTACAGCAGACAGATGAGATACCTGTGAATTGTTTTTTTCATTCCAGACTTTTTCCTCAAGCCTTTATACTTCAAAAGAATAAAATTAACCAGCTAATGTGGGCATGGTATCTGACCAAAAACCACTGACCTAAATTAATTTTTCACGCACCTGGTGGAGATGTCAGAGTTTTCAGGCCTTTTGAGGAACTTTTATATGTCACCGTAACTTGATATTAGGGATATCTTCAATTACTAAACAGTAAGTAGCTGAACACATTTTATTGGGAGCTGCAAAGTGAAGGTTTGGGGCTACTCTGCAGCAAGTTTAAGTAAGTGAGTCTGACGTTAACTCAGTGGTTCTTAAGCCCCAAATGCCATTCTGGTTCCTACATGACCCTCAACCTTTCACTTGCTATGCAAGAGATCACACGTTACATCTCTTCCAAAAGTTTCTCTTTATAGCTGCTAACAGAGAAGCAAGTCGGACTAGTAAACTTTTAACTGAGGTCCCCACCGCTGCCCTTTCCCTTGCTAGCTCTGGCATCATATTACAGTTTGATTATCAGGGCAGGGCAGCTCAAAAATAGTGACACCCGCAAAACAGTTTCAAAACAGTGACATCTACAAACTCCTAATTGCTACTTTTGGAAATTCTTAAGAGTTAAAGACACATCCCTCTATATCCTAAAAAGTGCCTATTTTCTTACAGCCGTAGCATTAGTAAAGCAGGCTCCCATATATTCTGACGCGTTAAATGAAAAGAAAAAGGGGATTTCAGAATGCAGTCTCATGGCTTGTATAACGTCTCCTTTTGATTCCTTTTTATCAAGCCCTTTGACAAAAAAATGCTCAGTGCATTGCTATGTGCAAATGTACACACACAAAGAGTTAATACTGCTAACGTTATTCTGTTTGCTGAAAAGGTGAATTAAATGTAGAATGCAGAATCGAATGGTATGTTGTGAATCTTAAGTGTTCCTCTTTTCTTAGGAGTTAGTCTTCTAAATTTGTGCACAAAACCAGTGTTTTGTCTGGTTGCATACATCCTGATTCTACTCTAGAAAAAATCATCTGCCTGACAGAGACTGATACAAGGCTAGCGACGCATGTCCACGTTTGAAGGAACTCATAAGCAGATTTCTTGCACCATCACTGTTTCCATGATGAAATCTCCTGAGAACGGCGGGGAGAGGACGGACAAGTGGTACAGCTGGGTAGTTTGCATGCTCTGTTGCTTTCTGTGACCACCAGCCCAGCTAACTTGTTTTCTGCACAACAGAAATAAGTTCAAACTTTAGGTAGGGCCTCAGAGCTCCACAAAAGAAAAGGACAGAGAGAGAGAGAGAGCGCGCGCGCGCATAAACCTCCATCTGTTTCTATAATCCTGAACCACAGACCAACCAGACCTCCAGTGTATGATCTCTGCATTCACTTAACCTGTACTTAAACAGCCCATTCTCGTCTGACATTTTGAAGTCCTGTGAAACCTCAATAATGGCTATTACAGAAACTGATTTACTACTCAAGAAGTTTCAGAATCAGAGAAATAGGATGCATTTTTCAAATACTTAAGTTGAACTCCATGTGTCGTCATACTGAAAAGCACATATAATTGCATCCTCGCTCAGCTGTTGTGCACAAAACCAGTGTTTTGTCTGGTTGCATACATCCTGATTCTACTCTAGAAAAAATCATCTGCCTGACAGAGACTGATACAAGGCTAGCGACGCATGTCCACGTTTGAAGGAACTCATAAGCAGATTTCTTGCACCATCACTGTTTCCATGATGAAATCTCCTGAGAACGGCGGGGAGAGGACGGACAAGTGATACAGCTGGGTAGTTTGCATGCTCTGTTGCTTTCTGTGACCACCAGCCCAGCTAACTTGTTTTCTGCACAACAGAAATAAGTTCAAACTTTAGGTAGGGCCTCAGAGCTCCACAAAAGAAAAGGACAGAGAGAGAGAGAGAGCGCGCGCGCGCATAAACCTCCATCTGTTTCTATAATCCTGAACCACAGACCAACCAGACCTCCACAGTGAATGATGTCTGCATTCACTTAACCTGTACTTAAACAGCCCATTCTCGTCTGACATTTTGAAGTCCTGTGAAACCTCAATAATGGCTATTACAGAAACTGATTTACTACTCACGAAGTTTCAGAATCAGAGAAATAGGATGCATTTTTCAAATACTTAAGTTGAACTCCATGTGTCGTCATACTGAAAAGCACATATAATTGCATCCTCGCTCAGCTGTTCTGCTGCAGGAACATGCAGAGGCTGTGCAAGTGGAAAGAGGTGTTTTGTTATGTAGGGCAGCCATCACTACAGCAGGACGGTTCCCTGTATCCCTAACACTAAGTAACTGACATTAGAAAATTATGATCTGCTGGCATTTACTGTTTTTCATGCAATCTAGGGCAGAGTTGGTGACACAGTCATATGCTCAACCAGTATGATTGCCCTATGCCTTAGAATCAGATCTGCTCCTTCCAGCATACTCCACTTCAAACTGCTTTTCTTCAGTTCTTGTACCTATCTATGTATGTACTGTATTATGCTACACATACCATAAAATACACCTATCCAAATGCAAGATGGCTTCATGAATCCTCAATATTTAGTGTACAGGACTATGGACATGCAAGACATTACTACACACAAAGTGCTCTGCTGGTAATTTGTCCGTGCACATACTTTTACCCTGCGACAAAGGTGAGGTATTTTGATCTTTCTTTGAGGACTATACTTCATAGAAGGTTTCCTCTCTAATATTGCAGGGTGAGGATCCGTACCTAAGAAATGGTGCATAAAGTCCATGGATATCATCTGCTTTAAGGTAGTGGTCCTTGCTCGTGGTTAGCCACCTGACCCTAGGCAGCCCACCAGGGTGGCAAGGTGAAGACATGCCCATTTCTGTGGCCAATCTCACACAAGAAAACTATATGGCTGAAAAAGACTCCTTTGGCTCCACAGCTATGAGTGGGCATTGGCAGCTGGGACTAACACAAAGCTTCTGAAGGGAGCTGGAGCCCACACGTTGGCATCTGCAGTGAGAACGAAGCCATTCTGCCACACACTCACAGTGAATTACCTTACACTTACCGGACACCTACAGCTACTGAGAAGGAGCTGACATATGCTAACTCATCACCCCACACTAAGATGCTTTTTTTCTAATAGGCAGATCTAAGACAACCTCTTTTGGTTTTTATTAACCCTCTACCAGATATATAAAAGGCTGGTTTAGATTGGATTAAATGCACTATATATGTTCTATCTTAGGGCTTTTTCCACATGTGCGCTAAGGCAATAAATGAAATTATTAGAAATTTGAAGATCTTCTTAGTCATGCACTGACTTTTTCAAGTTTCTGCAACATTAAATTCAAGTACATAAATGTCATGGCAGCAGTTAAATAAGCAAACTGAAAACAGAATATAGACATCAAAATATGAACAATGATTTAAAAATAATTTTGGAAATTCAACCACCTAACAGACTACTCACATTTAATTCAAAACAACCACTTCTAAGGGAATGCTTTCCTCAACATGTACAACATACAGCAAAGAGTGACTGAGTGACTTCAAACTTATTAAGCAAAGGTCAGTAAAAGTAACAGAAAAAATAAGTAATCAAAAATATATGACAAGAACAAACCCAAATCCCTAATCAATTACTTCGATGAAGTCGGATACTCACTGGTAACTGGCAGAAGCACAAGAAACAGCCAGCAGAGAAACCACTAAACAAAGGTAATAAACAAGTCTTTATCGGTGACAATAGAGAGGTTTCTGGGGGGAAAGCATTCTTGGAATGGCACTGGCTTTGTTGTGTGTACCTAGTTTGCAAAGGATTTTAAGATCCTTCAAGATTAAAAGTAATACATATATCTGAAATACTACGCTAACTACTCAATCATAAATTTCATCTTAGCTTCCAAATTAAAAGGCAGCGTGGTGGGAAAAAAAAAAAGTTTTGTGCATTTGTTGCCCTGTAAGTCAAGCAAGGACTGGATTTATCACAAAGGCTGACAGAGACCATTATTTTACAGGATCAGAAATTAAACAGAGATTCCTGAACTTATAAAGATCATATAAGGTTATGAAATGGTTCATTTTACTACTGCTGGCTTCCTTCAAAGGATGAGGTAGAGCTCTTCTTTAATACTGGGAATCCTGCATGGCATTTCATATTAAGTCTGGATGTCAAGGACCTCTTCTGCTTCTCTAACAAAAGCACAACATGATTTCCTCAGGCAACCGTAGAAAACATGTTTTTCATGTTCTTACAGGGAGAAACAAGAAATTACTGATGCAGTGGCAATACTGGAGTGTATTTTCTAGCCAAAGTTCACTGGGAACCTAAGTATAGCAAGTCTGAGTTCTTTTGTGCTTAAACTCCTGTTCCTTTAACTCCGATATTTCTGCTGTAAATCAGGGTTTTGCTGTTTGTGGAACGATAGCAAAACCTCCAGGTACAGGCATGCTTTGTTACTTTGTAGAAAGAACAGCTGCCAGATCTCTGCCCACTGACAAGGGATTTTTGAGTTTTCTGTCAGATAAGCAAAATCATTGATTGAAATAAGAATTATTTCAAAAACATTTGAGAAAGAAGAGTTTAAAACAATTCTAGGTAGTCTACAAATATTTACCATTCTCTCTAGTTCTCAGATGACAAAAGTGAGGCTTACAGGGTGAAATAACCTGCCCAAGCTGGTTCAATAGGTTGCCCAAGCTGGTTCAATAGGTCAGCTGCAGAACGAAGACCATGATCATAATCCTTTAACCCACAGCTCTACTCCTCTGATAACCCCACAGTCCTAAGCAGATGTTCATAATGTTCAACATTTGGGGGGGGACGGGGGGACGGGGAAGGAAAAATAGAACAAAGAGGAAGTTGGGGGAAGCCTCAAAGCTTCCTGAAGAGAAAGCAAATGTTTCACAGAAACCAAGCTGCAATTCCAAATGGGAAATTATTTTACCACTTGAGGGAGCTGTAGCATAGCAAACCCATGGAGTCTTGTGATGTGCATAATGAAAAACTCCAACCTCTTAAGAAAAAAGATAAAACAATTTCCCTATGATCTTTAGAAGACTTCACATTTTTAGGGTACCTATTTGCCTAAATTTGGCAAAAAAACCCTGCAAGTCCAAAGGTGCTGAGATACAGACAGGAGGGAAAGGGTGCATCCCTTATCCAGTCTTTGTCCCGTACATTGCTCTTTCACTCAACGTTTTTTAAATTTGGAATTTGTCCACTTTTCTACCTGATTTAATGCTATTTGGCAAATGCTGCTGAACAAATATTTGTTAAATTTGTCCAGACAAGGGCAACGAAGCTGGTGAGGGGTCTGGAGAACAAGTCTTATGAGGAGCAGCTGAGGGAACTGGGGTTGTTTAGCCTGGAGAAAAGGAGGCTGAGGGGAGACCTCATCGCTCTCTACAACTACCTGGAAGGAGGTTGTAGCGAGGTGGGTGTTGGTCTCTTCTCCCAAGTAACTGGCGAAAGGACAAGAGGAAATGGCCTCAAGTTGCGCCAGGGGAGGTTTAGATTGGACATGAAGAAAGATTTCTTTACTGAAAGAGTGGTTAAACATTAGAACAGGCTGCCCAGGGAAGTGGTTGAGTCCCCATCCCTGGACGTATTTAAAAGACGTGTAGATGCGGCGCTTAGGGACATGGTTTAGTGGGCATGGTGGTGTTGGGTCAACGGTTGGACTCGATGATCTTAGAGGTCTCTTCCAACCTTAATGATTCTATGATTCTATGAAAATTAAGTGAATCATACTCAGTCAGCACTGTTCTGCTGTCTTCCTAATTCCAAGAGGTAAGAAATCCAAGAAAAAGGATTTTTTTTCTTAAGTTATGAAATGAATCATGTATTTTTGTTATTGTAGAGATGCAAGAACAAAAGTACAAATGATAGTATCACAAGTTTTGTGCAGTACAAAATAAACATCTTCATACCTCCTGCAACTACACAAGGCACTTCCATCCTGCTTAACTTTAGCGATGCATGAGAACATCCATTTGAATTCGAAGCGTCTGTTGAAGCTTACAAGGTAGAGACTGGCTCGTATTTACAATGAGACTCTGTAATGCTGTGCTGATGACGTACTTTCTTGCCAAATCATTAGAAGCTCTTACACTGACTGCATGGTATAAAGAGTCATTTGTGTATACAAGAATAAATGATGGTGATCAATAAAAATCTTGTCAGTTTGCTCCTAAGGAAAAATCAGGCTACCTCAGAGGTTTAAAATATGGTCATCCTGTAATAATACCAAGTTGCATCAGAACTTTTTTAAGCAGTAAAATGACTAAGCAGGAGAAAACAAACAAACAAACCAATCAACCCACCCAGCCTGAGACACTTGCTGCTCAAAGCCAGCCCCTGGGAAAAAACATTGCCCCCTCCAAAACCAGTTGGGGTAAATGCCTTGTCTCTGCTATACGCCTTATCTGGTTCAAAGCCATAGCCTATGTTGCCTTAGCACAGCTAACTTCCACTGTTAAACCAAGACAAACTCAGAATGGATCCAAGTGTGGATGAATGTCTTGGAAGGGTAGAGAAAGCTGAACACCAGTCCTCCCTTATCCCAACCTCAGATGTAGATGAGTTTTTTTCTCCAAGGAATTCTATGTCATCAGAAGAAAATCCAGATCACAGTGAAGATAAAGATCAGAAGAAGCCAAGTACTCCTAACGATGTAATAAATTTTCTGCCAAAAACGTGGTTAATGTTATAGCAGAGATGGTGCATAGCACATTCCTAGAAACACCAGATTTCTTGCTTTGGGCAACCTAAATTCCATATAAACAATGAAAATGATCAAATGCTATTTTAAACTCAGAGCCTAAGAGGAAATCAGAGAATTCTCACAGCCAGCCTCCAGACCCAAAAACATTCCTTCATCCTATCTACAGTGGGAAAGCAGTTATCAAAGGCGTCACCAAGAAATAATTTTCCGGGGCTTTTTTTCTAAACATTGGAACAGGCTGCCCAGGGAAGTGGTTGAGTCACCATCCCTGGAAGTATTTAAAAGACGGGTAGATGAGGCGCTTAGGGACATGGTTTAGTGGGCATGGTGGTGTTGGGTTGATGGTTGGACTCGATGATCTTGGAGGTCTCTTCCAACCTTAATGATTCTATGATTCTATGATTAATAACTGAGACAATACAACAGTACTATTGCCAGATGTCCATGACCACTTACACCTCACTGACCAAGAGAGTCACCTCTCGGTCAAAGATCCAGAAGCACCAGGGTATGCAAGCTCAGGATTAGTGCAAAACCATTCCCCTAAAATCTCTACTTCACTTGCAGAACGCTGTCACTGTAGTGCCAGAGGCAAAAAGCATCTTTTATTCTTCTGCACATAACAGAATAAAGCCACAGTGAGCAAGAAAAGGAAAATTAAGTAAGAATACTACGTAAAAACATTGTTTTAAGAAATTTTCCAGGACAACATCTGGTGAAAGAGTAGTTGCATAATGGAAAGTAGTCTGATAAAGCAATAGCTTTGTTCTGCACCTTTTACATCAGCAACTGCTTGAACTACAGCGCTCTTAACTAATCTGGAGCTATACTGTCTCTACCCTGTGTTTCTCTCACCAGAACCATTCTCCCGCAGCTTTCTTCCCAAGAGAGGGAACTTGCAGGGGAGAGAGGGCAGAGTACATCGCATTCATGTGAGGATACACAGCGTAGCCTCTTTTACAAGGCAAATTTTTAATCCTGATTTGGAGTTGTTTCTCCTAGAAACCCCATTTTTAATTATAATAGAATTCTTATTTCCTTTAAAAAAAGATCTAAAAAAAATCAATAGACTGCATAGTGAAGTTATCAAGCCTCAGGAATCAACCCCAAAGTAGAGCTGTCAGCACATTTTTCTAATAAGATCAAACAAACATGCATGGATTTAATGAGATAGGAAAAGCTATTGCCCTTACCAGGCTGCTTAGCCACTGGCTTCGTTTGACCTCAGTATATAAGCTAGAGCTCAGGAAAAGACTCAAAATATTAAAGCTACACCAGACAAATAACACCTCTGACTTGTCTCACAGCAAAAACTAGCTGAGAAAATTCATTACAAATTGAACAGCTACAGCTGTTTTGAGCTCTAGGAGCTCCAGCTGATGTGACAGTGTACACACACATGCCAGCAGAGATGTTACCTTGCTAATGGTTTCTTTTAATGATTTAGTTTAGAATTAAACTGATTCTCACTGGAAGATATTGTAGCTTTTCCTGTACCTTCTCTGCCTTACCCATGTGAATTTTTCCACTGAACTGACTGGTTATCTGAGTTGGACAAACACCTTAAACCCTGAAAATGTTACAAGTAATGCATTATTCCACTGATTTGAAATCTTTATTTCTATTGATATGGTTGAGCTTTTTAATAAAATACTTCTAAGGAGTTAAAAAAAAGACAAAATTTAGTTTTAACGTGTTACAGATTGCAAGTATCAAGTGGAGGTATTCGCTAATCTCTTCCACAATAGGACAGCTATACAGATTCACAATACATTCTAATACATTATGATTCAACGGGGCAATAATAAAATGTATGTACAGTTTAGAGAGATTTGTCATTACCAGTTTCATGTGAAATTATGTATAAATAACGTGTGCTTCTATTTGCTTTAAAATTTGCACCATTTCACATAAAGAAACACTTACATGGTTTCTCTAATATACAACCAGATGATTTTTCAGTATTAACTAACTTTATTCAAAATCATGCTTTCAAGTTTGGATACAAGGTCACACAAATTTTCCATGGGGCTCTCTGGTTTTTCAAATTTTTATGACAAAGCCTTATCAAAGCTGGCAGAGGAATACCTTTTCTCTCAGCCACTTTCCACTACATGCCAGTATGAGGTACTAGCTGGAGCTTCCAGCAGGTCAAAAGTCAGGCTTTTGACACATGGGGTACATTTTCAAAAGATGAACTACCATTTTGGCCACAAGTGACAAATACACATAGAAGTGTGTTGAATTAAATTTAAGCAGATGACTCAGACATGAATTAATGCTACCTAGCTATGGTAGGGACACAGAGTGTGACATATGTATTTTGCACTAATTAAGCTGACCTGCTAGAGTGAAGTTTATCAAGGGGTTCAGGCTTTTCGGCGGGGCTGCACACAATTTTTCACAAATCATACAATAATTTTTGTGATTGTAAATTAACAGAGTCTCTTGCAAACTAAAGAGTACAGCTTATCATCTGCACAAAACCCCCAAGCTTGCTAGAAGTACGTTTGGCATCTTCCTAACATGCCTCTGTCATGAAGAGCAAAGCTTAACCTGAGACAAGTAGAAAATGCTAATACCATTCCTATAACATCACCTACATTAGTACCCAATCAAAACTTCACTGTGTGAAATTATTTTATTTGCACTTTGTGAAACAATTGCTTCGTTTCCTAAGATTCATGTTTTTCCAACAGTAACAGATTTTAAAACAAAAAGCATTTATTATTATTATTGTTAAATTTGAAAGACAATATGAAGAATATTTCACTATTTTCCCACAGCAAGAGGATGCTATAAACATTCTTCCTCACTCAAGAAACATACCAGGCGATACCAATATGATTTAAGCAGCTTAATGTCATCATTTATTAACTAACTACTTTAATACAGTTTAGTCTCCTAAACTGTTCATCTGGATGGATGCAAATGATCATATTAATAATTCCAATCACTTAGAACAGCAAACCAGACAAATAATTTCAGCAAGGCTGCGACATCTTTCAAGGGGAAGCTGATTTCTTCAACATAAACTGTATTGCCTTACGTAAGTAACGCTAACAGTTCCAGTTCATGAAGCGTACTCTCTATCTCTCCGCCATTGGGATTGTTATCAGACATCTGGACTGTTCCCCCCACTCAATATCTGTGCACAAGAAGCATTCATAACACTGTCCTCCAAACACTGGGAAATCATAATTCAAAATCCCCCATACACGGAGATTGGCTTATACACTATAATGCTTTTAGAAGTAAAAAGCTGGGAGCTGTTCTGCATTTCTTTTAAGACTATAA
Source organism: Pygoscelis adeliae (assembly GCF_000699105.1). Lineage (NCBI taxonomy): Eukaryota > Metazoa > Chordata > Aves > Sphenisciformes > Spheniscidae > Pygoscelis > Pygoscelis adeliae. The sequence goes on along the minus strand of NW_008825619.1, from coordinate 6,188,325 downwards.
GCCTCTAATGTTCCCATCTTTCCTCCACAGACAAAATGACTGGAGTTGACTTTTTTGAAAAAGAAAGGTTACACTATCACATACAACATGGCTCCAAGGACCAGTACTTGAAGAAATCAGTGTTTTAAGCATTCTATTGTAACTGTACATGACTGACAGTACTTTCTCTGTTCACCTATAATGATGATAATGATGTTACCTCTCATGTTCCTGCTTGGTATTAGAGCTTTCCTCCACTATTTTCTAACTTCCTTTTGAACTTCTTGTTCATTTACCTAGGTAGAATTAATTGGGTGGGTCTTTTTAAACCTACTGAAGTGAAGAACTTGTTGTGAGCTGCAGGTTTAAAATTGGCTTTTAAGTGACAGATGTCATCTAACATTGTCATCTAACATGATGATCATATGAATGTTAGATGACATCATAACAATGTCATCTAACATTCCTGCACATCCACTTATTTTTCAGTCTCCATACTGTTTATATCCTCTTGCAGATGTACTGATTTGAAACCTGGACAGCCTCAATCTAAACAAAGCTTTCCTAAGATGGATCTCATAACCTCCTTTCTGTAAGCTTCTGCATTGGCACAGAAGTCCGACAAAACAGACTGGCTTGCAGACAGGACCCTAAATCAACAAGTAAAAATGTACTTAAGACATATCTATTCAAAGTACATTTGTGAACGTAATACTTTAGAAACAAAGCAATTCTTTCTCTTGAATACATTTTCTTGACAAAATAGCTTTAGAGATTATTTTTATTCATATAGAGCTAGCAAAGACTTCAATTCTAGCACACTACAGGCAAAAGTAAATGTTCAGTCTGCAATGACTTTTTATGGCAAATTCTGCTGACAAATTAATGTAAAAATGGAACACGTAAGTAATAAAAACATGTTTTAAGAACTTTTGTGAGTTTTTGATCATTTGTCAGATGAACACAGACTTTTTATTGCTGTAACATTCACTTCTAGTTAAGCCTCAGCTCAATGCTATTTCTATTTGTTATTCCATTGTCAGGGACATATTTACATTAGATATTGCTTTACCATTCTTGTACAGGTTTTCCACTGAAAAATGATATAACTTTTTTCCTTTAAAAATAAACCCTTTGTATGCAGAACAGCACATATGTTCCTGACCCCTCTACAGAGAAAGTATATGATATAATCAAAGGGTATTTGTAAGATATTATGAGTGTCTGCTAAAATTCCTTCTGCTAAAACATGAATACTTAAATATGAAAGTACACAACATCTAAACATTTGAAAGCCTTGGTCAAGACACCTGCTGTACTGGTTGAAGTAAGATGTGAAATATATAAAAATCCATTTCACTTCAAGTCTATTTAATTATTAAGAACAATATTACATTGAAAAGTGTGAAGTCTCTAATTCCCTTCTGTATTTATGCCAGCCTTTGACTTATCTCAAGACATCCACGCTGCATGGAGACCAATATAATAAATACCTAAAAAATTCCCATACTACTACCATCACAGATATCCATCCTGCAATTTTCAAGGTCAGCCTCTTCTGTGAGTGGGAATTACAGCCATTTACGATACAAATCAGTAGGGTAATTACAACAGCTGGGAGAAGCAGCCCAGCCTTATGTATTTGTCCGAAAGCAGCTGACATTTGCCTGACGTGGAAGCCAGCGACAGACAGCTTGTCTGGAAGAGGTTTGGAGGTTTGGAGTTGGCCTCACGACGCCAGCAGCTGACCGACACCACTGTAACCTGCATCTCGGACACCGGCCCAAGAAACTAGGCGGACATCGGCCTGCAAATAGGCCTGCAATCACACCCATAAAATGGGTGGGCCAGTTCACACAGTTACTGTGCTCCAAAATACCACTCAGTAATGCCATGGGTACGCTAACTCCGTGTTTTTTCTCTAAATCCTTCATTAAAACTTCCTCATGTCTGTCCCTCCTACAAATCCTCGGAACCGTCTAGCTTAAGTCTGATCCACCGCTGTACTGCTTAGGGGCGAGATGTCGCGCCTCCTCAGACTCCTGGCACACCCAAGGCAGAAGGAGAAGCAAGCACGGACCTACCTACCAACGCCCCCCCACTCCACTCCACTCCTCAGGGAGCCGTTACCGCTGCACCCGTTCCCCT
>NW_008825619.1:6175471-6185759 GCF_000699105.1 Pygoscelis adeliae | reverse complement strand
TCCCTGTGAGGCCCGGCGCCGGCGGAGCTCCCTGCTGGGGGCGCCAGGCCTGAGGGAAACACTCGCCTTAGAGCGTGGGCAGCCCCGCTTGCTCCCGCAGTGGGCGGGAGCTGCCCGCGGGCTGAGAAGCCACGTCCCGTTATCAGATGGCCATGGGGGGCGGGGGGCACAGTCAGTGTGAGCTCCGCCGCAGGGCCGCTGCAGGGCTGAGAGCACCCCAGAGAAAGCAACAGCCGTGGAAATAACTTGCTTTCGTAAGCAGCCTCAGAAGCAACCTTCCACTGAGGCTGCTGCCGTGTTTTGGGCATTCCTCCGTTCTGGCATCTGACACGGCCATGGGGTGAAAGGGGTACCGGGATCCTGCCCCGGGGCCCCTGTGCTGGGCATGGCCTTCCCCTGGTGCCCGGCTGCGTGGTGGTGGGAGCCCCGCCATGCTGATGGAGCGGGAGCTGGACACAGGCCTTGCGAGTGGGGCTTTGGGAGCGCTCTGCTTGGGAAAGCTGGAAAAGCTCTTTGGCTCCCCTCAGCCCTGAGGTGAATGAAAAAGCAGATGATATTCATGTCATTTTAAACTTTAACCTCAGTCATGACATGGTCCTTCTTGAGCAAACACAGCTCGGGAAAGATGGTGTGACAGCAGGTGGGGTGAATGAGTATCATACCTAAGGCTAATGGAGAACAGAAAAAACGTTGTAAAATTTCTCATTTTCAACGTTGTACTGCATTACTTTTGGTATAACCAGCTAATCTTTTGGATGACAATCGGAGCTATTGGTATACACAGGGTTAAAGAAAATAAATATTATAAAACTTACTTCATGGGGTAACAGCTTTTGGATATAATGAAGTCTGCTGGACATACCAGATTATGCAGTAAACACCTAAAAGTTGATGTATTTTAGTCAAAGCAAAGGTATTTGTCATTGCCTTTATTGCAGTGCTTTTCTCTTTCATAAGTTTTACATAGGCATTCAAAATGATTTTGCAAAAGATTAATACTTCTAGAACTTCGGCTCTACAGCAAATGTACAGGTGTATGCTGGGGTTTATTCTCAATTACAGTAAAAAGTCGGTGTGATTTTTTAATACACGTTTTTGGTTTTATTCAGTAATGAGGCCTCTCACTATGTTGCCCTCTGCTGACAGTAAACGGAACTTACCTACCTGAACTTGCCAAATATGTTTCAGCATGAACATCATGTACGGCAGACACACCTCTTTTTCCCTATTTTCACATAATGAACATCACCAGTACTAATCGCAAAGGAAAAAAAAGCCTTGCATTGTTGTATAGGATGTAAAAAAATCACATAAACAATTTATTAAATTATTGTAATGAACCAGCGATCAGTGTTCATTACTGAGTGGTGTCAAACCTTTCCTTGCTAGTGCTGCAGTGGTTGCATTGTACACTGATAACTGAAGAACCCTAAATGATTGCTAATTCTGCTTTATACTTAATTTGCAATGTATTTGTGCCAAACTCGCAAATTCATCAGTGACTGAACGCGTGGTGCAGTGGTTAGCCCTGGCTACCTGGAGGCCACAGTTGAGATCAGGCTTCCTTTTTGCCTTGTCTTTGTGGCTCACAGAGCAACAAAGTGTGGGGCAAAAGCTATCCCAAAGAGTCCGTAGTTTTATGAAATGAGATGAAGAATTTGAAGCAGATGACGTGACTGCCCAGAACTGGCACAGTAAAACAATAGCAGAACAGGAACGCAGTCCAAGCCTTCAGGGTCCAAATGTGGCATGTCATCCAATGGCCTATCTTACATATTTTTAAGTATTTTTGCAGCATATGTATGTCATGAGCTCAGCAGCAGCTATCATTGCAATATTCAAGAGTTTGCAGTTTAGTTTCAGTTTGGGGCTCCCAGGGTGTGGCTCTTGAATGCTAGTTTTCTTTAACCTTTCTCTGTCTGTATGATTGTGAGCACGGTACATATAGGATTCCTTATATCCTCAGCTGAAAGCGCCTTGCCTGCTGCGGAGGCACAGAGCTCCCTGGGCAGGAAGACACAAGCAGGAGCATGACTAGCTCCTTGTGATCAGCCCTCCTTTGAGCAGGGATCAAAACTGAGGGTGCCTCTCCTGGAGGCAAGTTCCTCACTCAAAGGACTGCTTGGGCATCTCCATTAAATCATCTGTGGTCTGATGAATAAGGGATCATTATTCCAGTTTTCCATTTATAAAACAGAGACAATAATGCTTTCTCAATTACCCCTGAAGTAAAACAAAAATATTATAAAAATGATATACCCATTATATTCATACATATGCGTATATGTGTGTAATGATATATGTGTGCATCTTTGTGTTTGCGTGGTTTTCCAGGATGGTGGAAAACTGTGTTTGCATGGTTTTCCAATGTACATCAGTGCTGCAGTAACAGCGACAACTTCCTTGACACTTCGGTATTGGCTGTGATAAGTATCTGCTTCTCTAAAAACATAGGCTTCTATTCAACGAAGTGAGATACTCTGCCAGCTGATAAAGTGTTAAATATCCACAGAACTAGTTGGAAAAATGTTGGTCAAAAAATGTTCATTGTAAGGTTCTTGCACAGAATAGTATCAGTTTCAAATAAGCTTCCCTAAAAAAGTTTTTTTTTCTAAAACAATGGTTCTATTTAAAGAAAAACAAAATCAAAACAAAATGGTTGGGTATTATTTATTTGATAATTTTTTTTGTATTTTTATTTTATTTTGAAAATCATGTCATATCATAATGTCATAACAGCCTGCTGTTTTATCATGTAATTTACTGGTTTGTCATACAGTCCCACAGTGGTACAACACATCATTTTGGACATACTATAAAAATTTAACATTTCTGAGTTTAAATGAGCTGTGGGTTTGCATTTTCTGCATGCAATCTCCATAAAAGACAACGTTAGCATAAGAACGCATGTGAACAGTTCTGGCTTGCCATCAAGCAGGAAACATCCTGCAAAACTGCCACAATTATTACTTTGTTTGTTTATTAACTTATAGCTATATCTATGAAAGAGATCACAGTAACTGAAAATAGAACAGTGATATGCAGTTTCTTTTAATGAAATAAAAAGCTTTATTTTTACCAGCTTTGAAGATGATGTGTGTTGATAATACATTAGCAATGAAATATTGCAGAGGTGTACTCTCATTCACAAAATATTTGTAACGTAGTTATTTGAAACAAAATATGTGTGAGTTCCCTTAAAGGCTTCTTTCTTCAATTTGTTTTTCAAAGGAGAAGCTTTAGTCTCTCCTGCTTATTGTCCATTCTTGGAATTGTAACAACTGCCTCTTCAGAATAGCTCAGGCAAAATGTGTTGTGGCGGGAAGGACTGACGGACAGGCGTTTCCTCGAAAATCCCTGTGTACAGGCACTGGAGCTGTGGTTTGAACTGTCTGAAACCTCGTGCACAGGTAATGGCAGCAGCTGTTCCTTACCGAGAGGAATCAAGGAAATTGTATCCTCCCTGAAAACCTGAAAGGGAACTGGTAACTGGTCACTTGCTAGAAATGCTCCTAGATGGGGAGGCCAAGTCAATGTCAGCTCTCCATAACACCAGCATAAATCAAAGTGTCAGTAGTGAAATCAGATGAGTAAAAGATTTACATAAACATGACTGAGAACAGAATGTATCTCCGTATCTTCCACGAAAAGCTTGAATGCCCAAGTTGTGATAAATGATTAAAAAATGTACTTGCCTCCTGACTGAAAATCAAAGAAAGGCAGAATTACAAATATCATTATCAAAAGTACTGTTAATCCTATAGAAAACCATCATCTTTTTTGATTTATACCTCATACAGCCTTTTTTTATAGGTTTGTAAAGCACTGAATTGGCCACAGGATAGTTTTGTATTAAGTCTCCATGATAGTATGACTGTAAAGACAAAATGAAAGGTGACGACAGTTCAGAAACTCTTTATTAGCATGGCTGAATAAAATGGATTTGTTCAGAATTACGGACATTTTCTGGCACTGACTTTAAAACATGATTTTTAATTATTGTGTTTCCTGCCTAGGAAGAATTAGATCACATTATCCTTGAAAATCTAGAAAGCCAGGAATGATTAATCACAGCACTGACCGACTAAGGAGAAGGACCCCAGATGGCCTAGTGTTCGAGAAAGGATGTTCCCAGAGTAACAGAGCAGCAGCAACAAGCAGAGAGACAGGTACTGCAAATAGCAAACTGGTGAAGTTGGAGGTGTGGGAGGCTACTAGGAAAATATCCTGCAGTGATTTTGAAGACTTCTTTCCAACTGCTTGAATTCCTGTGGGAGCCCTGAGTGGCCAATGTGTTCATGCCTCTCAATCTGTCACTGGCAGGAGATTTCACATCTTTGCAATTGTATGTGTCTCCCAAATCCAACAGACACTAGCCAGATGAGGCATCTGTCTCCTGACAGGGGAATGTACATCCAAAAAGACGACTTTCAACTTAGCATTCAATTGGAGTGGAAGTATACAATTATATCTATTCTAGCATAAAGCCCTCAAAATCATTTCCACCTTGTGTAGGAAGGCAGCTGGATAGCAGGAAAAGCAGAAGTACACAATAGTTTCAAAGCGGTTTGTTTATTTAATAATGGAATTGATTGATTGAGATACCAAATCTTGCAGTAAGAGGAAACATGAATATGGTCTGGGAGCAGTAAGAATCAGACGCAAGAAAATATCCCTCACCGTATATCTGCGTTTGAGGTTGGCTTTCGTGTTTTTCCCATGCTTCAATTAGTGACCCTTACCCTTAGTTCCCTTTCCTGTTCTTGGGTTGCCTAATGTCGACTTCCTCCAGTGTTTAGTTATGTAGTGGCCAGTTTGTTTCAGTGGCAGGATACCATAACAAGATTTGTGCTCTCTTAAGAGAGGTGCTCAGATCTAGCAAATTGTGAAAGAAATAAAAAAGGCCCCACAGAAAGAGAGGCCCTCACTATGGCGTTCATTTCATGGTCCAGTGCTGTAGTTCTTTCTGGAGAGCTTTCTTCAGTTTAAGGTTTCTTCAGGTTGAAGGTTATTTTGTCAATAAGTCTTGAATTTATATTGTTTTTAGAGTTCCCAGAAAAAAAACCAAAATCTGTCTACGATCTAGACATGATTCAGTTCGTGAAAAGGCTCCCTACCATTCTGCTAGCAAGTAAGGAAAAAAATGACGTAATGCGACCACTGTTAAGTGAATTATTACAATGAAATGAAATGAAATGAAATGAAATGAAATGAAATGAAATGAAATGGGGACCAAAGTGTCTTAAACAATCACCTCTTCCTCCATCCTTAATGATATGTGGAATACACAAGTTCTACACAAATCTCATGTCCATAGACTATAAAAATCCAAGAATTGGGCCATACTTTGGGATCCTGACAGATTTCATTTTGTGAGTACCTCCCCTCACAGCTTTTGAAGTGTGTTCATTCACACGAAGAAAGAAGTCTTGGGTGGCTATTCGTTTCAAGGATCACTTTCATGTTTTTAGGCTCTGATCCAGTTTTGAGAGGGAGATGGATCAGGCCCTGGATTTTCTTAGGCTGGCTTTGAACGGCTGCTGCTTATGTGTGATCAGATAAAACCTTCAGAACCAGGCGGTGGATGAGTTTGGCAGTAACACCGCTCACCTCTGCCATTATGGCCGCTCATGCTGTTTATTTCCATGTGCCCCAGCCACTGTGGGTTAAACCCACTCCAGCTTGTTCTTGGGCACCGGGTGGGGTGTTCATATGACTGCCACCCACCAGCTAGTCCACTACAGTGAAGGTGATGCCTTCATGAATTCGTGCACTGCGAAGCCAACACCTCTCTCCTATCCTGTGTCTTGGCACCCTAGATGCAGATGGCTGTAGTTGTAGTAGTCACCTCTGCTGTGCATTTCTGCTAGCAACGAAAATCAAGGATACCTTAGATGAGCTGCCTCCTGTCTGAGTCAGTAGGAGGCAGTCCTGAGATCCTGTGCATTTTCTGTAACGCTGGAAGGTACTGAGCTTAGAGAATGAGGATGGTGCACATAAAGTTAACTGGATAGCGTTAGTGAGAGATATTTCCCGTGTTTTTCCTGGCTCTTCCATGGCAGGAGTACCCATACATGCTGGGGGTATCATACTGCCAGGAAGACCCGAAATTAAATTACCAGGAGGATCTGTGAAGAAATCCTGCCAGAGTCTGTGGAGTGTTATGAAGCCAAGTAACTTGCCCAGTTAAGTACTGCACAGAGTACTTAACTTGAAATTGAGACAGTCATCTCTCTCTGCCTCTCCTTTTCTGCTGTACATCCACAGCGAACCAGTCTGGTATTGGTTAGTCAAATATGAATTTGTTGTGCAAGCCCTGGGGTCATTGTCATATACACAGTGTTCTTGAAATAGTAACTAGATGTTAAAGAAGAGACCTCCCAAACTGTGATGATGGCCAATAAGTCCGTTGACTCTCCTCCTGAAGGGACCAGCAAATAAATCAACTACAAAGTGATCCTGTGTTCCACCACTGCAGGACATGGTGGACAGCAATGTCCGTACGGGAAATATGGGAAAAATATACAGGAACTGGGTATGGACATGAGGCATTTACATGCTTCACGTGCTTTTTGTCTTTTTCAGTGCAAGTGAGCATTTCAAAGGAAAATGCAGTTACTCTCAGATCATTTTCCTTAGCGGTAGAAGCTAATTCAGAGCCCCTGACTATGTAGACGTAACGAAGATTATTCCTAGTCCTTTACTTTGCAGTCACCCACAATTAATTTTCCCATCCCATTTTCTTGCACAGTCATGCAGTATCACAAGATCCTTTGCAGTCAGCTTTTGGTTTGACTGCCTTGAACAATGAAGGCAAACTTTGTCACCTTGTTATTCACACTTTCACTGACTGTTTTCAATAGAATCATAGAATCATAGAATCATAGAATCATTAATAGAGCACATAATTGGGCCATTCCACAAGTGCCCCCTTGCCTCTAGAAAAAGTGACTATTTGTTTTAACATTCTGGCAGTTTCAAAGAAGATGAAGAAAATTTGGACTGCCATATGTTTACATCCTGGGCTGGAAGGTGATGTTAATGAGTAATTCACTGTAAGTGAACATGTGGATTCCTTGAGTACAGGATCTGCTCTAGCACTTTTAAAATCTGGGGACGTTACTTAGTTTAGAATAAAATTAGTGCTTGAGGGAAGAATAATTTTTCAGAGAGTTTTTGAAATATATTATTACTGATTACTTTATGGCATGTATTTCTTAATGTTTTTTATCATTATTTTCTATGATTTTATCATGTTTGTGACTCTGTTTTTTTGTGGTATTATATAATTGTAAATTGAGTCATGTTTTCAGGTGAGAAGGCAACTCCTGGTGCAGTACACAAAAATATCATGTATTAAGCTATTAACAATAGCAAGAAAACTATAATACTGCAGTGAATCAAAACACAGAGGTTTAATGTTAAACTGCTATCAGCCTGAAATCAAGGGCCAGATTCGGATTGCCTGCTTTATCCTTCTAAGTCAGGTTTACTGACTGCACCCCGGAGGTGTCCAGTTCAGCAAACAGATTTTGGGCATCAAAGTGAAGCACTGATGTTCCCTGTGCAGCCAGCAGAAAGCAATGGAGCAGGGCAGTCAGCTCTGGAAGAAAATTTAAAGTGCCTGAATGAGCTGCTAGCTTTGCTATTGTCTGTGTACAGAACGAACAGCAGGAAATTAAACATGCCGCCTCCTCCTCTGTGCTACAAGAAATGGGGCTGCTGCATGGAAACTGCCTCCTGGGAGTGGTTCCTGGAGCATTTTGACTCCCAAGCTCTGCCTGGGAATCGTTTGAGGGAGTGCTTGGAGTTGGGCCCTGACAAAGCATGTCTGTGGAGCGATTTAGTGCTCCTGCACACCATCCAACTTGTTGGAGAAGCACCATCTTTGCATGGAATTAAAAAGAAGTATATGAAGAAAAAAGAATGAAATGCTGTTTTAAGGCAAGTCTAGGAAAATGCTATTTCCTTTAACTCAGACCTTATTGTTACCGTAAGTCGGCAGATGAAAAACTCTCTCAGACGCAATTCGGAGTTTTAGAAAGCAGGTATTCTTTATTGAGGCGCCAGGCGCACAGGGGATCACTCCACCTAGTGTGCGCGCCGGGCTGCTCAACTATGGGAGTTATGTACAATCAGAATATACATATTCATTGGATTTCTGAGAAATGATTAGCATATTCATGTTATTTCTTGGAACTCATTAACATATGCAAAAGTCTTTAATGCATGCACTCTTATGTTCGTTGGTGGTCTTCCAGGGTCCTCTGGTGGTCGTCGATAGTCTTCCTCACTGTGTCTGCTAATTGAACTCAGTCTTTTCACCTAGTTGCAGTAGCTGATTTCAGCATAACTTCCTTATCCATTCCACCCCTGTACACAGAGCTTCAAGGATTCCTTTTATCTATGTAATGTCCAGTCTGCAGAACATTTAGCTACTTTGCTTCGACAAAGAAAACCGTATGTCTCCTTACTATTTCAGTATCATTATTTCTATTGGCATTAAATACACTAATTGTTTACCATAAATTGTATTATTCTAGCTAATATTTAGCTTTGAAATATTTTTCTTTAATTTTAAAATGAATTAATAAAACACTTTATATGTGGGATTAAAGTTAGCTTTAATCTGAAGGTCTAAAAGGATCACTATTAAAATGATTTCTCAAGTCTGTCTAAGGAGAATATTCTTCTCGGGTGTTTTTGAAATAGAAATTGGTATAATTCATTACAGAAATTTTAAGAAATTGAGAGATTTTCAGAGACTATTAGGCTATATCCTAAAAAAAAAAAAAAAAGAAAAGGAAAGAACCTTCTAAAACATTCAGTCATGTTTTCATGCTTTACTGAATCACTGAAGACTAAATATTCCCCAAATAAAAAATTAACAATCAGTGTTCTCTCAAGAGTTCTATAACGTGCACTTCCTGAAGAGCTGGGGTTTGGAAGGAGGAGGGTCAGAGACCCTGAGTGTCTAACTTTGTTGGAATCGAACTTTAAAGTCAGGTATTTGAGAGGTTAATAACTATCAAAATTAGAAATTCTTTTCCATCAAAAATCTTTTACTGTGATGAGCTTTTATGTAATAATACACATATGACCAAATAAATTATTCTCCACACTTTCTTGTTATTTACCTTTTCATTAATATATTGTCATGAATTTCAACACCTCCAGTACATGCAGGTGTATGACTCTGTCCTAAAAAATATAGCAATTATGAAGTAAATATGAGTGGCAATAAGTCATTGAAAGCATCTGTCCATTATCTTCATCATTATTGCAGTGGGGAATCCTTATTTAATGTATAAAAATAACACCTAATAGGTGGGAAATGTTTTAAGTTCATTTCAGTTGCAGGTTACAAGATAATCACGTGGGAACATGCCTCAGGATTTCCATGTGTTCAGGGTTGACAAAATGAAATGTCTCCTTTAATTCTTTTGGCAGTTGAAGAAAAGTGATTGAAACCTTTTGTTGTACAACCTTCAAGATTAAGTGATCACATCAGTTGAGCAGTTTTTGAAGGTTGTAGTATAGATTTGGGTAATCAGCTAGAAGCTCTTTTTTTCCATTAGCTTGTAGGCAGAGTACTGTCTCCAAAGTTTATCAGACTTAAGAGTTGCAAATGATGTTATCAAAGTTCAAGCCACATGATTACAGCATACTTGTAACATTTTCAAATACTCCCAGTACAGTTTCCTTGCTGTCTAAAATAATCAAGCAGATAATGGATTTCACATTTCACAGTAATGGAAAACTGTCAGGAACATTTTGAGGCATTAATGACTGTGGGCATAATATGGCCTTTAACTGTTTTCATCTGAAGGAGAAACATGTAGCTTTTGCTGTGAGCAGTTGCATCTTTTGAACAAATTGCAAACAATACCAGTTAATTTGCTGATGTGCTGATGTGGTTAATATGAATGTCTATACATAATGGATTTCTTTTGTTGGTTCTGCAGAAGTCCAAAACTTCTCTGGGCAACCTGTTCCAGTGCTTCACCACCCTCATAGTGAAGAATTTCTTCCTTATATCTAGTCTAAATCTACTCCCCTTTAGTTTAAAGCCATTGCCCCTTGTCCTATCACTACATGCCCTTGTAAAAAGTCCCTCTCCAGCTTTCTTGTAGGCTCCCTTCAGGTACTGGAAGGCTTCTAGAAGGTCTCCCCAAAGCCTTCTCTTCTCTAGGCTGAACAATCCCGACTCTCTCAGCCTGTCTTCATAGGACAGATGCTCCAGCCCTCTGATCATCTTCGTGGCCCTCTTCTGGACCCGCTCCAACAG
>NW_008825619.1:6169891-6175004 GCF_000699105.1 Pygoscelis adeliae | reverse complement strand
CCATGTTGCTGACAAAGATGTTAAACGGTGCTGGTCCCAATACTGACCCCTGAGGAATGCCACTTGTCACTGGTCTCCACTTGGACATCAAGCCATTGACCGCAACTCTTTGAGTGTGACCATACAGCCAATTCCTTACCCACTGAGTGGTCCATCCATCAAATCCATGTCTCTCCAATTTAGAGACAAGGATGTCTTGTGAGACAGTGTCAAATGCTTTGCACAAGTCCGGGTAGATGACGTCATTTGCTCTTCCCTTATCCACCAATGCTGTAACTCCATCATAGAAGGCCACCATAAATCTTTTCTTTTCTTTTTATTTTGTCTTTTGGGTGGAATGCTACTACTAAAGTAATTGTCACAGTCATGATTCATGGTGGGCTGCGATTCAACCAACAACAAATAAATATCAGCATATCTGGCTCCATATCAGACCATGTTCATTGTATTTACTCTCTATTGTTTGTGTATTGAACAAACAGTGTTTAGGCATTATGCCTTCCACAGGCAGTATTTATCCTTCCATGCCAAATAACTGCACATGCAAAAAATGCCTAGCTGCACTTTTTTAGGTGGTCTTGGTTTGCTCCACATACATATTTCAAATATATTATTTGCATTGTAACGCTCGAGACCGTAACAATTCTTACGCTTCTTAGGCTTTAGGGGCACTGTGTATGTGTAAATTATTCCTGTTTGAAGCTAGACACAGAATCTGATTTCAATAAAATTGATCTTTCATTTTCTCAGTCTTCAGTAACGGTAGTTCAGCTTCAGAGAGTCAGACGAGTAGGAGTGAGTCCAGAAAAATACTTCTTTCACTTTTCTGCCTCATTCTGACCAGGTTCTTCAGGCATCCTGAGATCACAGTCAGCATCTGATCCACTACTGAGGGAACTTTCCCCTCGCTTTGAAACTCCCAGTCTTTGCCTGAGATTAAAGAGAATTTGGTTTTCTCAAGTCCTTATTCTGTAATTTCCTCGGCACCTCCAAAGACACCAGGAAAGAAATTCATATGTCAAAGCTGAAGTCCATGTACAGGTCTCAGAGCACCTGTTTCGTAACACAAACCAGTTTTAACAAAGAACAAGCATTTCCTGATTGCATAGCTATTGTAAACTTTCCAGACACTTCCAGTCTTGCTTACCCTTTCCTCAGTTGTGTGCAAAGTGCAAAAATACTGTGTTTCAACAAGAAATGTCTCAAGCATCCCTGACTTGCTTCATAGTGCAATTCAAGGTGTTTGAACTTTTGGAGTTGTATTTTGTTAAAAAGCTTAGGTTCGTATAGGCTGAATTCTTCAAGGTTCTTCAGTGTTTCTCTATAAAATTCTATTCAATTGTTTTGGATGTCCCCTTCTTCATACAAGAAATAAAATAAAGAGCGTCATTAATGATAAACAGTGAGCAGTCAGCCTAGAAGGGAATACACAAAACTAACCAAGAGGAAAATGTGTGCACGCATGTTTAACTGAACATTGCCTGAACCAGAGCTTTTCCATGGGCATCTCTGTCCTCTTGGGATTCAGACCGCGAGGTGCTTTCAGAAAAGATCACAAGACGGAAGAAGATGGTCTTGTCCTCCACAGCATTGTCGTTCAACTTCTTTTCTGAAAAGGTGGAACCTGGATTCTAGACCCCCCTCAAACGTGTACATGTATGTGTCTGTGTGTGCACACGTACGCGTGTGTGTGCATGGGCGAGCATGGCAGGGCGCGGCAGGGTGGCAGCTCCTAGTTTGTGGGAGAAGGTTCTGCTCACCTCCCTGCTCGTGGGGACGGCGGATAGTCTCCATCCCTTTTGCTGAAGACATGAAGGGAGTCGCAACAAAGATTTTTTTTTTCAATTGTGTAAGAAGGAGCCTTACTGTGTGACCACTGTATACTGGAAAATGAAAACCATTCTTTCACACCTCTGTGGGTAAAGTAGGCCTGCAAACCAGCAGGCACCAATTTGTTCCTGAAGGTCAGTACATAATATGAAGTTTCTTAAGTGTTAATAACAGGTCATGCTTTTTGTTCTTTTTTTCAGTATCAGTTGGTAGTATCATCTGTTAATGATGAACATTAAATGCTTATAAAACTACGAAGGGATAATTTCTAAACAGTGATTTGTGTGACTCAGACATTGATGACAAACAAGATGTTTTACGTACTTTATTAGTAATGAAAATATTCCTCAAAGACATGACTCCACTTACAACTTGCGTAGCTCCATCAAGAAGGAAATAAAGCTCCTCTCTTTCCTCTTACTTGTTGAATAGATTGAATATCTACACACTAAGTAGGAAATTAAAATTGCGTCACCAGAAGTAGTAACATCCTCTTAAATACTGCTTTATGTTCTTGTCGAGTAGAAGAAACAAAATAGAAAACTTAAGAATAGCCTTGAAAAGAACTTTAAGGAATAGAAGCATGTAGAATTTGTAAAAAAGCTAGACAAATAATACTTTAGATACCCTGTCCTTGAATTATAAAATACAGTAGTGCTACACTCGAAGCATGTATTAGAATAACTCATTAAAAAGTGTACTCTGCATCTTGCACGTCAGTTTTTCTGTTTTCATTGCTGCATTAAGTTCAAGGCACAGTTTTTATGGTTTTGGTTTTTTTATAAAGAAAATGATACAAAAATACACTACTAGTAAGGCAAATATTAAAAATAGGATTAAATCCAGTATACTCAAATATCCATTATCAGGTATCTTCTGGGCATAGACCAGAAATTAGTACAACATTGTCCACTCCAATTTCTCCAGTTTTGCCCTTCCCACGTTCTGATTCAAAAGTGACCTGTCATAAGAAAAGAGATGTATTAACAGTGAAAATGTAGTTTATCCAACCATTTAGCAACTCTTAATGTTAATTAGTTATAATGCTATATCTGTGGAATGTTTTATCACAATACAGGACTTAATGACTTAAATCCTTGCAGTTTTTAGAGTTTCCGTGTATTATCTGAACTAGACTGATAATCCTCTGCACAGATTTACAATACCAAATGGATTCCTTTAATAAGATTACTTATTTTCATTGTACAAAGAAATGCAAATTGAATGAAATCCTATTATAATAATGTAGTTTTTTCACAGTATGTGATGTTAGTGCACTCCTTTTCTTGAAGACATTACAACTGTTCATTTTCGATCTATTTGGATCCTTAGTTTTGGAGTGTATATATTATATATATATTTACTCTCTCTATATATAGAGTATGTATCTATATAGTATAGTATGTATGCTATATAGAGAGAGTAGGTTCATTTTTATGAATGGGATGCCTGGGTTTTTATTTTATAGTCTGATTCTCATTTATGTAATGGACTTTCTACATCATTCCAGCAGTACAAAGAACCTTGAGAAGAGCTTGCGTTTTATTTATACTCACAGTATTCAATTACACAGTAGAAGCCTTTACACAGCACTGAAAATGCTCAGTCACATAAATGAAAACCAGGCCCTAGCATTTCAAGGAGGAACTTGCCGAAGCCCTAATTGAGGCAGTTTTCTGTGCGCAGTGTTCCCTGTTGGCTAGTATGTCCTGCTCCTAGGGTGATTGCCCACCCTTGATTATACGTGGTGCCTCCTTTTGCACTAATTATCTGGTTTAGTGTGGTTTGAGAGCATCCTCTTCTATGAAACGGGGATAATTTTCATTTTTCCAGGAATATATGTATGCTTCTGTTGCTTAAGATATTAAACAGAGATTTTCATTGTTTGTGTTAATTCATGATCTGATGCAGTTTTTACAAAATGACAGGATTACTGGCATCAATGTTCTAACCAACTGGGGTAATTCAGTTCTGAAATTACAACCAGATAATAACTTTTCTGCCTCCTAAAATCTGTGCTCCTGTTTCCCATTTCAGATAAGCCTTTCAATTGCCAGTAAGCAGTGCCTATAAAACCGTTGGTGGAACACTTGAGGATTAGGAAATTAAGATGTTGGTTATGGTATTTGGCTTATAAATTGTGTTATACTTACACTGTTAGTTGTTTCAGCTCCCTGAAATATCTCTATTTTTCCAGTTCTCCACCTTTCATCTTTTCCTTTGTTCTGTTCCCAGACAGGAGCAGGTTTTTTGTTTGCCAGGAACACCCGAAGTTTCCCCACTCTCTCGCCAGCAAGCCGATAACTGAAAATCAAGCAGTAGCTGCTCTTCGGTTTGAGATCAGTAAGGAGAAGTTTTAGACGCCCCATATCCTTCTTGTGCCCCACAAAAGCTGGAACTGCCATGTAGTACCCATCGCCTTGTAACCAAAAAAAAGGAAAACGCATCTTTAATGGACTTATGTTATTTATTAGCAAATTGAATACATATTTGCTAAGAAAATATGTGGAAGCTCTGTTACTTGAATAATTTAAAATCAGACTGGAGAAAAGCAGCAGGGAGTGTACTTTGCAAGGAATAAGCTTGCACTGTCAGAAGTCAGATCAGTTTACAGAGGAGATGAGTTCATATTTCACTGGCAATTACAGTCATTCTTCCTTGCACTCTCTTTCAAAGGCAAACCCATCTCAGTTTTTCAAACGCAACAGCCTGAAACATGCTGCTGTGCCTCTGTGGTCAGACCATTTCCAGTACTTGAGGTAGTAGCTCTCTCCACTGCCCTCTGCAGTGATGACAAACTCATAAAGGAACTGATAGCTTATTCCCCAAATCCTGGAGGACCAATGAAATGACAGAGACACACAAAGTGATAAAGGGATAAAACATCTGGGCCCATAAATAAAGTAATTGTCAGCAGATGTAAGTTCAGGAAGATGGAGTAAGGTCTTCCTGGAAGTGACATCACAGAGAAGGGACTTGGGGAAAAGGAAATATATGGAGCAGGAGAGGAAGGATTAGTGAAGAAAGGCTGGGATGGAAAGACTGTGAGGGAAGAGGGAGAGAATGTGTGTGTGGAGCAAGTGGCCTGCAGGATCTGCAGGATCCACCGGTCCCTACTGCAGCAACTTCTGCAACATTTCCTGTGTCACAGGGGAAGAGACATCCTTTCAAACAAGTTTCTTCAGCCACACCTTTTTATATACACCAGTACAGCAGTCACACATTGCAGTCGTGGAGCTCTTTCTCAGGTTTTAGCAGGCCTGCGGTCGGTACCCGGTCCGGT
>NW_008825619.1:6165168-6169808 GCF_000699105.1 Pygoscelis adeliae | reverse complement strand
AAGGCCGTCACTAGCTTGTCTTGCAAAGTTTGAGATTTCTGAGCAGTTATCGCAGTGCTGTCTAAGCCATGTGAGTGACTACATTGCCACATCCATCTAAATGGCAGATGTGTGGTTAAATGCCCTACCAGTCTTGGAGAGATACAATGCATAACTAATAAAGTTTCCATTGCCTTGCACCTTGCAATTCTGAACAGTTATATTCTGATCATTTTTCTCATCTTTTGATTCACTTGTGCTGAAATATGTTGCAGATTACCAGTTGCCACTGGATATTTCAAAGAAAAAATTGCCACTCCCAGGATTCTCTGCCTACTTTTTTCTTTTATAAAGATAACACACTGATAGGAAAGCTAACTCTTGATTCTGTTTTCCCCTCCATCCCCCTTTTTTTGGAGGGGGTGAGCCATCAAATCAAAGCATAGCTAGAGGACAGATATTTAAATACCTCTATCTCGATCAGCAGGATTCCAGTCAAAGTCATCATCAGCATCTTGTTTCCAGTCGCAGACCCCTCGACTGAAGCTGCAATCAACTGGAAAAAAAAAATTGGCAATGGAGACTCAGAGATAAGAAGAGCACTATATCATAAGTACGGATAAAAACAATTTGCTCTTTATTCACCCAGTTATGAATGTATAGGTCATTCTAAAATTATCTACAATCTGAGTTCAGATACAGTTGACCTAGATTAAATTGCAAAAAAGCAAAACATTAGAATTTATGTAGTAATTCTTTTTTTAACTCACAGGAAAATCTGTTGTGTCTTTTTACTGCCAATCTCCTATCTGCACATGAGTTTATATGCTGTGACTTCTGTATACTGAGTGCCTGCTGATCACCAGGTATAGTTGGAGGTGTTAGTTTTGAACTCTAGCATCATAAATGGTTTGGGATGTGCCAGCTTTAGAGGTTTCCTCTCTCCATTTGTTACACTGCTGGAGTTGTAATCCGCTGAGATGCTCAAGCTCCAGTTCTATCCATTGAAAGAGAGAAGCTGGCCTCCCATGAGAGGAATCCTTTACGTCAGCACTTGATACCCGTACTACATGGAGCTGGGAATAGCCCAAATCAGTTGACCTTTAGAGCACACTGAAAAAGGGTGTCACCCAGAGCACACCACAGCCTTCGTGACTGTGCAGACGAAAAGCATTACATACACAAAGAAACAAACACTGTGCAATGCAAGCATGACAGATCAGATTAAGAACAATACGTCAGCCATCTGACTTCCTCAGAAAGAAGCATCCTTCTTGTTCTTTACCTGTATTTTATCATGAGACAGAGAAGTGCAGTACATGGCATTTAGAGAGCTTTACTGTATAAATCCGTTGTTTCTGAGACTACTGCTTTCTGAATTGGAAAAAACCCACCATCATACACTTAATGTCAGCCAGCACATCTGCCTGTTTTGTTCTGTTTTGTTTTCTTTAAGATTTGGAAGCATTTGTGGATTGTTTTTGGGTGAAACCCACCTTGTCCTAAAAACAATCATCTCAGCTACAGCCAATCCCAGCATTTCAGCCCCTGCCCACTTGGCTTGTAACTCCCCAGGAGGATGCTGCTGCCCTGTAAATGCATCAGCTCAATACGATCTCTCAGTGCCCCCCTTTGGATTCTCCTTTTTTCCGTGGCTCTCATAAGCAGGTCCTTATAGTCAGCTTCATGATTCTGTCCATCACAGGGAAACTGTCTCCCACTGGGAGAGAGGGGGAGAGTGCCCTTTGATCTGCCTTGTGCAGATCAATGCTCTGCTTTGACCAGAGCTACACTGCAGTCTGTTAATAGTTCCCACCAGGCAGTGAAGTTTTCTGTTTGAAAGTCTGTGAAGCAGTTTCCTAAGGCATGGCAGAAGCTTAAGCTGTGTACATAAATTGACAGGTCTTGGACCTTGTATGCTCCCCTGACTGATTTTACAACAATTTTTTAATGTGAGAAAGAACAGGTAGTATCATCTTACTCTGATATCCACAGGACTTACTGATGAATTGGGAACTATCATAAATTCATAGCCAGGCTATTTAAGATTCAGGGTAAATATTTATTCAGTCTTGTTCAGGGAAAACTCCTATTGACTTCTGACAGAGGACCGGGAGAAAAACCAAGAGAATATGCCTGAAGGACATTGGCACATTGTTGCGTGCTATGCAACACTCTTCTAGCATGGTTTCATTTCATAGATGATAGAAATGACTTTATTTTTTCATGACTATGAAATAAATCAAGTGAAATTCAATTGCAAGTCAAGTTTCAATGTGGGGGAACTTTCTATACATGGCTTATGAACAGTTGAAGTATGTTTTGAAAAGGACGCAAAAACAGCTTCTCACATTGGAACTGGCAGAATGGTTTGGCCAGATACTGTCTCTAACACACTCACCAAACCTTTGTTTTACATTAAAGGCTTTTAAACTGGTTCTGACTTGGCTAATATAGGTTGTCATGAAAACACACAATACACAGGAAAATAAATTCTGTAGAATAAAAAGAACCTACCTTCTTGCTCTGGTCTGGACACTGGAACTTTCCTCTGTGCCAGGAGAGGGCCGAAGGCAGCTACTTCTTTCACCTTGGGAACTAGGGAAAACAACTTGTCAAGTGCCGAGTCATCACGGGAACAGAAAATGGAACTTTATTCCTTTATACCAGTTGCCATCATTTATTTAAATAATGCAATGTATGTGTTTTCCACTCCACCACCAAACTCACATTCCTAACCCCAGTTAGATACTAACTCTGAATTTTAAAACTTTGTTTGAATTGCTGTTTTCCACAGCACTGTGCCTTCTAAGCTGTGGGCAATGGAGCTACAAGATTCACAAGGTCATAAAACATTAAACATGATCTTTCTTTGGCGTGGTGATCTGCTTTCTTGCTACAAAACTTCAACTAATGATTGAAGTACCTGAACTCTACCAGACAGCGAAGACAACAGTTCAGCGGCTTGGCAGCACTTTGCCAACAGCAGCCTTTAAAAATGGGTAATGTCAGAGACTTTGTAAAAGCCATAAACGTTGGGGGATCAAAGGCCCACAGTTCTGTATTCAGGTAAGTGATAGCTGGTGCTGCTGTAACAGAAGCCCCAGGAAATTTTTTTTCTGAAGCCATACTCTTTGCTGGGGTACATGTTCTCCTGCAAACCGGATCAGCTCTGCTGTCTGTTGGGAAGGAAGGGTTCAGTGACTGCCCTACCTCTTCCTCACTCTCCCTGCAACAGCTGGCAAGCACAGCCTGATGTTTTCATAACCAGTCCTGGTGGAAACTCCCGAACAAGTTCTTTTGTAAAAATTGGTTGACATGTCTTGCGCCAAACTGGAAGAGTTGGTACAGCAGCACAGTCAATGAATGTTAGGTGCATTCTCTAAGATACTGGCCTAAAGGAGGTAGTTACTCAAGAAGCGTTATTTTTCAGCAGCAGCCTCAGAGACCAAGGCAAAACCTCTCCTGTCTGATGAGGTACAAAGATATAGAAGCTTGCAAACTCTTACTTACTCTAAGTAATACTCTAAAATACTCTAGGTATTTTTAAAGTTCTGTGATTAAGCTTCTTTTGTATTATTTTAAGTGATTAACAGAGAAGTGCACTCACTAAAAAAAATGATAGTCTCAACTTCTTTGTGCAGAGCCTGTGTAAGTAACTAATCACACATGAGATAAGGGAAAGATGTGCTTTCACTGGCAGAGGATTCTATCCTTTGCAAACACACATGCAGATTATACCTATGATATGATACATACACACCTATGAAAACAGGAGGAGCTTAAATGTGCCATTTTAGAGGAGGAGTGAGGGAGGATCCTTTGGATTACTGCTTACAGACGGTGTTAGTGGAAAGCCTGACAGACTGAAGTTCACTTTTCAGCCACACCATGTAGGCAGCAGCGCTAAGAAAAGCTCAGATTTCCTCAACAGTGCCAGATGATAGGAGCTATGGAAATGGAAATTAGTTTTCCCTATGCAGCATTGTATCCTACATGCTATTAGAATGTTGCAAATGCCAAATATTTTAAAAGTCATTACTTTCACATGCACGCACATTTGTTCAGAAGGGAGTTTGTTCCTGTGAATTCCACTGAGCTAGGGTTTTCCATCTAAATACTCCAACATACTCACAGTTGTAAACACATACTCAATTTTAAGAATATACTTACAAGCCACTGCAATCCAAAGCCTCCTAGCACCATAAAGACTATGCCATCTACTTAACCTTTCTTCTCCCTCAAAACTGTCAAAAATTGCTGTGTGTACACCAGAGAAAACACACGCTAATGAAGAGGCCCTGGAGGCACTTCCAGAGGTGCTGAATTGAGCCAAGGAAGGAGACTCATGCAATCTTACGAGCTTTCTGATGAATTGCCAGGAGCGTGTCCTCTCTTGTTGCCCTTGTAGCCTTCCCCTCATCCAGACCATTGCTTAAATTATCTGGATAATATTTTTACTTAAGGAAAGGATTAATATATCTTTCTCCAAATTAATATATGTCTACATATACACATTTAGGAACAGGCACATAGAGATTAGGTGTTAAGTTTACTGTCATGCCATAA
Organism: Pygoscelis adeliae; assembly: GCF_000699105.1. NCBI lineage: Eukaryota > Metazoa > Chordata > Aves > Sphenisciformes > Spheniscidae > Pygoscelis > Pygoscelis adeliae. The sequence continues at coordinate 6,165,260 of NW_008825619.1, read as the reverse complement.
ACTTGGCCTCTTACTTAGTGAAAGAGACTCAGACTGTGAAAACCCTTGCCAAAATGAAGAGAGCTATTAAAATATGATCAGTTCTGGAAAGA
>NW_008825619.1:6161536-6165143 GCF_000699105.1 Pygoscelis adeliae | reverse complement strand
TAACAGATGACAACAGCTGCCAGAATGATTTATTTATTGAATTATTGAATTACACTTGAATTCACTTGAGGGATGTACATGCAGGTGTTGCTGTGTGCTGCAGATGCTTCAAGTGAAGAACTGTCATGCACATGAAAAGAGCCAAATTTTGTATCCAAATCTATTTTTGTTTTCAGTGTCAGGCATTACACTCAGGTTCTCCACTGACTGGAAGATATCACCTGCGCGTTATGAGAAACTGCAAGCTTCAGCTTACAGAAAGGTTTCCAAGAAACCTTACTTCTTGGAATGTGCCTACATTTTACATCAGACCATCATTGGATATAGCAAGGACCCAAAGTTTACCCCCTCCTAAGCACTAGGCAGGAGCCCGGATTGCTCTGTTCAGCTCTTCTGCTGTCAAGTGGTGCTTGCAGAAAGGCAGGCTTCGTCTCATGTTCCCTAAGAACATAGTCTCACCAACAAAAGCTCACATACATCCCACTTTTGGCACAGCAGAGTCTATCCTTCTTTCTGTATTGCTGGTGCCCACCCATCTACTTATCTGCAGCACTAACTACTACATAATCTCTACATATAAAACCCTTCGTATCATGGTGCCACACATTCTTAACTGTTGATGTCATCATGATACTCTTATGAGGTAAGATGGGTTGATCTCATGAGCAGGCATTAGTGGCAGAGAGAACTAATGCCCAGGTCTTCAGAGGTACCTATGTAACTAACTGCCACCAATTTCCATAGGAGTTGTGTCTATGAATGTCTGTGATGAGCTGAGCATAAGTAAATTGGTGACGTTCTGGTCCTGAGAACAGCCACCTTGTTGCTGACACAGGTTCTTGCATCTGCAGGAAATTCAGTGTTGCTATCTGCGACATATATCTGGGTATTGCCCCTGTTTTGAGGAGGGGGAGTCTCTTTGAGCCACGTTAGATGCAGTTTGTCAATTGTACTGTGTATCAGGAACCGCAGCAAGGAATGAGACTTTCTGCAAAATAGAATAGACCCAGCGAGCTCTATCTGGCTGAAAGTACTTCCCTAAAAAATAATAGGAATCACATAAAACAACTCTGAAACTACTGAGGATGTCTGCAATCATGGAAACGCTTCTTAGCAATAACCTCAGAAAATGAGAAAGTAGTGCTGAAAAGAAGCATTGAGACATTGTTCTAGTATAACCGTGCCTAAATAGAGTGCCACAAAAGAGATTTAGAAACAAATTTATACATGAAACTAGAATTCCACTTTAAAAACACCAGGCTTACAGGGAGCGCTGCGCATAATGAAATAGATGAGGTTTGAGAGCCACCTCCTAGCCATCCCCCTGTCTGGGGACCTTTAGATAGCTAGGTAAAGAAAGGTAACAGACTGCCGCTAAAAGTTACAGCAAAAGAGCTAGTTAGGTTCAAGCATATCCTTCTGTACAGTGCACAGCGGTGTCCTCCTAGAAGCGCAGGCAGACACCAGTTCACTCTGCCTGTCAAACAGGCTTGTTAGCACTGGTCTGCCAGTTGCGCCAGCTCTGACTACATGACTTCTTGGTTGGCGCTGGCTTGCACCTGGCTTGCTTGGAGCACAACTAAAGTGAGCTCAGGTCCGCCTGAAAAGTACCACGTAGATAGACCCTCACATCAGTCTATAAGTCAAATAAGGGGCAACAAGATCACAAAAGCAATAGGAAGCTTCAGGAGCACATCTGGAAAAGCACTGCTTGGACTAAGCTGCAATATCAAAAGGTTCAAAGTAAAAAAAAAAAAACAAACCCCAAACCCAACAAGCAGAAGCTCAGTACAATAGGTCTGTGGAGCACTGTTTTATGGGCATCCTTCAGAAACAGTACAAAGGCACTGGTAAGTGACTGGTAAGTGACTCTGTGGTGCTAAAGGAGCTGCCTGAAAACGCTGATAGATTTTCCTTTATGTGCACTTGGTTTCACCTCTCTGCTTTGCCAACCGCTGTATATAAAATTACTTACAGTGCATTTGGAAATGACATTTTTGTCTGAAAAAATATGGCTTAGTTTATAGCCTGGAAGTAATTTTCTATTTGTCTGCAGTAATGCATATGCTATCCTTAAAGCTTGAATTCCTTTTTTTTCCCTGTTAGTGGGACTGTATTTCTTATAAATCATCTGTGGCATCACACTGAGCTGTTGCTGAGGCAGCTATACTGGAAGGACAGATATATAGCAGAATATAAGCACCCATGTATTTAAGTGTGCTAGTTGTAGGCAACGCGGTATATTTTTATTTCTTGTTATGGCTGTTTGATTTTTCTGTCCCCTGGAAAATGCCTGTGCCTGGTTTTGCCTAGGTAGTCCACTTAGTCTAAACATAAAAATAACACACAAAATTTGGGAAAAGTAACTCACTGTTGGTAATTCTAACACATAGAATCCTAAAGTGACTGAAACTGCAGCGTGTGGGAACTCTCACAAAAACGGTACTTGCTGTCTTTCTAACACTGCTCTCTGATGTTCAAAGCCCATAAAAAAAACCCAGAAAACCAGAGTGGGCACTGTAAAAAAATCAAGCAGAAGTAAAATACAAGTAAAATGAAGACTAGCTTCCTATATATACAGTATATCACTATGTGGGACGGAAAGGAATCGTGCCACATCTCTGCTACCACATCCTCCTCTGAAAGAATTACATTCGCCAGATGTCTGACATCTTTTGAGCCTTTTATCTATAGCTGTGGACTGAGCTGTGGTCTGAGCATTATTCGCTCACACAGTGGTCTAATTATCAGAAAAGAATAAGATTAAGAGCAAACAGCCTGATTAACTGACAGAGTGCTCTTGTTCAGAATTAAGAGCCTAGAATCCATAAGAGAAACAGTCCACTTTTAGTATTGCCAAATAAACCGGAAAACCAAAACCTCTTTATCATTCTTAGTGCTATCAAAGGAAGGGGCTCTGTAATTTACATAGCCGGCTACATGATACTACAGGAGTGTTTTAAGCACGATATGAGTTTCATAAATCGATAAAGTACAGAATATAGAATTTAGTTGCAGTTGGCAATACCATTCTGGATTACAAATGGTACATGAAAAGCACTGAAACATTAGAAAATGACAGAAGTAAGGTTGTGCAGTATAAGTTCACCTCTAGCTCGAGTGTAGCATCTGTGCAGTCATTGCTTATATAACCAAGCACTTTGGTCCACCTCTCTGTCTTCTTCCATGTACAGAAAGGACATTTCTCACACAGTAAGGAGCTTTCCGATACTTTGGTTTACTCTTATTTTCTATACATCTGCAGTTTTTGCAATCAAGAAGACAAAGTCCTATTTATTAAACTGCACCTTTCACAGCAGGACAGGTCCTTCCTTCACACTGAACAAGGTAAGGATCCCATGGAAAATAGTCATTTAAAGTCATTACAGACTATCATAAGGTATAAAAATGTAAGAAGAAAAATTTAAGTTTTCACAGATTACCTTAATTTTGACATTTCTTAAATGTTGGTGGCTTCACTCTGCTATCTTTAACTACTGTGTTTTTAAGAAAAACCTGTGAGTAGCAGTTTTCACGAAGGTCCTGTATTTTGATAGTTGGCCTATTTTAATAAATTCAATCTCCATATAATAATTTCTTTTTTCCC
>NW_008825619.1:6125551-6161501 GCF_000699105.1 Pygoscelis adeliae | reverse complement strand
ATATATTTATTATGTAGTAAAACTACTATGATAAAATAATAGATAAATTTAAAAATAATAATTAAGATCTCTGAAAAGTGTGACCTATCAGTTTTTCCTACTTAACTACTCTTCCTGGAAGACAAACAATATCAATATTAATAATACAAAAGGCAGATGCTGTGTGAATACTTGAGGGGATTATATAGAGGAACTTAATGTAGTAGTAAAGGAATCACTGCTGAATAGACATCAGCAGAGGAAAAAAAATTGTGTAAATTTGCGAGCTGTAAATTTGAGCTAATCATGTACTCCAAAGGATCATTCAATATCATTAAAAATTAAAGTGTTTTTAAAGCCAAAAGTTCAAACAATTAAGTGCCTGAATCATGATTGAATTTTTATAGTAATAAGGATCGAGTATAGCATATGAAAATTTAAAAGGAAAGGAAACACAGTTAACATATGTAACCCATCCTGAAAGAAAAACGCAAATGGCACAATGCCTTAAATCCTATACATAGTTGGTATCAAACCAGAAAGCCATAAGTAATACAAGTTCACATACTTAATGAAACTACATCTTGGGCCTACTAGTATCCCTGTATAAAGCAACACACCAACCTTCCACCAGTATCCCCTGGTGAAATAAAATCTCTCTGGCATGTTCAGTATATAAATCCCTGATATTAATAACGGAAAATTCCAGCCAAATGTGACCGGAACAAAGACAGTATAGGCAAAAATACAGAAAAACCATAGTGCTTTAATATTTGCAAGTAATAATATTAATTGTCACTGCTGTCAGTTGTAGTGGCAATTTTGTAGAGACAAGTAGTCTCTGCCTAGCCCAGGTATATGGTGTTCAAATGGCCTGGTTTGGTTGAGAAAGTCCTTGAAAAAGAATCTCACCAAACATCATGACAAAAATCTCTTGTATATTATTTTGACTTGGCTTTTCCTATGGACAAAGGATCTTCCCTGTGTGCCCTCACTCAAACTGAAATCTGGGAAATGAACATATTCCAAATAGTGTAGCACCGAGTACTCAACAGGAAGGTTACGTGATCCACCCTTTGCAACTGCATCAAGTCACGTAGCCCAATACAGGAGAGCATGTTCCCCTTGTAACACCAGGCACAGAAAGCAGAGCCCTACGTCCTTTTAACCAAAAAAGATGGTGACCCTACCCTGGGGGCACTATTTCTGGCAATCCTTCCTGATCTGTCCAAGCAGGTTATGGAAGAAACCTGTTGAGATGTCTGAGCTACCTCCCCCAGTCCATCAATCCAGGCATCCATCACAGAAAGGCAGAAAGGGTTAGGAGGACTGACTTGGGTGATGTTTTTTTTTTTCTAACAGGCTGCCTTGCCTCACAATTGAGGAAGCAGAAAAGCCCATAGTCCTTTATGGCACAGAATTTTGAATAAATGTATCTATAACAAATAACAGTATTACTTATAAATATTTAATTTATTATTTATAATAACTATTAATAGAACCTATTAGTACTATGCCCCTAAAAGTGTTAGACCAGCAATATTTTTGGAATTCTGTTTGGAAAGAAAAGCTTTTGTCCCTACAGAAAAAGACAAGCACACTCTTGCCAAGGGTAAATATCCCTTTAGGTTCCACTAGCATTTTGCAGTTAATTAGTCAATCTTTTTGAGTCCTTCCCAGTCTAACCACATTTAGCTGAGTGTATCTGGTACTACCAGTGCTGGTCAGTTCACACCTTTCTTTTGGCACATGCAAGCTCCCCACCAGCTTACCTTCATGAAGAAGCTTGAGTATCTGAGAACCTAGTCGTAACAGAAGTTGCCATATATATTGCAACTCTCTTCTGCTCACTTTCTCCATACTTCTTGCAAAATTATGGCCAGCTTTGGATTAACTAGCATGACTGGGAAGAGTTATGTCCTTCTTTAGGATAGTATTTTAGTGAAAATGTGTGTGAAACACAATTCTCCAATTGTAAAAGTATGAGATTGGCCATCAGAAGACCTGGGTTTTATTGCTTCTTGTGAGAGAAGCAAGTCACTTAATCCTTTGGTCTGAGACTCACAAATGCATTTGGTAATGCATTACCACCAGCATGGTAAGGCTGAACCCCAAGGGTAGCTTGCCATCCAGTGAAAACTTCAACCCAAATTTGGCTTCAGCTCCTGCAACTGCTATCTCTTTTAGGTAAGTAATTTATAAAGGGATCCTTAGAGGATGGATAGGAAGTGGCGTAAGCTTGTCAGGAGTGAGAGGCTGAGTAAAGAGATAGGCTGAGGCTTAGGTAATGAATCTGGTGTGGCTGGCCAGAGGGACAGTGGCATCCTGAGCACAGGATCCTCCACTTTGGAAGTATGGCACCGTTAGCCAGAAACTTTTGACAAAAAGCAGAGAGATTGAGTATAGCCTGGAGCTTACAACAGTCACTGGAGAAGGTAAGGTGGGTTGAAGTCCCTGCTGTCTGTGCAATACAGATTTTGAATTAGGGGGGATCTCCTGTATGCCAGCTGAGCTTCCCAATTTATCAGATGGAAACATGAACACGCTTCTTTTGCTCTGGCTGTTGTTTTTGGGGGGTTTTGGGGTTTTTTTTTTTCAACCTATCTTGCTGTTCTTTTTTTGTGTTGGCCTGTATGCCAACTGCCTCCTACCTCTGACAGTCATAAGGTCTGAAGAGGGCTCTCAATACTCTGAGGAGGGTTCTCCCACCATGAGAGGGCTCTCCCACCATGAAAGGGTGAGCTCTGCCTATCATTCCCTCACTTTGGTTATCCCACCCTGAGCTTTTCTTCTTGTGCAAGGAAGGGCTTGAAGTGGCATGTCAGTCCTGAGTATTTTCACCATTTGGTCCGGTTAAAAGCTGACATGTGGAAGTGTATTTTTACATATGGCTAGGTGGCAACTGTTTTGATATTTTGGAAATATCACTGATTCCTGAATTGTGAGCTTATGTGCTTACAGTACCAGAGAGACACCTAAGCATCTTCCAGGATGCAGGTCTACACACACTGGATACCACTATTTTCTAAACTGCTTTGAAATGTTCGGCTGAAAGTATAGAATGAATCAATCCAATGAAAGTTGGAAGGGACATCTGTAGGTCACCTAGTCTGACCTCCTGATCAGGAGGTTGCTCAAGGCCCAGCTCAGTCATATGATGAATATCTCCAAAGATGGATATTTCACAACCTCTCTTCATACCTGTACCAATTTTTGTCCACCTTCATGGTAAAATATTCTTTTCATTATATCTAATAAGAATTTCTTTTTATTCCAAGTTGTTTTCATTACTTCTTGTCCTATTGCTGTATATTTTCAGGAAGAGTCTGGCTGTGCCTTCCCTATAACCTTCCATTAGATAGTTGAAGACAGCTGTAAGATCTCCCCTTAGCATTCTCCTCTTAAGGCTGAAAAAAAGCGTTATGCTCAGCCTCTCCGCATATACCATGTTCTCCAGGCCCCTGACCTTGATGGAGCACTGCTAGACTCATGCCAGTATGTCCACACCTGTCTTGTAATGAAGAGCCCAAAACTGGACATAGCACCTCAGATGTGGTCTCATAAGTGCCAAATAGAGAGGAAGAACCACTTCCTTTTTTCTGCAAAGCTTCTTCCTAAGCAGTCATCCCATGTCTGTAATGTTGCATGAGGCTTTTCTCTCCCTTTGCGTTTGCTTTTGTTGAACTTCATAATGTTCCTGTCAGCCCATTTCCACAGCCTGGCCAGGTCCCTCTTAATAGCAGCGCTGCCCTTTAGCGTATGGGTCGCTCTCCCCAGTTGGTATTGTCAGCAAGCTTGAAATATGCCGTAAGCGCTCACTGTTAATGTTTGCAGGAAGGGAGGAGGTTGGTGAACAAAGGCCTGACTTCACTCTGTTTATCGGCTCGCTAGCATAATTTGGGGAAGCAATATTAGTCTATATCCTTAGCCTGAACTGAAACAGGCCTACTACCACTGAAAACCAAAAAAAGGCAATTTTAGGAGAAGAGTGCCTTTGGCAAAGAAAGAAGCTTGTATTCTCAAATGTATTTAGGTGAATAATCACATTTTTTCTTGGCTTTCTTACAGTAGCAATATTGCAGACCATTTTTTCCAGAGGACTTTAAAATGATCTTTCCTTTAAAAAAATTATGTGCCTTTTCAAATCAAGTAGCAACAGTTTGAATGCTAACTTAAACTTAATTTGTGTTAATTTTTATCATTATGAAATACGGTGCATAATTTTAATTACTGTGGGATAGTAATATTATTTTTCTAGACTTTGGAAAAGGTAAAGTATCATGAATAAACTATTACCAGGGTATAATTTTCATATTACGTGTTTTTGCCACTACCTTGAAGACTGTTTGACTGACCCAGATGTACTAAAAGCCAGTTAAAATGCATTTGAAAACTTTAAAGAACAGAGCAAGAAATTACATAGCATACAAGATAATAGTTGGAAGGAAACACCTGAAAGCAGACTGAGGAAACCTATGGCAATCTTCCTGATAAATGACTAATGTCAGAAATTAAGCAAGACTCCTGCTCAAATACCATCAAATGCTTTAAATTTGCGAGTGTCCGTTCAGATAAACTCTCACATTTAAACAAAGGGATAAAAAACCCCCAACCTCTGTGATTCACGTCATTATTTTTCTGTTGGGAATGATATGAACAACAGTGGTGCCTATTACATGGTCTATATTATTAGAAACACAAGGACACCAAAGTCTGTGTTTTCCCTCTGAACGATGCACACTACTTAGGATGATGAGTACGCCTATCATGAATCAAAGCTGATTATTGTCTTACTCGTAATGAAGCAGCACACTATCTTGTTTTGCTGGGGCTTCTGTGAAGAAAATGGGGAGAAGTTATGTGCTATGTCTAAGCTGCTCTGAAAGCACAGCCTGCAGAGCGGCTGTCAGGACGGTGCGCTCCTCCTCTGCTCACAGTGACTGCAGACAGATTCCCCCAAAAGGGAGATTTGGTACCTTAGTCTCACCGGCAGGTATGTTAGGTTGCGTTTCATTCTCTACAAGTAAATTCTGATGACACGGCTGTAATGTTTCGTGTTGATTTTGTTAGTGTTTATATATATTTTTACATTGTAACCAGATTTTTTAAAAAATGAAGAAACTTACAAAAGACATCTCCTCTAAGGCTTCGCTCGTGGTCAATTTGATTCTCAAAACCTTCCTTCTCCTCTTCGTCCGACTCTTCTGCCTCCTCTTCTGCAGTAGCTTCAGTTTCTTTCTCTTCCTCAGTGTAGCTCCCACCAAGATCAATACCGCCTTCATAGCCCAATAACTGCAGGTGGGTCTTAGAAGCTGGTGTCATGGCTGCTTCTGGGATCACATTCTTGATTGTTTCATGCTTTTTCACACTGTTTTTATGTGCAAGAAGTTTCTTAATTGTGTCCTTAGCTGTTCCAGGGATTCTTGCAATTTCCTTCACTGACTTTTCAGGGATAACTAGAACCAAGAAGAAAATATTAAATACTCATCTAAGGAATCATTCAGCAATGATAACATTTATAAATGGCACCATGGTGTCCTTTACAATGTCCAGAGACACATACAGCCAAATTCTCTACTATGAGATACAAGTTCAGCTCTGCACAGAACTGAATACGCATACACGTGTTTAGCTCTGTTGTACAGACAACCTTCTGTTTGAATTACAGTGAAAAGACCAAGGTGACCCTCTGTCATAACCTCATTTGGACTCCTGTGTAACACAGGCCATAGAGCCCCGTACATTCATTATTTTTACACTGGAGCTTGGGTAAAAAAAATTACCCTTCTTCAATTTGCAGACTACTAAAAGTTGTCCATGGAGGTGTGATTCCCTGCATAACAAATGTCAGCCTACTAGCAATAAGCATTTTTCTTAGCTATCTTTTGTGAAATTCTCTGGCCTAACTTTACTTGCACCACAGGCTGAAAGCCACTGAAATGGAACGTATTTTGAGAGGAGATACATCAGGCTGCTCCGTCACATTTCATTTAGCTCTAAGGGATATTTAGTTCCAAGGGGTAAACCCCAAAATTTCAGAAAGGTATCCAAGAATGCCAAATTATTATCTTCTTGCAATTCCAAGGTGGGCTAGAACATAAATGTAAAATTTCCTGAGATTTTTACTATTTTACAAAATACTAAAAGGATAACCAGCCTTGTAGTATCTTGCAGCTTTGGATTCTGCTCAGAAACACAAAGGCTGCCAGAAGTGAAAAACTTAAGAGTGGGGTAAAAGTCAGTTGAGATTGTTCAAATCTGTAAAGCAAAAGAAAAAAAACTGAATTTTGCATTTTCCCTATTATGAAGTATAATGAAGTAAAATATCCTCTATATCCAGGCAAAAACTTCAAAATATTCATTGGTAAGAGGATATTTTTACATTTACATGGCAGCCCTGATTTTCAAATCATGCCTTCCTTGTCAATGTATTGAGTTTCAAGACACAAGCCTTTTATTTCTTTTAAAACTCAATTTTTCTCTCTCTACAATGATCACACTATGCTTGGATGCTTGAATGAGGGACATTTTTCATAGGAACCCATTTGAAGATGCATTTCTAGGGATGTGGGGAGGCAGGATTGATTTTCCACCAGTGGTGGGACCCAGTAGCAGCGCAAAGGGCTCCTTTGAGACAGTATGTTGGCCAGCTGCTTTCCATGTTCTCTTAAGATAGGAAAATTATCAGTTTACATGAAACGAGGAGAGATTTTAGTTACATGTTATGAAAAACTTGCTTACTATCCTTGCTATAGGATAGTAAAACACGAGAGCAAGCCACTTAGATTATTTGAACTGTACCACTAGCAGTTTTAAAAAATTGTTAGGCTATGATCTGTCATTAATATGCTGGACATGATCTGCCTCAGAGTAAAAGAACAGACTAACTGATCTTTTTTAGTCCCTTCCAGATGTACTCTTCTGTCATCCGGCAAAGACCGATGGCTCTTTGTGCTGATGGCCAAATCATAACTGAGGATTAAAGCCAGGACTACTTTGGATCAGTTTGTTCAAGGTATGTGTACAGTACAAAGCAAATTCAAGGGAGAAATTATGGCAATACTGCAGTTGTTGCTTTTTATCAGCAACATCAGTTGCTGCTCAACATCAGCTGAGGAACACCACTGTGCTAAAACTAGGTCTGGAAGGGTTTGCGTGACAATTATGCAAATTCTAGAGACGACATGAATCTGAGGAGTTCTAGTTTATTAAACGATCCCATCCCACCATAAGGATTCCACTAGAGTTAACCAAGTCCCTGCCTGTCATAGTACCAGAGCTACTGAGGAAGAGAGTGTCCTTGGGGTTTAAAGTCCATGGCAATGGACTTTGAGGCTTGAGACAATGAGGCTTTTGAATCAACTCAGGATTTCATGACTGCTATGACATGACCAGTCAGTATGCAATTATATACTCGGCCCTCTAGTGTTGGCCACAGCCTGAATCTGCGTGGGTTAGGAAGAAGGACTGGTAAGTAGGATAGCACAACCATGTCATAAGCTACTGACAGCCTTCTGCAGTTCGAGTCCTTTATATGAAGTACCTAGGAAATAATGATAGCTGAGCAGTTCCAGTGTGCTGTACAAAGGCTGCTCCATAGATGGAGACCGTTTCCACCAGTGGGTCAGAATAGCCTTATCTACTGCTTCCTACCTTTGATTCTCAATCAGTATTGATGCTGTAGTGCCTACAGTCTTTTGGGATTGCAAATGGTGGGGGAATTCAGCTATTTTTATTTCCCTCTGCTTTTGCTGTCTAGCGATTGCGTTATCAGGGCAAGAATAAGTTCCTGTTTTGCTCCTCACTTTGTAATAATAAAAACTTTATAGTAGTATTTTGGGACAGATGGACTGGACTTGTAACTTTGGGTAGTACTCTTTTTCTGTGTGCTTCTTTTCATAGAAACATAGCAGAAGAAAAAACACGGGTTAATAAAATAGAACTGTAGTCTAGTAGGAAAAGGGGAAAGTTCCCTGAATTTATATTCACTCCTGTAAAATACAATCCTATCACTGTGAATTCATCACATTTTATTTATGGCAAATGCAACTACATGCTATTTAGTATCCCAGGAACAAAATCAGACTCTCTTAGTGTGCTCACTGGAGCATTCAGATTTTCTGAGGCTGCAGTTGGAGGTATAAAGTAAAGGGATGCTAATAAAAAATAAATAAAATTTGAGGATTTTGTTTTTCTTTTCCTTTGGATAAAACTTGTAGTCTTGCTTGTCAGATACTTGCAAGTAAACTCTTTACTAAAACTCAACTAAATGAGCCTTTCCTCTGGAGGATGATGTCATGAAGGATGTAAGGTTCTCTGGGTCTAAACTCAGAATGCAGTAATAAAAATTAACAGGAATGCTTCATTCCAAACAAATTTCCTCTTGACAATCAGTAACAAGAAACTTCAGGTTGTTAATAAAGAGGCTATGGAGATTTTCAAGCCAGGACTGACTGCTCAGCAAACCTGAACATCTGCTTTTAGTTTCTGCTTTGAAGTCTTCCTAGTGAAATGAAAAATTCTTACAGCTCAACATAATAACCTCTGTGGTGTCAGAAAACCAATCTCCTTGTATGTGCAAAACAAAGCAGTGCAGAAAATCAACTGACAGGAGTGACAAAAATAGGGGGATGAAAGTGTATAATCCCCACGTGCTTGCAGACTCCAGTTTGCTGCTGCAATATGAAAATCTGCATGCTCATGGGGACAAAGAGGGACTAGACACCAAGTATATTTTAGGCTACATCACTAGTATCCTTCCAATCTGCATTCAGCTTTAGAGTAGCCGGAGGTGTGGATTTAAGGCTTTTTACATCTACCCATAAACTGCAGGAGGAATAGGCCAGTGTAAGGATAGACCAACTTAAACTCAGTCTGTTCCATTGAATCCACTGCCTATGGAGTTGCCTGAATGAACAGCTCATCTTCTCTGGCAATCTGGGGTGCTGCAGCTAAGGCAGTGATTTTTCAGGACCCTTCGCCCCAAGAAGTGTATATAAATGCACAGGTGTTTCTCACAAACATTTGTTCATTTATCCATCCATGTGACTGCATAGAGAATTTTAGAAAGTGAAAAGAAATGGAGCGCATTTCATCCCAGCTCTTCTTTAGGCACCTTCCATCAGGAAGCATGTAGATTACCTCCTGCTCTTACACAGTTTGTGTTTATTGCCCTAGTATGAAAATATCTCAGCTTTCAAAGGTATTTTATTTCTCTGAATTAGACAGAGGTGGAAAAACAAAGGCAAATGGTAGCTGAGGGCTAAAAGTAGATCTTTCCTGTTATCAGTTGCTGTGCAAGATTATAAGACCACAGAAATGGCTTGGTGTAGGATGTCTAATGACCAAATTGTGAAAGCTGAGTTGGCAAAAATATAGAGAGAGCAGGTGCCAACCCCCTGTCTCTGTGCTGTATTGTGTGAAGAGAAATACTCTGGAGATGGTACAGGAGAGGGACAGACAGTGATCCCATTTCCTCCCATATGCCCCGTGACCACAGCCGGCGCTGGCTGGGGCTCTGAACATAAGGGGCCTGCAACAGGAGACAACTTGCTCTGCACGCCAGCAGGCACCGCATTGCTTCCACCTTCACACCTAGCAATATATTTAAAAACCTGGTGAGAGACAAGCCTAGGAGATTGGCTTACAAGTCCTTTTGTAGCTCCCTTTGTAGCTTCTGTATATAAAAGTTGGAGAGGGAATGAGGCATACAGACAAGCATTTACCATGTTTAGGGGGAGCCTGTAGATGTGAGTAAAGATCAGATCAGCAGGACACGGTTTCAGAAATCATTCTAAAAGTTCTCAACCTCTTTTGGATAGTCTTAAGAGAATCTGAAAGCTTTCGTAGATAGGTTAAAACACCTTTTCTAGATTATTATTCTCTTTTATGCACCGTGGAATATCATCTAGCAATATGTATTTCTAGCCTGCTCGTTTCTAAAATTCTTACCATCTTATTAGGGAAGGATGCTTTGAGAAATCAGGGCAAGTTCATCATGCTGGACTGTGCTTAATACATGACTAAACCAGCTAGCAATGCTTCCAGTAGGAAATGTGGTATGACAAAAGCTTAAGTGTTACTCGTTAAAGGATGACATCAGTATTTGACTCCATACAGAATTAAATTGTAAGAATCTCACCAGTGATATGACCAGAATTGCTTTTTAAGCTTTGAAATTTTATGATGTCAAACCCAACTTTTCTCAGGACTGGCAAGTTAATAAGAAAGCAAAATAATCTATGGGTTTTAGGGGTTACCCTATGAGCAAAAAAGGAACCTGAGTAATACAGAAGGGACAAAGGGAGTTGTCATGACCCTGTATTGCCATTTAGATATCCAGCAAAGCATAATGAAAAATAGCAGCCTCTGCCTCCAGCCGGGCAGTAACAAGAGTGCCATTGTTGAGCTCCTTAGAGTGACGCCTGAAGGTTGTAGGCTTTAAGTTAGTACTGCTTTTTCCTGCTATTTTGTAGTTTCCTACCAAAAAAGTGAATCAAAAATAGGTTCATTTTTCCCCCCAGGAATCTTAATTGCTTATGGAACCTTGTGAGACCCTATTCTTCAATAAAAGCTGGAATACACAGAGAAGCATGTGGTGAGGGAAATGTGGTTTTTTAATGCACAATAGGAAATCAGGAAACAGATGAACCTGAGAACAGCAACAGATTGCAGCAAGATAGAGGCCAGATGTGGAAATGGCTAGGACACTTTTAGGGAGCATTTGGAAGGTTACACCTCTATGGATTCTCAAATGAAATGTATGCTAGAGACAGTTCAGAACCAGCCTCCAACATTTCATGCGTATAGGAGTGTTGAGTGGCAAAAGGGTGCCTGAACAATCACAAGTCATATCTATACAAGCAGCACTGTTTGCAGCCTGATGTTTCAGCAGGTTTCTCCTAAGTTAGTTTATTGACATACAAATTAAATGAAATAATTTCCCCCACCTTCTGTGCAAAGGTGAATTTTACATTACCTCACTTACTAGGTTATTTGTTAGCATGAGGAGATGTAGCCATAGAAGTTTCATTATAAACAATGTGCTTAGTTACTCTCATTTCATACTCTGAAAATTAAGCTATATATTAAAATGTTTTTCATTTGTTATAAAAAGCTAATACTGCTGCCACGGTAGCCAGTTTGTTATATACTAGAGACAATTGCTATAAAGAATTAATGGTTCCCTCTGAAAATGGGATTCCCATCCTGTGGGAATAATTATGTGGGGTACTGAGGACATATTTAAGAAGCCTTTCGTCTAGCTGCAGCACAACCCCAGGCCCATCTGTTGGGAGCTGGGATGGTCTGCGGGAGCTGCAGCCGCTGCCACCAAAAGAAATGTGAAGCCACAGCCTTCAGCCCCCAAATTCCCAGGGTGGTGTTCTCATCCTATTAAACCCAGCAGCAAAACTTCCTTTGACTTCAGTAAGGCCAAAGGTTTTCCACAATTGCTGTATGACATGGAGAACCCTTAGCATTGCGGTGTAGGTTGGTACATCTAATTGCTGTTTGTGTCACTGTTTGAAAAAAACATTTTCCCGACAGCGAAACGCATGTCCTGCCCCCATCAGGTACACTGATCAGACTTTTTTGAGGATTGCAGTAAAAATCAACTACTGAAACATTCAAGGTTAAAAGAACCTCCTCCTCTTTCCTTTAAAAAAAGGCATATGTGTGGGAATTACCACCAGATAAACCAGTCTCTTTTTAGCACCACTGCTTTTCAGATTTTACCTGCCACTGACTCTGTATGTTTTTTCCCCTCCATTGTCTATACATCTTTCTAGCCAGACCCTTGCTTTTTGACCTTCTGCCTATGGCTCTGATTTCTCTCATTACTGTGTGCTATTCCTCTGTCCTCTCTTGCATTAAATCTCTTTTCCATTTTGTGTGTTCTACTACGTTTATGAATGCACAGCTCCTGCCTCTTCTAAACAACTAATGGACTTTAGTAATTGGAAATACGACATGAGGAAGTATGCAGAGAGAGAGTAAACAATTTAATAGAAAAAACAGTGAGAAGATAGAAATCATCTGTCTTCAGCACTGATTTTTTTACAGGGCTAGGCATTAAAAAATGCGTCATAGCCTCTCCACAAGCTAAAATATTTCCTTTGTTCATATTTAAGCAAGCATTCCCGTTGAATCGTTTCTGCTTGAGGAAAGAATATTTTATAGATAGATTTGGTCAAAAAGATATTTTCCTTTAATATGTTCAGCTTCTCATTAAAAAGAAAAAAACCCCCCACCACAAAACCCCAGACCCTTTTGCTCAGAGATGTATTTGTTTAACATTTCATCCATGGTACATTTTGTTTTAACAGAACCATATCAAGATGGGTCATGTCAGTTTGCTTTGATATTCAGTCAAGCCCCATTGCATCCTGCCGTTGCAGTAAGCTGCAGTGACAAATCACAAGGGATGTGGTCTAGCAAGGAAACTGGCTCGTAACATTGAATTTGAGCACAAAAAGCCTTCTGAACAGCTCTGCTGAGGCAACCTGTGTCCAAATCAATCCTTTCAGCACCAGTCAGGTTTTTCTCATTAAAAGTCAACATTTCTCACTGGAAGTAGAAATGCAACAAAATTTTAACTTAGGAGAAATCTCTGTGCTTTTTTATTTTCCAAAATATAGTTTTAGCCCTACTAATGTATCAAGTTGCTTTGGCTTTGTCTTTAACATATGTTAACATGCCCAGATTATAGAGTTATAGGTACTAACAATAATTTCAGATTATAACAATAGGTTGAAAACTCTCCACTGGGTTTAGCACTCACTCTACTTTTCACTGGAATATCCCTTTTTTAGACTAATTTTGGGCTTGAAAAGCTACCTTTGCATAACTAAAAAAAAAAAAGCATGTAACATTTAAAGTTGTGTTTCAATGCGGCACCAAAAGCATGACAATGCAGAAGAGATAACAAAAACACCATACTTCGAATGAAGAATAAATTCATAAAACTTTTAAGCCTGGAGGAGTGCAATATATATATTTTTATGAGTTCCAGCAGTCTAGGGTAGGTGAAACAGCATAAAAACACATACATATATATGCATAGATATGTCTCTCATATATATATATCTATATATATATCACGGACCTGTTGGAGCAGGTCCAGAAGAGGGCCACAAAATGATCAGGGGGATGGAACACCTCTCCTATGGGGAAAGGCTGAGAGAGTTGGGGTTGTTCAGCCTAGAGAAGAGAAGGCTTCGGGGAGACCTTATTGCAGCCTGTCAGTACTTAAAGGGGGCTTATAAAAAAGATGGCGGGAAACTTTTTAGCAGGGCCTGTTGCGACAGGACAAGGGGAAATGGCTTTAAACTAAAGGGGGGTAGATTTAGACTAGATATAAGGAAGAAATTCTTCACTATGAGGGTGGTGAGACACTGGAAGAGGTTGCCCAGAGAGGTGGTGGATGCCCCATCCCTGGAAGCATTCAAGGTCAGGTTGGATGGGGCTCTGAGCAACCTGATCTAGTTGAAGATGTCCCTGCTCATGGCAGGGGGGTTGGACTAGCTGACCTGTAGAGGTCCCTTCCAACCCAAACTATTCTATGATGATGATGATATATACATACAGTTTTAGCATAGCGCTGTCATGTTCTTAATCTATAAAACAGCCTGACTGAAATCAGATGTTTTGGGTTGACCGTGGCAGGGATCTTCATGATTTTTAGATACTAAGTACATTCTTGGAGTATAAAAACATAAGATGTTGTAAAATAACTCATACCTGACATCCAAAGGGTACACATGGCTTTGGAGTTGGAACCATTGATTTCAAACCAATGCTCATACTGAGTGAATATATTTATTATTAAATGCAGAGAAGATAATGGTTGATAAACTATTATACAGATAAAGTGCTATTCCAAACGCAGCAAGTGGCAATATTGATGCGATATTGGAGGTTTCAATTACTATTATAATGGGAGTAGGAACATGAATAATAGAGAGACTCATAGAACATCTGTGACCATAGAGTATAATCATAATACATACCTGATAAAGGATTACTTGAAAAAGACCCAGTAAAAAAGGTTTATATATTATATAGACTTCATCTGCTATAGATAAGAGCTTTTAAAATGTTTTCACAATGTTTTTGTTCAAAAAATTTGAGCAGGACTAAGATGTCCTCCTGAGGAAAACATCTCTAATGACATTGCAGGAGAAATCTCTGCCAGGTTTAATACAGGAATTAAATAAAAATGTTCATTTTAAATATAAAGACAAGAGCAGCCTTTTCCTTCTTTCTTCTTGGAGGGTCGTATTCAGTTAGAACAGGGCAATGAGATCTTTATAGGAAGTCTTTAATGTTTGATAGACAAACAAAGGCAAAATTATAAGTGTAAACAGTTTAGCACAGAAGTCACGGCTTTCCTCCCTTCTCTCACTTTTTGCTAAGGTAGCTTGAAACTCTTCTGGGCAGGACTGTGCAGCCCTCCAAGAGGCTAGCTGTGGGAGTTTGAGGAAAATACACAGTAGATTTTTAAAGCTATTTTCTCTGTTTCTTCAGGTCAAATCCTCTTCTCTGTTCTACTTGCGATTCCTAGTGATATTATGAGACTTGGGTACTCATAAGCAAAATGAATTTGAGCTAATAATACTTGTATCAACTGTGCAATGACTCATACAATAAATATATTATTTCACGGAGAGGTTTGCCTTGGTTGGTATTGCAGCACAGTTCAGCACAATCTTTCCTAGAAAACGCCTTATAACCATCAATTATTGGAGAAAAATAATATAGCACTATTCCTGACACCCAGTGGTACTCACCAGCACAATCAAATCCATTTCCACGGTAGCCCTGTTTACATTTGCATTTGAAGGATCCTTCGGTGTTGAGGCACTCTGCATGGAGGTTACACCTGTGTGTATTTGTCACGCATTCATTTACATCTAGGTAGGGAAAGGCATAAATGCTTTAGTGAAAACTGCATTGAAACCCAAGCTTCATGACAGCCTGTTTGTGCTGGCCATCTGTTTCCAGGTATTGTAATCACTAGTGTTAGACCAAGACAGTCCAGAGACCATGGGAGGTGGAAGAATTCACACTAACATCAGCTCCAACTGCACAACTACTGGGATGTGCATCCATGGAAAATGTAGAGCATCCCAGTGAATACAAAGTGAACAGAGTGATTTTCTGACTGAGAACAGGATTCGAACTACAGGTTGTACACACTGTTCTATTAACAAAAAGCAAAAGGCACCAAGAGAACGTGTGACATCAATTAAAAAACAATTCACCAAGTCTTTCTCATTCTTTCATTCACTCTATAAGAAATGCAACGGAAAGTAACCCTGAGCATGCCAAGATGTTGAGATCTTCTATCTACCTCTAAGATTCCAGCATCCATATGATGCTATATGACAAAAGTATAATCAGGAAAAATTCAGTAGAAAATACTAAGTTCAACTGACAGCAAAATGTACAGGCATCAAGAGTAACTGATTTTGTTCTCCTTTTCCCTTATTTTGCTACATCACAAAGATGTTTCTGATTTCTCCCACATGAGGGAGCCAAGCTGTTGCACAAATTTTTGCACCACTTGCATTTTATCTAGATTGCTTCATTTTTAGCAGCTGACAGGTTCTCTCATAATGTAAATCAGCTAGGAGACAGTAACAGGAAGACTGACTCAAAAATATGGTATGTCTGAGAGTGAGATTCAGGTTTGCAGATAAAATCCTGACTACTGAGACCTCTCCAGTTTTTCCCCCATGCACACATACTGTATGAAAAATTAAGTATTTTTTCCACTTTAAGACTCTCAGGGTTTGCATACAACAGGAAATGCAAACCTGAGTCTCCAAAACTTGCCTTATGATCTCCCTCCCACTCCTAACTCCCAATACCAAGCAAATATAAACAAAAGCCATGAATTCTCTTTTGTATGCACTTCTTGCAGTAGTTCCAACCCTTCCAGGCCCTCGTGTAGTCAACTGCTTGAACAATACTGCTGCAGTGCCTGCTGCAGTCACTTACACGTTGTTGTTCTTCCACTGTTCAGCTAATGGATTGAAGCAGCAGTAAAGGTGTTTTGACATTTGTTTTAACACCTGGACATGTTAAGATAACTTTTTGCCTGTATTTGTTTTTGTTTGGGAGAAACTTGGGCATGCAAGAGAGACCTGAAAAGTAATTAAAACCTGCTATTTTCGTACTTTTTTTTGAAGTTCTGTACTGTCCATCCAAACAACTGTTTTTACAGTCATGAAAGCACTTCATTCACATTCTTCATTAACAACACCCAAAAAAAGGAAAAAAAAGATTGTGGGACTGCTTGTTTGTCACAGGTTGAAAGCCAAGAGGACAAAAAATGGCTCTTTGACTAAACCTGTACCAGAAGTAGCACTTCTTTGTAGTCAGCTGTTGCTAATGTACTAGAAGCCCTTGCACATCTTGACTTGGTAGAATGAGGCAATTTAATTTGCAAGTGCCAGCGATTAGGTTTTTCATAAAGCCACAGAGAAAACCCAGAGAAAAGTTTGAAGTGTCACCAAGAATATTCTTAGTGGCATCTTTTATCCATTTCTGAGGCGGTATCCCCAGACTAGGCCAACGTGCTTCAGGCAATGACAGGAAAGATGCACAGTTTGGGAATGAAAAAGAATGAAGAAGGAAAATTCATGGGCTAAATCTTACCTACACAGTCATAATGGCCACTGATGTATTTCAGTTCATAACCAAGCTGGCACTTGCAGTAGTAGCTTCCAAATGTGTTGACGCATCTGCGGTTGTAAGAGCAGACAGCTTTGCCAATGGAGCATTCATCGATATCTAGAGCAGGAGAAGGGATGCTGGTCAGATCCATGAGAAAGTAAACCAGGAAAGCAAGAATTAGTTGGGATTTGCACAGGAATAGTTTGGTCTTGGCTATCACAAGTTGCTTAATAAAAAAGTCCTATAATTTCACACTTGGGGATGGCTTTTGCATGTGGTAATATGAATGAAACCGCAAAATGGGAACTAACTTTATGGAAGATTTTGAGACCTGGCATGGTAAAAGAAAGGATAACTGGTAGTGGGGATTCTCCCCACTGGGGACCATGATTTGCCCTAAGGTCATGGATCAGGGTCAGGAGGAACTCCACAAATTCCATTATTTCCCTGAGAAAGGACATGTCAGAGAATAGTTTAAGAGAAAGCCCCAGAAGCAGGAAACCGAGAGCAGCAACGGCTCTTTCTACTGAATCTCTGCAACTCCCCTTGCTGGGCTAAGTCAAGACACAGCAGGGAGAGAGCTTCCAGACTGCGAGTGGTCTGCCAAGCAAGGTAGATGACAGGGACAGATGTTTTGAAGAGAGAAGAAGGCAGCTTCGTATGGGAGGAGCCGAAGAACATTATTCAACAACCATTGTAATTAAATGTTACTAATTCGATTTGTTTTGTTGTAATGTCAAATTAAAATAGTGCCAGTTATGATATTTGGCATTTGTCCTTCCCTATCACATTTTAGCACATAGCAGTGACTTTGCACGTAATTCGTCGTGCCATGCTGCGGCCCTTTACAGCTTAGAACTGCTGTGAAGTGCTGCTGGACACCGCATTTGTCTTTTTATCATTTCTACATTTTTTACAGCACTTAGGTGATCAAAGGAAAGTGGACAACAACAGAAAAATATTTAAACAAACCCATAGTCAAAAAAATCCCTCTTTCTGCCCACGCTACACATTTCTGATGATGGTCTCTGTTCGCTAGCCTCCAGGGCATTCCCAGACCTCTCGAGGTTCCCAGTGCCTCTGCCAGGACCAGGGTCTGTCACAAGCTAAAGGGCAAGCCTGCTGCACTTGATCCTAGCGTGAAGTTTATGTCTGCAAGGAACGCTGAAGACTCACCGTACTCTTAGAAACAACAGGTTTAGGTTTAATTTTTTTATCTATAGTTGTTATTTTTTTCTTTCACCTATGCACATGTAGAAGAGGAAAAGTGAAACACATTAATATGCTGTTTTGCTCTGCAGGTCCAGTAATAATGCAGCTTCTTAGGAGGATTAAGCTAAGACTAATAGCTAGGGATCTTCAAATGTTTATCTGTTTATAGTGTTTCTGTGACTAATACCAGACTATTAGAGTATCTTATAATCTATTAAGCATTATGCTATATGGCAGGATGTTACTCTCTCTCTCATTTTATAGATGGAGAACTGGTGACAGAAAAACAGTGACATACCACAAGTCATGCAGAAAGAAGGGGTCTGATATTTACAACCACTGGACATACCTTTTTGTCTATTTTACCTTCTGTCATATGTATCAGCATTCTTCCAAATCCATTTGAGCAGGCAAGGTAAATACAAATGAATTCAATATAAAAGAATAAAAAGAGTTGCCTGAATAATTCAGTAAGAGATTTAAGAGAACCACTCATCTTGTCTATTGTATTTAAGTACATATGTCTACAATGTTCACCTTCAAATAGCTCTTAAATAATTCAAACATGTTAACTGTGACTGGTAGTAGTCTGAAAGCCTTGCTGATTACTCAAAGCAGGTAATTTCCAATTACAAACTAATTTCATTTGAAAGAAACAAATAGCATTCTCATGTCAGAGTGTTTATAGTTTGGAAGTTGAGCCAAGTATCCATATGGGTTTATCTGATAGCTCTTAAAAGTGATAAAGTAGTCCCAGGCCATACAACCTTCATATGTGACTTGATATTACAGCCGTGTGTTAAGAAGAACAATTCATATAGTAACTGTCCTTCTACACGGCAGTGTCTTTTGGTCGATGCATTTATTTAATCTTTTGTTTGAAATGTTAAGTATAATATTGTTTTGGCCATTGTAGCTAAAATTCATTCTTTATGTTTGAATGTTAAACCTCTCAACATCTAAAACATTCTTTAAGCTGTAGAAATCATTCAACCAGTATGTATTGGTAAGCAGCATCAGAAATGGATTAGCTACTGTTATTCTTTGCCTGTAAGGTATCATGTCCAAGCTGCCCTTTATGATCTGGAGAACTTGCACCACTGTGACAAAAAGAATGTAAAAATATGTGAAGTCATCAATTTCATTAGGTATGTTGCTAAAGGCATTTTAGTAAATAGCACTTGTTGCAAAAAGTTTTTTCTCAGAATCACAGAATGGTTGAGGTTGGAAGGGACCTCTGGAGGTCATCTGGTCCAACCACCTCAAGCAGGGACACCTACAGACTGTTGGCCAGGACCATGTCAAAAAGGCTTTTGAATATCTTCAAGGAGAAATTTCCATTCTCTATCTTCCATTCTATTTTGGGCAGCTCTGGGAAATAAAATATTTCCCAGCCGCAATTTTCAATCTTCTATGCTTGTCTGAACGGAATAAAGATTAAAAAACCACAAAATACAATTCCCTGGGGTTGACTAGGGGTGTTACCCATTTAGAGGCAGGTGAGACTAGGAAAGAAAGGCTAGATTGGGAAAGAGGGAAAGTAGGAAAGAAGGAAACAAAAACCATTTGCTGGATGATTTTTTTTTTAAATTGATAATGTTCAAATGCTACAAGTTAGCATTTTACAGGAAAATGTACTTCTTGATTCAAAAGGACAACTTGCATTTCAAGAATTAGCTAAACCTATTGTAAAGAAGAAATCTGGAACTGAAAATTCTTTGGTTTTTTTCACATATGAAGCTCTGCTACTGGTCCTATTTTAAAATGAAATGGCATAAAGTACATACAAAGCAGTATTTCCCTTAAATTTAAAACAAAGAACGTCTGGTCTGAAAAATGAACACTTTCAGAGCCTTTCAGGTTTGTCTGTGATGAACAGCAACAAGAACATTCCAGCTTTCAGAAAGATGCCCAGGCAGCCCCTGGACCTGATTCATCAGGGCACAGCCCTGCAGACGCTGGGGTCAGATGCGGCTCCCAGCTCCCAGCCCTGCTCCTGCTGCTCCCTGACACGCACTTCACTGCCCCTTCTTCTCTAGTTGTTGGAGCGGTCCCTGCTTTGGAGGGTTTGTTTCACACCTATTGGGTTTTGAAAGGAGCTCATTTAGCTTCGATATTGAAATGGGTACCATTTCAGCATTGGATTGCAATGCTGTAGCGCTGCTTTGTCAGATGACAATGTAAAATGGTATCACAGAACAGGACCAAGTGTTGTAAGTAATGGTTTCTTCATCACACAGGAAACCCCCAGGTAAATTGGTGTTAAGGCTTCTGGAGAAAAATCTGGAAGCTTGTATTGTGGGTTATCACAATAAAAGAAAAACCCATCCAAACACCCCCCCCAAATCCCATAATGCATTATGTCAGTAGGACAGCTTCCTGCAGGCAAAGCATTGTAGACCTCAGAGCAACAGGGAGAAACTGAATCTGTTGATGACTCCAAATTATGTCAAAACATTTAATTATTTATTGGGGATGGGACTCGCCGAAAAATTACACGGCCAACATTATGAGGACAGTTTTAAAAAAAAGCATGCAAGCTTTACATCACACTGCGAGTAACAAGAAGCATTATTCAAGCCAGTGAGGAGAGCTAACTACTTATTAACCTTTTCCCAGACTCTTAAATTTTTCGGGATCCTATAGAAAAGAAGCTGAGAGTGAGTTCTCTAACCATACCAATGCACGTCCTTCCGTTCGGTCCCAACTGAAGGCCACCTGATGGACAAAGGCACTGTACCTCCCCTTTGACTTCTTCACATCCATATTGGCAATTCACCATGGCACATGTCCTAGAACCTGAAAACAGTATTTAAAATAACAAAAAGAGCAAAAATCTAGGCTGGGATCACACACTTAAAATTAAGTTAGATCTGGATGAATGCAGAAAATTAATCAGAACAACAAAATTCCATTCACCATTAATCAAGATGTTTATACATTAACACATTAGTAATACAGTTCAGGAGTCCATGAGATAGATCTTAAATTCCCCCTCTCCTTCACTTTGTTCTTTCCTTATTTGCCCTTATTCGTCCTTTTTTCTCTGCTCCCATTTCTGACTTCTTACTACTACCTTTTAGATTCAGAAACAGGACTGCTCAAAGTAGAAAAAACGTTTCTTTATATTTTCCATTGCGATAGTTTTACCATACAGAAAACTGTTATTCAGTAGTGAGTTGTATTTATTGCTTGTCATTAAACGTGCTTCTAGTATAGAATTTGGTTTTAAAAAAATATTTAGCCTGATGGACTTAAAAACTGCCCTTCAGTTTGACCCTTTATGGAAGATACCTGAATCTAATGAGGCACTAGTCAGAACACAAGTCTTGGTTGCCATGGGTTTGTTAGGAGTGTGAAATATTGGAGATGACTTTGATTAGCCTCTAAAGAGAAATGTAGGGGTGTAGATCTTGTCTGAGAGACCTGTGAGAGGCTAGAAAAGTAGGAGAAATGTATTAAATATGTAGGAAGATATTTCTAAAATCCTGAAGGTACCCAGGAAGCGTTAGTGTTATGATGCCAGGGAGAGAAGTAATATTTGGGAGTGTTTACTGGAAGAGATGGAGGTGTGTGCAAAGAAAGTATTTCTGGCTACTTCACTCTGGTTGCGTTCAGGGAAACAGCACTGTATATAGGTTCTTCATAAGTGGAAAGCCTAGAACAGTTGTCAATTTATTTGAGACAGAAACCGACTGCAAGAACTTGAAAGTAGCTCACCACTTAGGTAGAAAATTATATGAATTTTATTTTAAAATGCAACGTGTTTATTGCCCGAGGTACTAGCACTTTCAGAACGGTGTATAATAGAGTGTGTAGAAAAGACAATGATGTGTGCAGGTGCTTCTATAGCTACAGCCATATTATTCAATGTGAATATAAAATATGCATATTAGTTCTGTGTGCCATTAAAATTAACCTGTTTAACCTGTGATAAAATTATTTTTTGTAGACTGGTTTGTTTAGACTTTGTGGCCAAGTAATAAATATTCAAGGCCAAGAATTCACTGTATTTGCAAATGCATTTTACTTGTGTATGAATGAGAACATACAGGAGGTAAGAGTTAAAAAAAGATGGACTGTAAATCATAATACTTTGTCACATCATCTACTTCCTAAGTGGTAATGAAGAAACTTACTAAATGTTATTCTTCTCTAATTGGTAATTGTCCGGTTTTTTTCTCTTTTGTTTGAAGCTCCTATTCCTGGCTTTGGTTAGACATAATACTGGCTTAGAGGAACAGCTAATCAGCTCTAGTAGAGTAATTCCTGCAGACTTTAGGTGATTTGGTGTTAGATACTAACCTATTATCTATTTTAAGCAATGGTTCTCTGTGGCCCAAAGCCACATTTGTCTGATACCCTTCTTCCAGCTCCGCAGTCCCTTGGCATGGTTGCAGATAAGCCTGGCTGCTCAGACTAGGTGGACTTCATCTTGCTAAGGAGACTTACATCATGGAGAATTTAATTCAAAAGGAGCAACATTATGCTCAAAATGTTTGCCTGAATAAAATGATGAGTATTCTAGAGTTGGTTAAATAACCTGGCATTTTATCTGAGCACAAGCTTAAATTAGCATCAAGTGAAATGGGAGGCTAGTAGACTTAACCAAGAATAATGTCTACTTGAGTAAAGAATTTACTACTTCATTTCATAATCATAGTTTCTGCTTAAGAAAATAAAGACTCTTCGGAACTGGAAGGTGGCAGATGGGTTGGGTTAACGAAGCACAAGCTGGATGAACATTTTTTGCCTTCTTCACTAGAGCTGTGAAGAATGAAGACTTCCCTTCTATGGGAAACTTGGTTTTCCCCCTGAAGTTTGGTTTCATTCTGTGTCAGTGTTTGTCGGGGTTCCACTGAGAAATAATGTTTCCGTGTGCCGAAGTGAAATGCAAGCTCCAGGGCTCACAGCTGCTCAGGCAATTTTTTCGTATATACTCGACACTGGCCACTACTGCTGCTGAGGAATTCAGCGTTTTGTGCTGGCTTAAGCAAGAGATGGCGCAATTGCGCATTTGGTACAAATTTGGTACAAATGCAGAGCTTCTTAAATCAGGAAACCAGTCCTGAACTAAGGCTGGCTTAAAGCTAATCCAGCAGAAATGGTTAGTAACAACCTGGATTTAGTTTTCTGACTTGGTTCAGAAGTGTGGCTGCAGCAAGCGTTTGTGCTCAGAGGAGCAGGAGTGAGGGATGGATGGGACAAAGCTGCTGCTGGGCTCAAAAGATAGTTTCTTTTGACTGTAGTTCTGGCTTCTGCCAACTTCAGCTGTCTGTAAGACAGTGGCCTTACTGAAAACTGCTCGGTGTACGATGTCAGCAGATACACAAATTAACTTGGAAGAAACAGAAGGAATACATATCCATTTCCCAGGGATCTCAGGGCCCTGCAGCTGTTGTCTGCCGGTGATACCCACCATGATTAGTAATGCAGAGGCACAACCCTGAGCTGCGCTGCAGGGAAGGGAAACGCTCCAAAAGCTCTGGCCCCAGGCACCTTTCGCAGCAATTTTGGTCTCCCTGCCACGAGAGAGTAGGAGGTCTGGCTTTTCTGCCTGCCCTAGAGCTGCAGACCCCGCACTCCTGCACGTGTTTGCTAAGGCTGGGTATTTTTCCAGTTATCCCAAAACTGACAGCAAACTCGCCAGATGGACACCCTGCCTGGTGAATGGTTGTCTCCAAGATCAAAGCCTTTCCGAGTTTATGGTTCTCTGTCATATCCATGGGAAGGATTGTGCTGCACCCCATACAGCTAGGTCCATTGCTTTAGGACAGACCTCTCAAGCAGATTGTTCCACTGCTGACACCAACTAGCTTCCTTGTCCAACTAATGCATCTGTTTCAGTCCCGTGGACTCCAGAAAGGGTAGTCACCATGTTACCTAGGGTTTTGTGAAATTCAAAGCCAAAATACCTGTATGGAACAGCTCAGGTGAAGAAAAAAAAGAAGTACTTTCTACAAACAAAACAGTGTCACTGAAAAATAAGAAGCTTCCTCAGGTCTGAAAAATCAGGTTGGCTAAGAAAGTAGAATACTTCCCACTACATTGCCGGCTTAAAGACAAAGAAAATAGGTAGAAATACAGTTTAGATAAGCCTTAGCTCCATGAACAAATGTTTGCAAGAAGCTGGCGGCAAGTGTGGGAAGCATATCAACACTCAGAGACAATAAATGAGTCAGGGAACACACAAAGGTAAAGCAAGGAGTAATGGCATGAAATTCAGCACAGTAAAAAGTAGTCTATATTGGTGCTTTGCTTGGATAGATTCATTCATCCTTATTCAACAGATGAACTGGCAGGACTATACACCAAGGTTATACCAGCTGTCCTTCATCTGAAGTAACGCTATCAAAGATTTTTACTTCTAGCAGGACAAAAATTCCTCTGAACACCAGAACACAAGTATGACCTAGTTTACTTTATCCGGATACTGCCAAATAGAAAGCCTCTTTCAGCTGCTGACAGTACCAGAGAGCTCAGGCAAAGACCCTATCCTGAATAAGCTAAATCCATTCATCACAAGAAGAAAATCTGCTGGGATCAAATGCAATTAGATGATTTTGGTGTGTCTGTCCTATCAGCTCTATTACTTACTTGCACATGTGCCATCTGGCAT
This sequence comes from Pygoscelis adeliae, assembly GCF_000699105.1. Classification (NCBI taxonomy): domain Eukaryota; kingdom Metazoa; phylum Chordata; class Aves; order Sphenisciformes; family Spheniscidae; genus Pygoscelis; species Pygoscelis adeliae. The sequence continues at coordinate 6,137,011 of NW_008825619.1, read as the reverse complement.
GAGCATGTAGCCGTTGAGACAATAGCACTTGTAGCTGCCATGTGTATTCATACATCTGTGTTCACAGGGACGTGGTTTCAGTCCACATTCGTTCAGATCTGCAGAAGTCATTGGAATGAAGTGAGTGCTGGATTTATATACATACTTATATACATAGGTGGATAATATTGCCTAATGCCTTGAATTCCCCACAGTAAAATTGCCTGGATTGAAAATGAGCCAGCCCCTTGCAAGATGAGAGTTTAGCAGACCATCTGGCTGAAAGACTGCTAGCAAAACGAACATACACAGACCTCTACACCTGAAAAACTAATGCAAAATCTGGCCACATCTGGCAGCTTGTTAGGAAGAGGTGGAGGGGTGGGGAGAGAACTGCAGTTAGTCTCTTTTCTGGGAGTTAATTTTCTGGATTTCTCTGATTCTAGCTGGAGATTTTAGCCCTCCAGTTGACCTCTGTACTAGGAAGGCAAAAACATGAGACTAAGAACAGCAAATCAGCTTGGGATAAAGTGAAACAAAGATTTTGGTTTGTTTGGTTTTTTTTTTCTGAGCTACACATTGGCACCAAGGTTATCAGTAGCAGAAATGAAATACAATATATAATAAGAATTGTGACTTTAAGAATTAAAGGACAAATCTCAAAAATCTCAAAATCCTGAGAATAAAAGCACGCTAAATCCTTGTCAAAATCCAGGATTTAGAATGCTTTGCAGAAACTAAATTAATTTCAAATTCCCAATAGCTATCCTTCACAGGGAGAAAACTAGAATCCTAAAAAGTTTAATTTGTGTGGTATAGGCAGAGCAGTGCTGACAATGGTATTGGTCCTGTGACAAGGGGACAACATCTGTGCTTGTGACTTCTGTGAACTGACACCTCTCCCGCTTGTGTTTTGAAACCTCATTAGTAAACAGACAGAAGTCATTAACAGAATGCACTGGCGTACGCAGCCCATTCAACATGTGTTTAATGGCACATATTACCAATAATATAATTTCAATAAAGATACAGCTCTCCAAGCACTGAGCTTGTGCAGCTCCACTTTTAATGGGAGAAGCATCTGTTCTCATGTCTATGCACCTTGCAGACCACAGAAAAATCTCCAGACCATTCAAAACAAACTTTGTGGAGGTTATACATGTGCAGAAGCGTTTGTTACAGCTCAGTCCAGGGAAGAGAGAGAGGGTTGCATTCTATTATTTAGAGGGTCTGTTTGAAAGAGGAAAACCTATCAGCTTGCAAATCACACCGGATTTTTGTGCTACTGTGGCTCCACTAAATAACCAAGACTCTCATAACAAAGAAACTAGAGGGGAACAAAAGTTATTCCACTTAGACCATACATTTTCAAAAGTGCTTAGCTGCACCTATCTTGCACAATGCACAGTAACGCACAGATAGCATACACAGCTCTAAAAGAGAACCTATGGAGATAAGGCTAATTTAGCTCAGACTCAGTGGCAGACTAATACAGTCCCCTTATCTCTGTTATTTTAGTTAGCTCATGTTAAGCTTGCTCAGCAGGGCATTCTGCTGTAAGGACAGACCAAGGCTACATCTGCCTGTAAATTAAAAGTGGCTCTGAGCATTCCTGGCTGCTGGAACATGACCACCTATATGGTTATACTATTGAAATAGCTCCGGGACATTTCTGGCCTGTGCCAGCCACCACTTTACTAAAAAATTCCTGGCCATGCTTCAGAAGGTAGAACAGCCCAGGGAGCTAACAGGCAATTTGCACATGTAGGTCTGTGTGGTGCTTCCACCAAGCCTCAGAGTCTGAATCTACTACAAGTGCGCAGAACTGATCTGCTTGTGTACGGAGGGCATATCAAATCCAGCTGGAGTTACTGCACAGAAAACACCTAAAAGCTGGGGGCTTCTCTGTTGCCTTTTGGCAACATTTAAGCTGCCAAATAATTTCTGAGGTTAAACTTCTGGGTTTAGAGGCTGAAGTTGTAAGTGATAACTACGTATCTATTACACACAACCACTGCTGCTGTTTCACTTTCCTCTCTAGTGGTACTGAGGAATTGACTTATTTCTCTGCAAGCAACATCAAAAGTGCAAAAGATGGAGTTTTCTAAAATACTTAACAGTATAGCTTTATAGCATATTGTTTGAAAGATACTGTGTAATAAATGGGTTGCTTTGACTCTGAAAAATGTGAGTGTGTTTAGTATGTCAATGCAATGTTTTCAAGCAAAGGCTGCAGGTGCTTTGGAAGGTAGCAAGGATAGATTCATGTGGCCTTTGTGTCCTGCTTCCCTCACACACCTGCAGTTCACTCATTTGCACTGCAATAGGGTGGCACCTCTCCATGCACAGTGACCTGCTCCTTTCATCTGATCCAACACAGGGGTCTTATATATTAGAACGGGAAAAAAAAGCTGAGTTGTCACCAATGTGTTAGCTGAAATATTTCAATGTCTAACTGCAAGTTTGTGGAGGGAAAGTGGTGCATTCAAAGTTTCTGAATATGAAATCCTAAAGACTCCCAATCCTGTGTTCTCAAAAATACCACTCAGCATATGCAAACAGATGGCATTGGCCCGGGAAGCTTGAGAAATTACATGTCTAGCATATAGTTGCATGTCTTTCTGATGAGAAGGTTAGTTAAGAAAGTAACATGGGTTCCTAGTTAAGAAAATAACATGGGTTCTGGATTTGAATTCTGGCTCTTCTAATTTCCTGTATAATCTCTCCATGCCTTAATCCTCTGACTATAAATATGACAGTTTGCCCTTGTCATCAGCCCGCAGGAGACACATGATATAGGTTCAAACATCTGTGTGCTGAAGGAGGCTTAGAGCTTCAGTGAGCACCCCATGTCTGGGGTGCTAGACATGCAAGAGTCTTAAACTCTAAGCTCTTCTATGTAAACAAGAAAATATCTTGCTTTACTATTTTGGTAGATGACACAACCCTTACTAAAATATAAGGAGACAGAACATCAGCAGCCTGCTTTCTGGAGTAATATCCCCGTGTGCACAAACCTTGATTACAGGTTTTCCCTGTAAATCCAGGGAAACATTTGCATTTGTTTGGTCCCATGCACTCGCCATACTTGCAGCCATGTCCACAGATAGCTGGGGGAGTCAGGCAGAGAAAGGAGAGAGAAAAAGAAAAAGTTAGAAATACTCTATTTGAGAAGTTTTGCCCTGTTTAGTTGCCTAATAACTTGTTGCACAAGTTCAACATCCTCCATACCTCCCCCTCTAGTTTGGGCATGGTAGCTACTGATCAGCACTTTATTTCTGCTGGAGAAAAGTGACACTAGCATGGATTACACAAGTGTGTGCTTTTCCAGTTTGTAAAGGCCTGGAAAAGAAGGGGCTCCTCTTAGCTCTCCCCTTCATGCTTTTTCTGCCATACTTACGATTCTTGCCCTTTTCCTATTTTTAAGAAGCCTATGTGAGAAGCAGCCAGCCGGCAGCTTGACTTGCTACGCTGGGCATCTGGAGTAGGAAAGAGGCAACAGCACTCCTGCAGCCACAGGAGGCACATTACCCTACAGCAGTTTTCCACTCTTAGACCTCCTCACTTACAAGCAAGGAACATGTCCATCCCACGGTGGAACATCCAGAGCACATCCATCAAAAAAATCAGGCAACTATCCTTAGCACACACCCCAATATGTAAAATTGCATAAGGTTTACAATGACTTGAGAGGGCTGTGCTTAGCCTGGATGCATTAAAAAGTAAAAGTTTTCTAGCTCTCGGCCTTCTGGGTCATTAGTCAGAAATTAAACGTTGGCTTTTATAAGGCTTAAGGCTCCTAAAGTCAATGTGATTGTCAACATGAGGGTTATTCAGAAAAAGCAAACCAAACATGCATTTAAGTCAGGACTAGCTCTGGAAAAACAGCAAAAGAGTATGCACCAGGATGCACATCTCACTACCTCGTGTAATTAAGCTGCTATCCAAACAATAGGAAATAGGAAAGTCACAGTGTTAGTTACTATAGAGTAAAATTCTTAACTAAAATTCATACTGCTGAATTCACTATCTTCTTTAAATGTAAAGATTCGTTCAGCTCTGCAGATTAAGGCATATTTCAACACTACCCCTATTCCTGAATGCAACGTGGCACAGTGTGAGATCAGCTGAGTATTAACACTGAAGCAGAGAACACCACTGCATCTGGATTTACAATGCAGAATTACATTATAGTTGGCTTAAAGAAATCTGCCAAAGAAAAAACTTAAAAGTTTATGAAAAATGAATTTTACTAATAAAGCACCCTATTACTTTACAACAAGACAATCTACTCCACTGGCTGATTGAAGTTACATTTGCCAGTTGTCCCCTGAGGTATTCATTTGCATCAAAACTAAGGTGCTATTAAGCAATGCATAAATATTAATAAAGGTATTCATCAGTTTTTCCTTTTTTAAACTGTCATGCTGTACCTACAGAGCAGAGACTTTTTGCATCTTTCCCTTTTAGACATCAGTCTGTTGATTTTCAGCAATGAATAACCCTAAGCCTCTATTCAAATTCACCAGATATACAATGTCAAACTCTCTGGGACAACAGGTGCAACATCTGAGGAAGATTCCTAAAACATGTATTTTATGACTTTGTTGTGTTTTGCCAAGTACAGCTAGAGAGAGATTCCACATCACTTTCTCCTTGGGATCTGAAGACCTTTAACAAATTTGAAATTTCTTAAGTCATCGACTCTTCATTAAGCCAATGGTCCACAGACCAGAATGCTGGCCGGCTACCTAAGCTCGGGTCAGGTGCACCTATTGCTTGAGTTTTATTCATGTATTTAGAAAGTTAAAACATCCTGCCTCTCAGAGGCTGTGTACTCTGAAGATAAAGGATACCAACTGATGAAAAATAAAACCACTTCAAGGGTCCCTATGCAGCATTAGAAGACACTGCATTTTTGGCACTTGACAGCTGTAACAGTATAGGCACTGACCAGAGCTGTGCAGGAGCTTAGAACAGATGGTCCCTTCTGGACCTAAGAATTTTTGAATATGTATTTTATTGTTTGGTGTTATTTACCCAAAGCTCTGCTTTTTGAGGAGATGGTCTTTCAAACGTGTTTTATTCACTCTCTCACGGAGTTAAGAGATTTCACTCCTCTGAAGGTTTCTTTCTGTAACTTCTGGCAGACGTATATGAAGTATATTATTAGTACCAAGTACACAGCCGTGGAGAGGAAACAAGCATAAAGTGTTGATGTTACCTTCGCAGTGGCCCTTGTTGTTCTTTTTCCAGCCATAACAGCAATCCAACCTAGAACCATAGCGACACACCCCCGGCTGGCTCACAGTCACCAGCTGCCCACGAGCTCTCGAGCTGTGTAAAGAAGGATAAACACTAGCTCCAGCAGGCACACACACTTTAATCCATTGCTCCATATACTCCTTTGTACATTTCCCTCATGTTTTATCCACTGTCAGGCATTTTCATTTCACCAAACCTTGGAGCATTTGACAATATTCCCAGACAGGAATGCAAAGTTGCATTTGGTTGGAGAAACAGGGGAGATGGGAATGCTTCACCTGCAACAAGTTAACTGTGCAACATAAATCCTTTCTAATGAGAAACATGGCAAAGGCAAAAAATACAGCCCGCTCCCCTGCTAGAATGAGTCATTTTTAGTATCAGTGAAGTCAATGGGGCTGCTCCAGTTTGCGTCACATGAAGAATCTGGATTGGATATATGATGCCATACCTGACAGCGCTATTGCTTTGGATGATGAAATACTGATTCTACAGAAAAGCAGCTTTCTGAATATCAGTTGGCCCCATAAAAGCTAGTGACTTGCAGGCTCATAGCCACTGCATACGTGCAAAACAATTGCGTAAGTGCAGACAGTCCCATGCATTCTGGTTGCATGGGACTCCCTGACCATACAAATTAATGTTAATTTAATCTGCCAATAAGCCCAGGGGGTTCAAAGTCACTGTGCAGATCAACAACTGCAAGAGTTGGAAAACCTGCAGCGTTAGTAGCAAAATTATAAATCTGACAGAAATCCACAACTGTGTCAGTCTTCTAGACCTACTCTATGCTGCAACGGGTGCTGTGACTCTGGTTCTCTTCTCCCTCTGCTTGCTGTTACTCAAGTTCTCCATTACCACATGCCTGTCCCCTTTATGAAATTCTCTTCTTTACCCAAAATCCTCTGTCCCCACTGCTTTTTCCAGGCCATAATTTAAAATGCGCTTTCTTCAAAGAGTCCAAAGTGCTGTTTCTGACGCAGAAAATACCTTATCTGTGAGAGCTTCATAGTAAGTGATTTGGGGGATTGAGGGGGCCAATACACAACAACAAACATCCCCCTGGTGGGGAAAAAAAAAAAAAAAATGGAGAAAAGGCCAGCAGGCCAGGAACCGTTGCATTTTTCAGTCTGATGCACAATAAAGGCATTGCTTTATCACCTTACAGCAGTGCTTTGCACATATCCTCCTATGCTTACCTGTAAGGGTTGCACTCGTATTGGAACAGTTACTGCAAACATCACTAAGGCAAACTAGTAAAATAAATATATGCATACGCTTCAAAAATACAAGATGTTACTTTGGAGTTTTCTTTAGTAGAACCATTGGAAAGAGAAGGGAGTTCAGAGGAAATGCATAAGCTCATGTATCTGAGATACCCTGAATGAAGAGGTGGTTCTCATGTCACCTGGCAAGTAAAAAGACTTCAGTGTTGGAATAAATTGTTTTGAAGTCACCCAGCCTTTGCCATCAACCCAGCGATGCAGTTTACAGGGGTACATATACCCCATCTTCAGGCAGGAGAAAAAGCGCATTGAACAGCTATCACTCCTGTATGTGTGTCTAATTATTAGAAATCAGCGCCCTGCCTCTGGATTTATAGACAATAAAATAACCTTTTTCCATTTTGTTCATCCAAATGCTGCTGGCTTACATCACTTGCAAGTATACAGGTTAAAGAACCTATGTTCTGCTTGCATGCTAGAACGTGCCCTTGAATTCACCTGCATAGTAAATGTATATTCTGCTTACATCCCAGAAAATCCCCTTGAATGCAGCTGGATAGTGCTATGACTCCCCTGGAAGGTTAAAATGCCTAAAGCTTGGAGGAAGCAGGATCTCGTTACTTTCCAAAAGGTGCTCATTTTCACAGGAAGACAAACTCAGTCAGTAACGTTTTATTTAATAATTCACTTCAAAATCAAATAATGAAAGTGCCTTTACAAAGTATATGATATCTCACAAGATTTCAGTACAAACTTGTTTTAAAACTGGTAAATGTTCCATAAAACTGCAAATAAAATGAACATAGCTGAACTTTACAGATACTGCCCTGGACAAGGTCTTTCACTTGTTCTGACTTCCACAACAAGCACCAAGTTAAAGCCTACTTTCAGCAGTGGGAAAGGTCAACTAGATCATTGAGAGCCCACCTGGATCCCAAAATCTGGGAGGAAAACCAGTTTTGCCAGGTTAGTCCCTCCGACCCGTGAAGAACCACCAGCCATCAGCTCAGCTATTGCTGTCAGGAGTTCAGCATTTTGTGCAAAAGAAATAAATTTAGGAAGAGGAGATCCTTTCAGGCAGGCAGATCCTTGCCGGGAGAATGTCACACGGACCCTCCTGGACATTGGGGGAGAAGTAATGCAGACTGGAGGCACAGGATGCTGCTGACCCCTCCCTATATGATATTCTTACAGGATTTCACAGAGAGTACCTAGAGGCCTGAGTGAGATTGCTGTGCTTGTCACTGTCTACTCAGTGTGCAAAAAATGCCTGGCCTTGAAGAACCTGTAGCCTAAATACATGACTAAAGAAGAAAGGCAAGAGAAGGTAGACTGTGCAGGTCGAATCACTGTGCAGGTCAGTGGCAAGAGTCATCTCTGCATTTCTAGTGAAGAACTCTGTTCTCCGAGAGTAAGCAGCTTGCAGCACTAGTGCTAAAGGTAACAAGTGGCAGACTGAGCCATCCAGGGTGCCCAGGCAGCAGAGAAGTAACCAATTTTATGTGGCTGTGACATTGCTGATACCAGTAGGATGGCATTTAGCAAAGAACATTGAAGATGAATAGCAAGAACTTCTACAGTAAGCCGGGGCCTCCTTAGTTGAGGTGACAGAAAGAAAGAGCTGGCCACATTTGCTATCACAAGATCACTGTGAGCCACTAGCACCATTATAAAATAGGTGGGACCCTCAGGTGTTTCAGTCAAAATTCCAGGAAAGTTTTACTGCTGCCATATTAGGTTGTATTGTGCAGAGTTCTTAACATCTATGTTGAAGAAATATGAATTATATATGGCATATATGACAATAAAATCTATGAATAATGAAAAACCTGTTTTAGAGAGGATGAGAAGAACTTGGCTTCAGCTGAACAAACCCAAAGCCGAGAGGGGATCTGATTGCTTCCCACTACACGTCAGGCAGCTCCAAATGAAAGAGAGAAGAGCTTGCTAAGAGAAAGGCCAATTTACATTCATTTGCTCTTGTGCTACTGTCCATTAATACTCTGAGGGGGATACAAGTGTATGAACACAGCCACAAGAGGGGTGAGAGTCTTGAAGAGCATTGAAGAACCAGGAGAAAAATTCCTACCTAATTTTAAGATACATAGTCTCTTTCACAAACTGAGAAAGATCTAATGTTGCCTGTAATGATACAAACATTGGCATAAATGAAGTTATGTCCCATTTACTCAGCTGCTGCTGAAAAAAAAAATGTTCCTCTCTGGAGTAACAGGAAGATCTTGAATTCTATCCCAAAAGAAGTCAGACCAATTCAGAGCAAAGCATTCAGATATACCTACAGACCAGGTAGGTATATACCTATACCTACAGTCGCGTGAGCAGCAGACAAAAGAAATTGGGTGTGTGATGTGAGGACAGACCTTAAACTACTGCACAGTACCTTTGACTTCTTGCAGTCATTTAATTAATTTGACAATAAAAAAAGAAAACTTATGTGTTTACAGTAAGACATGTTCAGAAAGTTCACCTGCTCCACGGGTCAAGTGGCTAGGTAGATCTTCCAGCAGAGCCAAGTTGCTGATAGGATGGGACTGATATCCCCAATAGTTTGAATACACAAACAACTGCAAAGGAAAATATTACGATAACTGGTGAAAGAGGGGGAATAAAGCACACCTGAATGTTGGGACTTGCTTATCCAACAGAATCCCCCTGCCACCCCCTGCCCCCCTTTTTTGTTATTTCATTCTATAAAATAAGAAAACAGTTTTACGTTGCATCAGTTTCTCAAAATTAATTATGACTTAGGCCAAATCCAAGCTACTAAAAATGTCTGTATACCAATGGGCAGTCAAAAATTTCAACTATAGTAACTGGGCTGATAGCTGTGCTGGACCGTAACCCTCATTAGCAGCCATTTTACCAGTAATAGCTAAAATAAAAAGAAGTAAAAATCTCAACAGTGAAAAAAGTTACTTGTAGTGTTCTCCTGACCAGTGATCGTGAGCAGTGTAAGCCCTGTCTGAACTGGGCTGTGTGACAGTAACAGCCGCAGAGGATGAGCGAGCAAGTCTTCAAAAGCCTGATTTAACCAGGTAGGTAGATAACAAAAGTCAGGTATGGTTTGAGGTAATACAATTGTTTGTTTTCAGGTCCTATTAATACTCTGTCTTTTACTAAAGTTTTCTCTGGAAAGGAACATTTATGAGCTTTTACTGTTTTGTTGGGGTTTTTTTCCCTCCTTCAAGACACAGCTGCTGAATAGATTTAGTGCACTGTTTCCATAAGATCTCTACAGGACATTTTTGGTCAGCTCTTGCCCGTAAAATAGCTGTCTGCTGCTGTGTGTGTGTGTGTGTGTGTGAAGGTCTCAATTATATTATTAGCAGCTTCCAGTTAACTTCAAAGGCAGGATATTATCCCTTTCTTTGATTTTCCTCTTAAAAATTTCTGGACATTGTTGCTAGCAAAAAACCAGCTGAGACCAAAGCTAAAACTTTGATCAACTGGTATATTCAGAAGGACAAAAAGATGGTATCTTGCAACTTAGCAATTTGAAAGAAATTCCTAAAAAGTCTATTATGAGTGTATGTCATGCAGAGATACATTTCAACATTTTTCCAAATAAAGGCATAGTGGTTTTTTGTTGTGGTGGGTGGTTGTTTTGGGGGTTTTTTGTTTGTTTGTTTTTACCCAAGTTTATTTGAAAGGTGACTTCCTTCTAGAAAAAAAGTTAACCTATAATTGTATGAAGTAAAACCAAAAACGTGCCACCCATTATCTTTTAATAACTGTGTCTTAGATATCCCTTCAGCCAGTTTCAGGCACTCAACATGACAACAGTCCTGCTTCACCGCGAGTCCCTCCCAAAACACCAAACGCACTTTAGCTTGGGCTCGCAGAAGTTCCTTTAAGGCTTCATGTGCCCACCAAACTCCTTAAAGGAAGTGCTCAGAGCAGAACACTTAAAAGTCCAGGCATGAAAGCTACACTTCTAAGAGACAAAAATAATCGTAATTAATTCATTTTTTCCAAACTGATTCTAATTTTTACTATTTCCTGTTCCTTCCTATCCAGCCGATAGGATTTCTTCGTCCTCTTAAATTAGTATCCCTTGTCATCCAAGACTTCCATCAAGATGTTTGAAAATCTCTTCTTTCCCCTTCCTCCCAATGGAAAAGGCAGAATGACAGTCTCAGTAGAAAAGAGAGATGCCACCACCATCATCCGACATCAACTTGGACAAGACAGACTGTAGAGCGATCAGTCTTAGGCAGGTTGTAGGTTTCCCACAGGTTTCACGACTTACTGTCAAATAACATCATTTTTGCCGAACACATCCCTCTCTGCCTCAGCTAACTCCAGGCCATACTTTCTTCTGGAAGGAGATAATGCTCTTGTTTTGTGGTTTTACACCTTTCAAAGCATTTGAGATGCAAATACACAACATCAAGAAATTACTAACGTGAGCATTTAACACGGAGCTCTGCTCTGAGAGCAAATGTGTTTTCTATAAGAGCAGGTCTGGAGTTTATAAACTTCCAGTTCCTGAAGAGCTGACCACTTGATAGCCCTGCGTGTGCCGGAACAGCACGCTGCCACTCGTTGATCACAAACATCGCCATTCACAAATCTGATACTAAACAAATAAACCACACAACATCTTGAAGGCTTCATCCCCAGTCGCTGTGAATTCTCCTTTTACTAGCTACTCCCTCGCTGCAGCACTCGCGGCCTTTTATTTGCTGCTGGAGAACTGGGAAGGGGAACACCGGAATGGCTTACTCTGGAGTAAACAGCTTTGTTTATCCTCTCTCAAAACCTCGTGCCGCTTCTGGAGCGTACCTGTCTCTGCAGAACGTAACAACTGTTACAGTAGGCTGATTTTAAAGCGTCTGTTATACAAGCAAACCAAAGACTGCCGCCGCTCACACCTTTCTACACACGGTGCGGCTGTTCTCATCGTTTGGATCTCCACCAGCGCACCGAAGTTACCGTTTTTCCCGGAGTAAAAAAAAAACCCACAGCC
>NW_008825619.1:6123083-6124668 GCF_000699105.1 Pygoscelis adeliae | reverse complement strand
CGGTGTCCCCCCAGGGAAAGCCGTGTCAGCCCGGCGGGCGGTACGGCCCCCCCCAGCCCCGACCCGAGACCAAGCGCCGCCGCTGCTGAAGCTTATCCCGTGCAACAGCCGGGGCTGTCCCGCGGGGTCTGCCTCCGCAGACACCCACCATCCGCCGTGGCACCTCTGCGGTGGGTTTCCCTCACAGGGAAGTAACGTTTGCACTGGAAGACTTGCAGGTTTTGCCTTCCCCTTGCAGGACCTTCCGTGGCCAAACTTTGCTTAAGCTGCTAAGGCAGCTGCCCCTGGGCTAAGTTTTTATTCAAGCTGCTAATGCTAATTGGTTACATTACTTCTTGCTAGCGAGTCCTTCGGCTTCGGTGTTGCTGCCACGGTACGGAAACTGCCTCACCCCCTTGTATATCCTCCTCGGGTAATGCTTGCATTTCGGGGTGCTGGGTTTTGTATCAGTTTTTTTTTTTCAAGATTAATTAAGACCTCTATCTTTTTGCAGTGATGGAGAAACTTGGTTAAGATGTGGCTGATGTTTGCCAGCAAACTGAATTTTTTTCAGTGCAATACTAGTAAACTATGTTCTGCCTGTGTTGTATGCCTTGCTGCCTTCCTCGTACTATAAAAGCACCCAGGGAGGATATGTCTTTTTTTTTTTTTTTTTTTTTTTTTTTTAATGCTGGTGTTCACACTAGCCTACTTGCTAAACACTTTTTGGCAATAGAGAATATGGTGTCAAAAAGCACTGACTCTGTTCCCAATCTCCAGATCCTACTATGAACAATTCTCCCAGTCCCAAGCTCTAGATAGTTGTTCCCGTTGAAAGCAACTCTGCTGTATTGAGCATATGGAGAGGGCAGCCAGAATCAGCAGAGACAGCATAGCAGCTGTACAAAGCAGGGGATATTTAGTCAGATTTAGTGTTCTTATCAAAAGTATCTGGATACTGGATTCTGAGCTCATCTTCAGTTGGACACATCCAGAATTAAACCAGGGAGTGCAAAGAGCAGCTGTTACAAAGGCCAGCCTGATGGAAGGTTACAACCTGTGTAATCCCAAGGAAGTGGTAATTCATACTTAAAAATCCCAAGTGCTAACAATACATATGCAATGTAATATTCGCAATCAATGAGTTGATTCAGAAAGTGGAAATATTTATAAAAGTAGTGTTGAAACAAATTTGAAAGTTTAAGCCAAGAGAATTCTAACCTGTAACGATAACTCTGGAGTAAAAATACCCACCACTACCACCAACCAACATTTTTTTGCTAGGTAAATTTCTTATGAAGTACCTACAGTAGCTCTGATTGCAACAATAAGGTATCTAATACAACATAAAATAGGGAAAGCTTTTATCACTCTTGACTGTTTGTGTTTGATTCACACCACCCACTCAGTCATCTCATAGACCCTTGTGAGCGTGAGGTCAGTCCTGGAACATCGCTGGGAGTTTGAAGGAACTAATTTTCCTTTTTTGACGGAAGGGAAAGCCGAGGAATAAGTGACTTATCTGGGATCACCCAGGAAGTCTGTGGTAAAGGCAGGAAAAGAAAACAGATCCTTTCACAAGGTCACTTGCCGTGGGTCACCCCAT
>NW_008825619.1:6106770-6123057 GCF_000699105.1 Pygoscelis adeliae | reverse complement strand
GACAAGCATGCCTCAGCAGATTAGGCTGGGATGGTTGACACCGTCAGCGCCGCTAGCTGTCTGTGGTCCCCAGGGATTGCCAGGGACGCTGCAGGAGAGCGTTTGTACACTGACATATTGAATTCAGCATTTTAAGCACAAGCCTTTAGCCAGCTTGTTCGTCTGTCATCCTTGCCATGGGAATGGGAATGTCCAGGAAAGCTGGGATGGCAACTGTTTCAGTCACCCCAGCTAAATTATTGCCTTATTGCTAGGCAATATCAACACCCACACTCAAGAGAGGTATTTGAAGCAGCAGTCTATCTGGGTCAGTCTAAAATGATTACCTGAAACTCTGTCTTTGATTTAGAACAATAATTAGAGAAACAAGAACAAAGGAGTTCATAGAGCATGATTATATTTGCTAGGATATTCATATTTGCACTCTTTAGCCCTTCTAGCCCACAAGATACCGAGCTTTCCCGAGATCCCCTGTCACACAGTGTTTTGCTCTATGATTCCCAAGGTGAGAAATTCTCAAGTATCAGGTCATGATCTATCCCTGAAAAGATGGTACAGAGTGAAACAGGAGATGGATATTATTCACACTTACCATTTTAATTTGGTTTTGCTTTACCCATCCAAAAAGTTACAGAAGAGGTCAAGGTTCCAACTACATTTTTACTACCTATGACTTTGGGAAAATTCTTCAATTACGCTTGCCTGACCTGGTTATAAGAGGAATGCAAATATTTTAACCAGCTGTTATAATCAACCTGCGCCACAGTGCGTAAACCATGAATTCTATTAGAGTTTAAGCATGCTGATTTGCCAGTAGGAAATGCAGATTTATTGGGACACTAGAGAAATTTTAGTCTCGCTCCTGAAATCCTCTCCTCTTCATTCACACTGGCCAGCGTGGCACGTGCTCCCATGTCCCACCGTGCAGTCCTGTAGCTTCCTCCTACCTGCCAAGGGTCACATCTGCAGCTGGCCCGGCAGCAGCACAGCTTCTGCTCAGCTCAAGGTCTGGAGCCCGTCCGCTTGTTGGCTCCCTGTTGCCCTGCAGTGGAAGACAAACTCACGTTTGCCCACTGTAAATGTTTACTCAACTGCCAAAGGATCGCCTGTGCTTGTCCGTAGTGTGGACAGTTTATTCAGAGGACAAAGGGAAGAAATTCAAGAGTTTCTTTCAATATGACTTCTGCCTTCTCTTTGTTCTTTTTTCCATTCAAATGCACTAATATTAAAGTTCAGACTTAAGTGCATAGTAGGTTTTTTTGTTTGTTGGTTGTTTTTTTTTGAATCTGGGTAGTCAGTGGTTGTGTAAGAATATGAATTCGGGAATGCCTTCTACAAAGCTTTTCAGTACCAGTGGAAATGGTGACACAGCAGTACAAGACAGAAGAGTTGAGAAGAGTCTTCAGTCTTTCTTATTGGGGATAATTTTAGATAGAAGTGTCATTTTTAGTAAAAAAAACAGATGAGAGAACAGCATGTGAGTTGTAGGCCATTTTTAGAAGTGCTTGTGGGTGTCAGGACATTTTACTTTCCCCTGGGGTCCAACATTAACCCACCAGAGCAGAGCACTTGTTAAACTCAAACCCAAGGCGGAGCACATTTTAATGCATTTGCGATTTCTCACTCCACCTTATCCCCAGCTACTATTGCCAGTGCTGACCTTCTACTCTGCTAACCTCTACATGCTTTTAATCTCTGGTGTGTAGAAATAGAGAAAAGAAGTTGTGAGGTCATAAAAAAACTCCACCTGGACTTTCAAATTTTTTTTCAGTTACAAACAAAACACACAGGCTCAATGTAACTTCTTAACGTGACAGATTTATATATATCTTATATTTATAGAATAAATCTGCAGCTTCCTTCTCCTGCGTATGAAAGTACTGCTAAGGCAGAAGGTGAAGAAGAAGAATTAGTAATACTGAGAGATTATTGCAGCAAACTGAGCTGGACTGCACCGAGGAAATGACTCACAAAATGCCCAACCTATGCTTCTCTAATACCAGTTTTTACCTGCCCATGGCCAGGAAGCATTTGATGGGTTAATATGTTAAAGGGGACTACTAGCTGAAGAATGGGGTATAGGAAGTCAGTTCTTTCAACATACGTTTGTATGACTATGCAAAATCTTAATAAATTTATTGCAAAAATGAAGTTACTTTGACATTTGTTTGGAAAATGTGTGATTTAAGCATGTATATTCCTAAATGCATTTTAAAATACATCTATATTTTTCCCAAAAGTCAGTTATGAAGAAGAAATGTTCTTTTGCAATAGATGTATAAATGGCAGCATATAATCACTAGCACAGCTGCACAGCCCTGATATCACACCACCTTGTTTCCAGGGAGAAGCAACACAAAAAAATGTAGCAGAAAAAAACACTAGAAAATAATTTTGGAGAGAAAAGAGAAGATGTGAAAGAACTTTATCACTTGAAAGAGAGGTATCTGAAAAGGAAAGTTTCTGAGAGATTTTTTTTCTATTAGAGGACTCCTTGCCTGACAAAGATTTTGCTTCTTTTCACTCGAGACCCAGTCTGCTGATGAATGTCAGTAGAGTCATAAACACAAGTAATACTCTCTTATAATGTCTTTGTTTTGCTTTAAAAAACAATTCCAAAATAACAATAGGATGCTATGACCCATACATATACATAGCAAATAAGTACATTTTTGGTGTCACACTTACAATTTCAGCCAGAAGAGGCAGTAAGCCTCTGGAAATGCTCTACCTAGTACAAACACACTTCTGTATATTCCTTGGCCATCTGTAGAGTATGCTTTTATTTTTGTCAATACTGCCATTTTGTACCAGTGAATCTGTATTTATTTTATAGTAGCAAATTTCAGTGGAATAACCCCTCATTCACACCTGTACAAATGAGAGCAAAAATCCTGCGGCAAGGCTCAGGGGAATACACTGCCTTTCTGGGCTGCTCCCAAAGGTCAGCATGATCTTCTCCATTGTCTGTCAGCCCTGGTGGTCCCTCCTAAGTAGTATTTCACAGCAATACCAGCTGGAATGGGACTGACCCTGGGTCTCCCCCATTCCCTGTGATTTATTAGGGAGCTATTTACTGGGGCTGTAGTCATGGCTGCCTCCTGAGTGAAAGCTAATGGGCAGTTTTTGGATCGTCCTCCCAATCTTGCCCTGAGCTCTCACAGGGACTGTTTCATACCAGGCTCATGTAAGAGTGGCCCATGGCTTCCAGAGTCTTACTTAACGTGTCTTACAGGAATCTCTCTCAGCTTTCAGCAGAACCCTTTTTTACTCCATGTAATCCTGGTCCCAAAGCAGAGCTCATGGCTCCTCTCGTCCGTATGTTTTCTTGCGATCTCGAATGCAAAATGAGAAATTAATGGGATGGCAATTATTAATCCTGTCGCTAGACTGAACACTGTTAGTGTTATTGTTTCATGAAGAACTGCCCCTAATTTTGGGTCTTAGCTATGTTTTATACTCCAGTTTGTCATCTCTGGACTCAGGTGAGGCCCCATGATGGGACTGCTTTGCCCAATGAGGGTGCGGTTTCCCAAAACGGAGTGAACGGACATGATAGCTCTGAACCTGTGTGCGTGTGTATCCTGCTCAGCCCCCTCATTTCCTCCTCTGCCTGACTCCCAGCCGCGCACTGACATCACTGGCCCCCACTGCTGCACGTTGGACTGCTAACATGATGCTGGAACTCATCAAAATGTATCCAGGAAAAAAAAAAAGTAAAAAAAAAAGTAATCTGCAGTTTTGGTGAGTTAAATTGGTTTAGTAAGAGCTCCAGTGAGCACCAGGGCCAGCATCCATGCTGCGGGTGGGAGGGAGGAGCAGGGGAACAAGGTGTCTTTCTCCTGGCGGAGGAGAACTTGGTGCCTGCGCTTGCACAGCAAACTAAACCCTGTGCCCCTCAGTGCTGTGTTTATGCTAAACTGCGTGTGTGTAAGCAGACTACTGGAGTGGAGCTGTTGACATTTCAAATTAAAACCTCTGATCAGGTTTATGTCTGCTTGACTTAAGTATTGTATCTCTCTACAGCTGTCAGATCATGTCCTCCATTGAGAGATGTGTGAAAATGAGCTTATGCTGAGGAAGTGAAAAGCCTGAAAATGTGACGCATTCTGCAAGCCCATTTCTGCTCCTGTTACAACATTGCAGCACTTTGCAGTTGATTTCATTAAAGGCTTGGGCTTTGCAAGAAGAGGTAAGAAAACACAAAATTTTAAATTGCACCTCCTGCAACTCAGTGACCTCTATCTTAATGAAATTAAATCCTGTTTTTATCACAGATATGAAATTGCTTTTGTGTTCAAAGCGAGTATTGCATGTATAAAAGAATAATAGAAAAATACTGCAAGACGGATTTGACCCACAAGGAGCTACGGCTTTGAGATTAACTAGGTTTCTTACTAACACAGAATAATCCCCCTGTATTTCCCTTGTCAGTCACATGAAATGATTACCATCACTATGTTTATAGCTTTCAGTCATGCACAAAATACTGCCAGTAAAATTGCCTGGTCAATAACAACATAATGGAAAAACTTAGTTCCATTTGGTTTACAGGTCATAAAGATTGCGATTATTTACAATAAAAATGCTAAACTAAATAATATATATTTTGCCTTCAAAATTAAAAAGATGTTTTAAGGCAATTTTAGTATACAGCTATGCCTTTTTAGCTTAATCAGAAATAATCTTACAGTAAAATTGTCACAACCTTTATGGTTATGAATTTAAGAATCAGGTGTTGCTCTCAGTAATCACAGGAGAGCTTCCATTTTAGGTCATTCACACTGTTCCTATGAGTGAGGTTAAGTGGGTTTGAGCCCCGATGTATAGATCAGGTTAGCTACTAGAGAAAGTCGCTGTTCTTTTACAGCTCATCATCATCGTTAGCTGTCATCATCATCGTTATCAGTGACAACCCCTACGAAACTGGGACTGAGCTGGTATAGAAAAGCATTTTCAGAATCTCTACAGAAAGATATCTCTGGCCTTCAAGAACCTATGACTTCCTAGGGTTCAGATTTCAACCACATTTTTTGAAAATGCCCATTAAGTGATATTTAAAGGCACAAGTGAAACACACATGCTTTCCTCTTATTAAAAGCTAGTGGGAAGTTATTATCTGTTTCCTACTTACACTGGCAACTCGATTGCTTTGGCAGAGTTTTGCAAAGGCCCTTACTGACCGCTCTTGCCAGAAACTGGTCAGGTCCCGGGTGGACAAAGAACCAAAGTTTTTGCAGATGTTGCCCTCTTGGCTTTCATGCTAAATGTGTTTCATGGCTCCAGGTGAATGGTAGTGACAGCAAACAGAAAGAAAACACAAAAAGGGAAAACAAAATGAAAACCAAAGCTGATAATTTTTAACAAGTGAAATTATTTTTGAGGGCCTTTTATGACTGTCAATATTCCTGCTCTCTTTTCACCAGGGTTTAAATTTTAGCTATGCCATAAGGTAGTTATGGTAATTATGAGAAGACGTGTGTCTCTCATGTGACTGATTCCTTCTCTATAATCTCTGAACCCAGATTCTGGGTGGAAAAGTTATTCCTTCAGCTTGGTACATCCAGGCACTTAAGACCTTGAGTCTCCTCGTGCACTTCAGTCTCCTCATGGCGCATCTTGCAAAGTGCTGCAAAATCCACCAAATTTGCATTTGCTTAGGTTTTTCCTGCTTTTTGTACTTGCTACGTCCCCTCTGAAAGTTACTGCGGAACTGCTCTGTTGACTCATGGACCCTGAAGCTCCCATGCAGAAGAAGAGATTAAGTCTCCACAGTGTGCTGAGGGACATGAAGTACAGGCCCTGACGTGACTCTGGCTGAACCATGCTTTACTGTGCTCTTTCCTCTGAGGCAGTAACGCTCGTACTCAGAGGGATGGAAGGGTGGGACGGAAGGTGGCTTACTGAGGCTATGGAAGAGCCGAGCTAGATTTGCCCCATTCTTCCCCATGCTTCAAGTATCCCTTCCGATAGAAAGGAAGGGGTTACATTTTCAAATTAAACCTTGAACTCTGAAAAGTTCTTCAAGTCCCGTGTGAAGAACCCAACACCAAGTATCTAATACATAATGCCCCCTGTGTGAGCCCTTGTTTCCCACCTGGCCTATTTTAATTGATACCTACGCGATCCATGTATGTATCAGGGATTGCCATTTCCAACAGCTTTATGAATGAGTGTAATAAGAGATCACTGTGTGTTTTCCACTGAGGAATTTTATAAGTATAAATTCCTGGCTTTTGATGTAATTTCTTTAGTTTCAGGTTTCCTGCCAAAAAGATTTAGACATTTTTTTGTCATATTATTTCTCTACATACTTAAGCACAAGTCTTTCACTGCTTGACTACATTAGCCTGTAACAAAAATAATTCAATCACTGTTGATCCTCTTATATATAACACTTTCCATATGGTAGCCCAATAATATGGTACCTCTGTCTTAGCAGTTTATTTTTTTTCTGACAGAAAAAAACAGTGATTTTTAAGCTTGTTCAGTAATACTACATTTAAAAAAATGAAACGCTCATGTACTGTATACCTTTATTTTGTCATAGTAATAAGCATTAAATGTTAATTGACTGTCCTGTAATTCCGTGCTTTGGAGTTTTAAACGTTAACAATTTGTCCTTTTTATTTGAATCATCACAATGTACCAGTTCAGCATGTGGCAAAAGAATGAAAAAAAGTCAGGATTAAACCAGATAGGGCCAGACTGAACTTATCACGGGTCCAGAGCTGCTGCTCTTCAGCTTTTCCTAATCTGCTGCTGCCCTTTGAGATTACTGTATGGAGAATGGCAGTAGATTTCTTTTAACCTGGAGCCTCAAGATGCATCCTCGTTTGTTCCCTTTGAGCATCTCAGTACTGGCATGCTCAGTAACAACACAAAAATCTTAGCTTAGTGGGGAAGCACAGACCGTCCTCCATGTAATAGTTGTGACTTTATAGAACTGATAGAGGAAGGAGGCTGTACCAAGCCGAAATTCATAGGTCTGACATTTTATCTAATTTTTAGATAAACACTTTTAATTAAATTAAACAATTTTAGGGATTTTCTTGAAAATCTATAGTGATACAACACTGTTAGGATTATTACTTTTACTATAATGGTTGTTATTATTTAACATCTCAGTTGCAGTACTGCTTAAAAACCACAGCAATACCTAAGGTGTTTTACAAACTCTATCATAGGAAGTACTGTTTACCCTAATTGTATCAATTAAAAAAATTAAATTACAAGATGGACTTAAAATCAGTAATGGATCTTTTTTGCTTCTAGGGTTTTTAGAACGAAACATTCTCTTCAGATAAGAGTCATGGAAAATGCTTTTAAAATTTAGACCTAAATCTTTTCATAATCACCTGACATTTTAGGGAAATTGTCAGTGATCATGAGGAACCCAGGATGACAGGAGTGGGAAGAATGGGGCAGCTGGGCTCTGCATTTATAGGAGGAAGCGAGGGTCTAAGACTTATCTGTCTGTATTTTTCTAAATGAACGTATCTAGCTTGAGAGCAGTTGTATTTTTGCGAGCCAGGATGCAGAGCCGCTTTGCAGAATTCATCAAGCTGCCTCTGCATGTTAAAGTACTCAGTTCCTACAGCAGATATTTTCTCATGTTGCAGCTAAAGTTACTTGTAGAATGAATAAAAGTTTATATCTGTCAAAACAGTGAAATCCCTTTAGTCCATTGAGATAATTTTATATAAAGTCCATCTGCTATGTGTATGACCATCTAAGTAGTTTTGGACAGAAAGCTCGCTCTATAGCAGGGTAAATCCAGTTTGACAGTGGCCAGAGACTGCTTTCCTCATGCAAAGGTGTGTTGGTTTTTTGCGGATCTTCATGGTTCCACATCACATGGTCCTGTATTCTCAGCTGACAGACTGTTGTAGTTACAATGCTAACCGCAAAGTGCAAAGACTACACTTCTGTTATTATGTGAGTTGCGGGTTCTCTCTGTGTCTTATTATTGGAAGTAGCTGTAGGTTTAAGATTCTAATTTTTCTTATGCTGGAAATATCAATTATCTAATCTCTAATTAGGAGTCACGAAGGACCGATGAAGTTGAAATAGAAATACTTTAGCTGACATTTACATTAGGCTTTGGATAGAGTGAAAAAATAGATCAGTTACAGCATTAAGGATTGAATGTTGCTATAATAGCAATCATGACTGTGTCCCTTTTTTAGGTTATTGAAGTTTCCATTTGTTTTGCCAAGTAGTTTCAGATCAAGTAATTTTATAGAGTTTTCGTGCAGTAGAATAAACAGAGGAATAGGAGCAAACTATTCATTTCTTGTTCCCATGAATCATTCCATCAGCTTTAACAGACGATTTTGAAACACTAAAAAGTCATGAATGGAATTTCTGAATTGGTTTAGAATCGTGATTGTAAAATGAATTGTGATTCATTTTTGGTTTGGCTGTTTGAGTCTCAGAAATCATTCATTTAGTATTGTTTCGGGCTACCTTGAGAAACAAAATTAAGTTGAAAGTTGAAATTTTTACAGTCATTTAACTAGGATCTGAGGCTTTAGGAAACTTATCAAATATCCAGAGATTTATAAGACCTGGTAATATGGCTTCACTGAGACTATGTGCATGAGGAAACTTGGCAGACAAGATTCTGGAACCTCAACCTTCTTTTCTACTTGAAATTATAAAATACCCCCAAAGTGGGCTGTTTGCATCACTCTGATATTTGATAACATTTTTCAGATTGGTACCATGGTTGAACTAACCCTGTAGTTCATGGGGTAACGCTTGCTGACCTCTGTGCAGCAGAGGGTATGAATCCATCGACACAATCAACAGGGATCCCAGACACCCCTAAGAAGGAATCAGTACCTCTAACCAAATTCTGGTTTCTGTGAGGGAATCCTTATTTCTGGCCAAAATAACGGCAAGCATAAAAGCTTAGTGTTTAGGAAATGCTTTGTATTTTATTATATTTCAATAATTAAAAATCATGCATTCAAGATGGTAGGTGGCCTAACACATTAACAACATTAATATAAAATTATACCATCAGGCAGCAGCTCACTTTTCCAAACATGTAAGTAAGAGGTTTCACATGTTAGGTTTCTATTCCACAGTCTGGATTTCCAAGTGAGGTTATAAAGTTATTTGGCAGTAGTGACTGAACTGCAGGATATTTATGCATATTTGATGACTTGTTCAGGAGAACATGAAGAGGAACTCAGTGAAAGCTGACGAAGTTTATTTTGTCAGATAAGGCAAAGGTCATTAAACAAAAGGAAGACAATATAGAAGCAATGAAAAATCTGAGGGGATCATAGAGAAAAATATGCGTGGAAATATCTAGTCAAGGTTTTCTTTGCTGTAGTCTGGTTCTGTGGCACAGACTTTCATTACTGGTTCAGTTGCACCAGGTGTGCTTTTGGAGTGCATTTTAAGGTTTCAGCTAAGACCCATGGAGTCCATTTCACGAGGTCTGTGTGAACATAAGCATGCTAAACAGAGTCAATCACAAGATTTACTTAAAAAGTGCAGTTCTGCTTTGAACTAAAATTCAGATGCAGACACACCATCTGTGTCTGCGTTATGGACAGTACTGGTATTATAATAAATAAATGCTTGCTTTTTGGAAAAAATCTTTCCAAAGGGACTCTTTCAAACCCTCAGCTTTTTTACCTGGCTGTCTACCCTTGTTTTCATGTGACTCCTATCATAAGCTCTTTCCTCTTCCCTAGACCTTAATTTTCAATGCTTAAGCATGTGGCTATATCATTTTTCTGAAAATAATCCCCTTCCTGATCTCTGCTCCTAAAAGAACCATCCTGTCACATACATGTGTAGAAAGTGTTTTTCACTTCTAGATATCCTCTAGGTGAACATTGTGGTCTGTTTTCACTCTTTGTCACAAAACAGAGAGTACACAGTGCCTTCATCTGGGTGACAAAGGACTTCTTGCTTTGGTTGCTTCTGTCAGCCTACAGAATCTTGATATGGCTTTCATTGTTAGTGATCAATCTGCTCTTAAACAGAAACTGGCATTTCCGGCAGTGTATCCTACTTGGAATGAGATTGTGTATCCTTTATGTTTCTGATCATTTTATATGTCTGTAACCTCTTCTAGAATAGAATGTTTCATTCTTTCTCTTTTGTTTTTTTCTGGGATATCTACTTTCTAGCCCTTTGCTTTGAAGTCACCCACTGACACCACTGTTTCACCCACTGAGTCTCTGTTCTTCAAATCCACTGATACACCTCTAGAAACTACAATTGTGACATTAATCTTCCACTTCTGCAGTCAGATTCTTGTAATTTGTTCCTGGTTCTTTGCTGGTATTACTGGGGTCATCCTGAACATCTGGCCAGAACAAGAAGTGTCAGTGCCTGTGCGATGATGTCAGTGCATTGCTCTGATGGGTGCTCAATTCTTTATTTGTATTTATTGTGGGCAGAACAGAAACCATTGATTAATATTTTGCATTCTTTCTCCTTCTGATTAGGCTTGAAATGATAAAAAAAAAAAAAGAAAAGAAAAGGGGAAAGCAAGGCAAAAGAAATGATATCTCCAAAGTTTTTGGGCTCCTAAGATCTCCTGCAAAAAGGTGTCTCAGCCCCTGAGTGCAACTGACTTTCAAGTGCAACATACTTTGTAATCCTTCTCGTGGCATCTTCTGGTGCTTATAAAGCTGGCTATAAACTAACCAAACGTTTCTGCACCATCTAAAAGTTATAAGATAGACAAAAAGCATGCAATCATTTTCTGATTGAAATCGTACTTGGAGAGGAAGAGCCTCACAGAGATTTTATTGCTTTAATGCTCTAGCCACTGCCTGACAGCCATGCAGGAATCATTCAGGAGTCTGGAGTCCAGTCAAGTAAGATACTGAAACGTCAAATGAGAGTTTTGGAGGGGATGTTCTTATTCTTCAGCTGAACTTTCTGAATTCCCTTGACATTTGATCAGTGTCCTTTACTTCCTTTTCTCATAAATGTTACGATTTCTCCCGCCCTCATACAAATCTTAATAGAATCCAGAGAAGATTCAACAAAAATAGAAGCGATGCAGAATTAAGCCAAATGAAAAAATGTCTAAATATGCAATATTTTATAAAACTTGGTTTGTTTTCCGTAATTACTATTCACATAAACATTCAGTTGATACAGTTTCATATATACAAGTGCACACATTCTTTGTTGTGTCAGTGTTTTTGAAACTGTTATCATTGGCTTTGGTCCCAGTCTGAGATCTAGGTAAAAGATATCTGAGTTGTGTTTCATGCAGAATCAGGACTGTCCTCTTGAAGTTGATCTGCCGTCTTGCTCCCAGGGCTGGTAATCTTTGCAGGCTTTTGGAGTTCAAAACTATTAATTTCCTTAGGTAATACAGACATCTTTCATCACTCAGCACTTTTGCACCATGTCACTCTCTCTTCCAGAGTGGCACTTAATCTTATTGCTCCGTTTGTATTCCTGAGTAGACACCCATCTCTTCGGTCTTAACCACTCTGTCTTGGAACTTTTTCCTCCAACATAGAATCATAGGATAGTTTGGGTTGGAAGGTATTCCTCTCCTTTAAATTTTGCATGTGAGCCAGTTATTTCTTAAGCCTATATGTGGAGATGTATTATTATGGGTATTTTTACAACAAACATCTGTTTAACATCTATCTGTTGCTAATATGTGCAATGTAAAGCTAAGTGTATGCCTTGGGTCCCTCCTGGAAAATATTTTTGCTGCTTTTTTTTTTTGGCTTCTCAGCTGTGTACGTACTGTAAATAAATTTGTACTCTGAAGCCATAGTGTTTATGTCCAACTGCCTTTCTCCCTCATCCATCCCTGCTCTCCTTTCCTTTAAGATGACTATTCAGAAACATCTGGTTTCTATTACTCTCTGTGTCAAACAGAAAACAATCACAGTGCTCATTAAGAATTTTCCATGTTTAACCTTTGCATGGCAACTTTCAGAGAAAGAGGACCTCCCAGCTTTTTTCTTTAAGAGCTTTGTTATTTTCTCACCATAAACTCTCAAGAAGGCTTTCGGCAGCTCTTCCATGATGCTTGGTTGCTCGCCTGGAAGCTTCACCTCTTGAAATATCCCATTCTTATACTCCTCAGTCTTCAAGTCACATTGGGTGGTGTGCTTACCACAGTAACTGGAAAATGACTGCTGTTAAAATAATAGCTGTTGTTTTAAAACTTATGCAATATTTCAGAACCTCTTTGTTCACAGCACTAACAAGAAGTTTGTTCCCATGAATGCATAGCATGGTTCTAAATTAACCCAGCCAGCTGATGAAAGTTTGAAAGCAATCAATGTTTCTGCCTGCTTGGTAGGTGTTCTTTCGTTTCATCTACAGTTACTTGTGGTATGGGTTCAGGAAGATGGAAAAGCTCTGCTCTTTCCCATTGTCCAAGAAGTGTTGAGGACTGTGTGTTATAGGAAAAAGTCCTTAATGGAAGAGGAAGTCAATGACATTATATTGATGAATATTAATTTCTAGAAGACTTTATTATCTGGTATAAAGGCTTTTGAACTCTTTTAAAGCCTTATAGGACAGGTCACACTTGTCCACCTGGCTGTACAGTGTTACTATAGATGCTTATAGAGAGAAACTTGTTGGTAACTGGTGTAGCAAAACTCAGTGTCAGACCTAAAAGGAAGAGGAAGGTGCAAGTTATTTGCAAAAGCTCTGAGTAAGTTGATTTTACTCATGCTCATTCTCTCAGTGATGGTCTTCATTCGCACTCTTTCTTCCACTTACTCACAAGCACCAAGTGTGTCTGAGTGGTCCGGCATTGTGTGTGACACAAAGGACTAGAGGCACTGGCTACTGAGTCCTGGTCACAGCTCTAGGGTTCTTCGTCATTCACAATGATGAACTAGTTTTTGGACAGATCTCTCATGTCCATTTAGGAATAGTGTTTTGCTATTATCCTTCTGTTGTGATAACAGGAGGGAATGGTGCGTATGATGTTCTGCAGCCTTGTTGCCATCCATTCTCCTGTTCTCAGAGTGTCTTCCATTAATGAGTCATTTCTGCTGCAGTCTTATCACACTGCACGTTGTCTAGGTTTGACACATTCCTCAGTGTGATTGACAGGGAACAGTGTTCTTCATCAGGTTATTTTTTTAACCCTGGTTCTGCTGTTTCTTCTGGTGTTTTCCCTCTCTCGCACACACATCTCCATTCATATTTAATTCTTGCCAACCTCAATACTTCTGTTACAAGTCTCTACATCCTGGTTACAGTTCTAGGAAAAACTTGGAATTACAGCTCTGCAGGACTTAGGCATCATGAATAACTGGTGCTCTCCCCATACCATGAAAAGACAAGAGTGCTATGTGATTCACTATGAGAACACATTATGGCAAACACAGCAACTCAGAAAGCTGCGTAAATCTAAAGCTTGTAGGAAAGCAGAATATAACCAAAACCCACACCTGCTCCTACTTATAGCCACATACAGAAAAAAAATGTACCAGTGTGAATGCAATATTTGACAAGGAGAGGCCATCTCTCTGTCCCATTCAAATACTACGAGGTCATGTGTGATAATGCTAAGACTGAGAAAGATTTTAACCTCCAGCTTCAGGATTATCTTTCTTTTGAGGAGAAAAAGAATGATATCATTACCCCTTGAGTATCATGAATATTTTTTTTTTTTTACATTTTCAGCACTGACCTGTTTCAGAATTCTTATTCTGTGAAAAAAAATTGATTTATTCAACTGTGTAGGTGCTTCCCCTGTGGCTTCATTTATATCCCCTTGCAATAAACTGTGGGATTTTGATGCCATTGTGTTTGAGGCAACAAACCAATCCTACCATCAGTATTGCCTCCTACTGTTAGTTTGCAGTGTCTATTTTCTTCACGTCTTTGGTATGCGTTGCCTCAGTCTTACCGTTGTAGGATTGAGTAGACAGCTGTCTGCTTGTTTTGTAATGTTGTATTCCACCGGTATCTGCTGTGCTTAAACATGTAAGAGTGTTCAGTTTTTCTGTTCCTACTGTGGACCGGATTCCCTGCTTCTCTAGATGGGAGTTGTTCCATTTTGAAATCTAAAGTACTTCTCCATTGCACAGTGTTTAATATTAACTCTTCTGTAATTCAGTGCAGATGGATTTATATGGTGTCTGGCTTTTTTTTTTTTTCCATTGCTGATTTGTCTAAGCAGACAGGTGGAGGTGGATAAGTATACATGCAGGCTGAATGGATGCCAGATATAGAAACAATCTGTACGATGTAATCTGCAGAGCTCAACAGTGCTAGTAAAAAGAATAGACTCATAGCCCTCATAGCAGCAGTTACAACAATTGTCCCAGTGTGATGTTACCGGGCACCATGTGTTTTGTGCATCATCATTCTTGACGATGCATAGTAACTTCAGATGGTTTATAAGAATGAGTAACGGCTAATCCTGCCCTGCTAAAGAAAAATCCAATTTAGTTTGGGTGGAATTTACAGGCTCTTTGTTACTGCTCTGTAATTGCGTTTGGCTGTCATATTGCCCTGTACTGTGTAATCACAGTTCTCCTAGAAGTGGCTACCATATGGGACTGGACACTGGCATGTTCCTTAGTGAACAGATGCATGCAAACAATCTTAGATCCATGTGGCTAAAATACTAGTGTGGGATCAGTGTCATTGTAACAAGCGTTTTCTAATGCCATCTCCTGCATGCCAGTAATGCACAGCCTCGAAGCAGATGAAGTGCACAGGTTTCAGAAGCTTTCAGGATGAGACGGAGGACTGGAAATGTTTATTGACTTCAGCTTTCTCTGTGCTTCTTGCAGAATTAATTCTCCTTTCCCACTAAGGGTCTGTGAGTATGTGAAGGGGAAATCAGAAGTATATCTATATGACATTTCTAGGTAATTCAGTCCTTTATGACAGTGCTTCCCAACTTTTCTGCACCTTAGCCCCACCTGAGAGGAGTGAGTGTTCTGCACCTCATGGTGCACCAAGGAACTTGCGCAGGACAGCGGAGCCTGTTAGTGTGTCCCTTTTGTCATGTGTCATCTATAGCGTGCTTCATTAGCACCTCACCAGCGTGACCCCAGTCTCCGGTTGGGAACTGCCACGCAAAGGCCCGATCCAGATTTCATAGACTATACCTGCAATCCCTTTAGTGCCTTGTTCAGTGGTTCCCTTAATCCTCTCCCTTCTGTTAGCAGCTTGGTGGCGTACATTAATTACCAAAACTGGATCACTACAAGAGAAGGACTTTAGTCTTCTGTATAAACAGCCTATCTACTCTTCTGAAGGAGAAATGCAAGCGATCTTTTCAAAGGCTTCATTCATTTCAAGGTCTTTAGAGCTAGCTCTTGATGCTTTTGGAGTGATTCTTGGTCATCTACAGTAAGAAGCAGTGCTATAGCAAAGCACAGATGGAGAACTGGTTATTGTCCAAGTGCTTTCCTTTTGAATGATACTTATCTTTTTCAAGGCCAGACTCTGCCTGTCTTTTCTTGCTGCATTTTACTTTTTAAGTCATATAATCACTATATTCTGGAAAAATCCCACAAGTAGGCGTTGATTCTTTGTCCATTGATTGTATCTTGACAAAAGTGTTCTGATAGGAGATGGAAAAGGAAAACTGCTTGTTTCCAGAAAGCCATATCAGTCATCTAGCTTGCTCAATAATTTGGAATTTAATTTCTTTATCATTAATTTCAATCAGCACATTGAAGAAATTGAAGTTGTTCTTGCTAGAAGCAACAGAAACTGATACGCCATAGTTGGAGATTGCACTAGCAGCTAGTAAATCCTTCTGTGTCTGTGATTCTGAGGCCGCAGAAAGCTGTCTAGCATTTTACAGCAGTCTTCCATTTCCAATACCATTATCAGTAAAATGGACATGTTTATTAAACTTAAATATAAATAATATGATATGCAGTTTGTTAAAAAGGAGAGTCTGGCTTATGGGAGGCATCCAGTGCATTAGTCAGTGGAGTAATAGTGGGCTCTGGTGACAGGGGAAGCTGTGCAGACCCTGTGGGCCATGTAAGCAGCAGGGTGCAAGGGAAAGGAGGACTACAAGGAAAAAGATGAGTTCTGATCCAGAACTTCTGACTGTCCAGGGTAGACTTGACTTCTTTCCCAGACGGAGCCCTCATGCAAGCATACAGCTGTCCAGGTCTCTGGCTGCAGGGAGTGCCTGAGCCTGTCTGCTGTACCGGAGGGTAGCAGAGACACCACCTGTGTGCAGTGTGACCAGGTGGATGATCTGCTCGGACTGGTGGCAGAGCTGAAGGAGGAATTGGAAAGGTTAAGGAGTATCCGGGAGTGTGAGAGGGAGATAGATTGGTG
>NW_008825619.1:6100357-6101335 GCF_000699105.1 Pygoscelis adeliae | reverse complement strand
CCATCCCTGGAGGTATTTAAAAGATGTGTAGATGCGGGGCTTAGTGACATGGTTTAGTGGGCATGGTGGTGTTGGGTCAACGGTTGGACTCGATGATCTTGGAGGTCTCTTCCAACCTTAATGATTCTATGATTCTATGATTCTATGAGTCTATCAATCTTGCTCAGAAAGGGAAGGAATAAGTAAGAGCTTTAGAGCATTAAAAACATTTTAGTTCAGTGTTTGAAGTGGGCTGTCTTTTTGTCATTGACCTGTAGGAGATGGGCTTTTCTGTTCTTGAAATTAATGTATGATTCTATGATTCTATGAGTCTATCAATCTTGCTCAGAAAGGGAAGGAATAAGTAAGAGCTTTAGAGCATTAAAAACATTTTAGTTCAGTGTTTGAAGTGGGCTGTCTTTTTGTCATTGACCTGTAGGAGATGGGCTTTTCTGTTCTTGAAATTAATGCTGTTTACAGTATAAATCTGAGCAGTTAATCATGTACAGAGAGGCAACATGTGTTTGCATTTCTTGGAATCAGAAACCAATGTACAGTTCGCTGCTTCCCCCCAGCAATCTGTTTAAGAGAGTTAAGTTACATCTCCTGTCTTGAACAAGAGTGGTCTCTGGAGAGATTATCTTCTCTAGAAACAGAACTGTATGGCTTTGTGTCACAGAGTGTTCACTGGTTTCTGGAGGAGGATTATAATACTGAGTAAATGCCAGTGTCTGTGTTTTAATGTGCATGTTTGTGCTGGTTCTCTTTATTTAATCGACCATTTATTTCACAGGTGTGCTGCTAATTGATGAAGGAGCCCCATGTGAGAAAGAATGACAGGAAATATAAAGTGAAGAAATCCCAGCCATCTCACCGCAAAACCTGTGCTCTTTTGTGCTACACACAATATAGTGCATTCTTTTTTTTTTATTTCATAACTGTGTGTGTTTTACTTGCCTAGGATGCAGCTCTTGATTTAGAAGTGAGGAGGTTGGTTCA
>NW_008825619.1:6072006-6100319 GCF_000699105.1 Pygoscelis adeliae | reverse complement strand
AAAAGAAAAATTCCTGAGAAACATCAGCCTCTGAACCCTGGTCTATGACGGGAAGTAAATGGCTGAGCATGGATTTTGTGACTCAGGTCCATGTAGGAATGTTACGCTAGGTTTCTTGAACAACTAATTTACTGAAGAGGTCACTCATCAGAAAATTTCATTTTTCCTGGGTTCTCACAAATTTTTCTTTTTGTTCCTTTCTCCTTGAGGACTAGATTGACCTGTACTTCGGGCTGAGGAGGATTTCTGCAGGGAATGAGAGTGTGAAATCCTCCTTCTCTCTTCTAACAAGCCTCATGTTCAACAAAACACAAAAT
The DNA here is from genome assembly GCF_000699105.1 of Pygoscelis adeliae. Taxonomy (NCBI): domain Eukaryota; kingdom Metazoa; phylum Chordata; class Aves; order Sphenisciformes; family Spheniscidae; genus Pygoscelis; species Pygoscelis adeliae. Next base: position 6,100,002 of record NW_008825619.1, on the reverse strand, counting down.
TATATCACTGATTAATTCATATGGTACAAACTCAGTTTGGAAGTTTTATATTCAGGGAGTGTGTACTGCCAGTCTATCAACTGTTCTGGGTGTAAACATGATGCAGGCAATCAAGGCGGGGACAAGTTGGCAGAGAAGAATGAAGAGGCTCTTAAGTTATCATTTGCTGGGGCCATTACAGCATCTGAAGGCTTCTTCAGGCAGGCCAGCAGCAGAAGTCCCACCATGACTATTACTGTTGCTTGTGCCAGTCTGGAATTTGACGTGTGAAAATGTGACAGCACCATCAAGCCAAGATGAATCTACCAATAGAAAAAAACCCCAAAACAGCCATAACTTTGGAAACACACAGCTCTTTTATGATGATACATAGATTATGCATAGGCTGTACTCCTGTCTTGGGGTGGTACTCCCTGATAACGGTGTTTAGATACTCAGGGTAGGGATGGTAGCATAAACCAGCAGATATAGTCTGTACTAGCATCTAATTTGTTTCTGAGAAAAGGTATTGATTTTGACCTACAGGTCATGATCACAGACACATCAAAGACAACCCAGCAGTCCTTTGCCTTCAGGAGGCAACTTAACCCAAAGTTTATGGTCATGATGACACCAAACTCCATCTCTCTGTATCACACTGACTAATGGCATTCCTTACTTAAAGATGAAGAGATTGGGTTGTAGGTTGTCTTTAATTTGATGCCTTAATGTTACTGTTCCTTTTCTCCACCTTCTCTGATCTAACATAACATAACTTGGAGATTTTTCGGTATGATTCTGCAGACTTCCAGTTTTTTCCTGTTGGGACAGTGGCATGGTTATGAGTGACCTGAGCAGAAGAGAAAATTAGTTTTGGTAACTTGGGGAAATTCTCCTCCAGACATCAAAACATTTGATTTAATTGTTGAATTTATTTCTCTCAAAAGATAGCACGGCACATAGAACAGTGAGTAAATGCCTTAAACAAAATGGGTATAAAAATCAATGCATATAAATGACTCCTAACAAAGAAATCACATATCTCCTATTTGGCACTCCACAGCTCAGGAGGGTATCTTCCTTTACTGTGTGTTTCAGAATCACCAAATAGATCACCCTGAAGACTATTTTCTATTCCATTGCTATGAAAGCTCTAGGTTATTATTTCTTTTGCCTCATTCTTTTACGAGAGGCATGGCAATAACACTCAGTAATCTGTCCTCCCACAACACCCTTCTGATGAGCTGTGTGATTCCTTCCAATTACAGTAAATTTTTTTGAGAGAAAGAAGGAAAAGGCAAATTAAAATGGGAACCTAGGGAACAACTGAATGTCACTTTTGCATATCTTCAGAGATAATTTTTATTAGTAGTACTAATAACAATCCCCAGCTTGCATTCTGGGAGAAACCTACCTCTTCTGACTCCATCCATCCTCAGACTTTGGATATAGACTGTGTGTGTGTATGTGTATTAATAGTTAGATAGATAGATAGATAGATGGATAGATAGATAGATAAACAGATAGATCAATTAATCTATTGAATCATAAGTTAGGTTGGAAGGGACCTCTGGAGGTCATGTATTCTACTCCCCTGCGCAAAGCAGCTCTAATTAGATGAGATTACTGAGGGCTGTGCCCTGTCAACTCTTGAATACCTCCAAGGATGGATATCCCACAGCCTCTCTGGACACCAGTATTTGGCCACCCTCATTGAAAAGAAAAAAATGTATTCCTTATATCTAATTGGAATTTCCCATGTTCCAAGTGTGTCCATTGCCTCTTGTCTTTTTCCAGTGTACCTCTGAGAAGAAGCCTGGCTCCATCTTCTCTATATCCTCCAGTCAGGTAGCTATAAGTCATGAATAAGGTCTCCCTCTAACCTTCATCTGTTAAGGCTGAATAAACTCAGCTCTCAGCCTTTTCACATGTCATGTGCTCCAGCCCCCTGAGTGGAGGTGGTCCTCCACTGAATTTCCTGCAGTATGTCTGTGTCTTTCTTTTACTGGGCACACTGCTCTAGATGTGATCTCACAAGTGCTGAATAGATAGAAATGATCATTTCTTTTTGACCTACTGGCCACACTCTTGGCTAATGCAGTCAAGGATGCAGTTGGCTCTCTTTGGTGCCAGGGCACACTACTGTCTCTTGCCAGCTTATTGTCCACAAGGACCCCCAGGTCCTTTTCTGCAAAGCTGCTTCCCAGACAGTTGCCCCCAGCATGTATTGGTGCCTGGGGTTGTTCTTCCAGAAGAAAGAATTTGTGTTTGCTTTTATTGAACTTCATGAGGTTCTTCTCAGCCCATTTCTCCAGCCTGTTCAGGACCCTTTGAATAGCAACCCTGCCCTCTAGCATATTGACCAATCATCCCATCCCTGTTAAGTGTCATCTGTAAGCTTACTGAGAATGCACTCTGTCTTGCCATTCATGTTAAGCAGTATGGACCCCAGTATGTGTACTTGAGGGATGCCACTGGTTACTGGCTGCCAGCTGGACTTTGTACCACTCATCACAACTCCTTGAGACCCCAATCTGTCCAATTTTCTACCCAACTTACTGACCACTACTTTCATGATAAGGAGACTGTGGGCAAGGGCTGTGTTTTGACTAGCCGTCAGTTAGTCAGCTTTTCACAGAAAACAATCAGGTTGGTTCAGTGTGATTTCTCTCCACTGGTTTGTCACCTGTCCCAGGACAAACCTCCATGCTCTCAAGCCACTCCTTTACATATATTTACATATAACTATGGATATAAATAGATTAATATATACACATAAGCACAGACCTGCTTGTATGTGATGTGCCGTATCAGTAGTCTTTAGAGAAAGAGAGCACCTAGGCACAGTTCATTCCTAGACCATAAAGAAATCTAAGGTATTCAAACCTCACAAATCTTCTCCCTCCTCTCCAAGTTCTGTCAGTCAAATGCTTTTCTTAAAGGACAGAGAAAGCCAAAGCTTTCCAAAAGGGGGCAGGAATTTAGAATTAGATTTTAGTTCACTAAATCAGGGAAACACTGGAGACGGGTCATATTCTTTTTCCAGTTTGCTTTCATTCGTGCTGTAGGACTTCAGAACACCCCAAACCCTGGCCATAACCACTTCAGGCTTATAGGAGGCTTCTAACTTTTGGAGTACTTTTGGAGAGCAATTCGATGTGCATTTTTCTGTCAGCAGTTTTGGGTTGAACATTTTCCATCTCCATCTGCTCATTCTTGTCCTCAGGGCCACCCTACTGTGCCATTATAGTTGTTTTGCAAATATCTGGCTGTTTTTTTCCTATGAGATACTGATGTGGAGAGAAAGAGAGAGCCAGATCTCAGTTACAGAGAGATTAATGAGTTGTCTACTCAAAGATATTTATATGCAAGGTTTTGTTTTGTTAATTTTGAATTGGGACTCCCTCTGCTTCATTACTAATGGTGCAAGGAAAACTGCCAGGAGTGTAAGGAAAACTATGTACTTTTACACTTGCATTGCTTCCATAGTACTAACATGGGAGAAAAAAATCTCATGGTATAGAAAAATACAAAGCCTTAATTAACTATCACTACAGCTTCTTTTTTTTCCCTGGGGCCTGCTTAGTGACCAAAATGGTGGATGTGTATGTATTTTTGTAAATATACTAGCTTCATTTTTGTGTTTTTGATAGACTTTAAATAGATACATTTTCTCATTAACTTCACTTAGGAGAGACGCTGGGGGTAGCTAAGATGCAACAGAGACTGAGAAGAGGTAGAAGACAATTCTCCCTTTGTTGCTAAATGAGGAATAATTATTATTATAATCTAATTTCTTCCACATCACTCTCAAAATTGCTTTTTTTTTAGGGTTTTCTTAAAGGTGCCAGCTGTAACAAAATACACTTGAAATCTGAGAGATACTAAGCTAAATACATACCTTTTTTCCTTTTTTAATCCTCTGTTCAGATTAATGGTAAAAAGAATAAACAGTGCTGTTTCCTCAGCTTTGAAAATTACCATTAAATCTGTCAAGAGGATTATTACAACTACAAAGCAACCACTTGCAAAATGAGTTTGTAGAGCAAATGTTGCCTTTGTAGAATTGGAGACATTTCATAACATCAAAGTTATAACTTTAAAATCGTCAAATTGAGATAATCTTGCTATTAAATCAGGACATTACTTATTGAATATGTGCTCCACATTTTGACAGAATGTGTGTAAACCTGCTCCTACATTATTGCTTATCTCTGTGTGAATTATTTCTAGAAAGAGCTATAGGGCTGGAAGAAGGAAACAAAGGGTGGAAACAAATTTTGTAGCTCAGCAGGATATCTCCCAGGTTTGTGGGGAGACCTTAAAAATAGCCTTTTCTTCATATAAGAATTGCCTGCCACAGCAGAGCTGAGCCTATGCTATCATGTTATGAACAGAAATAAAAGTCCAAAATTCTGACTAGGCAGAATATAAAAATGGACCCTGAATCTCGTCTGAATTCAGAGTGGAGGGATGTTCAGGCCCATATCTAGTTTAGTGAAGGAGGTAGAGTATTTTGCTAAAGATCTTGGACTGAAATTTGGAAATTTTGTGTTTTTAGAACCTGGCTCTACCATTTGTTTCTGGTACGATGCTGAGTAAACCACATGAGAAAATGACCCCTTATGTGGTCACAAAAGTTCACTCTCTGGTCCAAAAGTTGATAATGGCATGGTTGCATAAATGCTATTTCATTACATCTAAACCCTGTATAGACTGATGTTTACATTGTTTTATTCCTTTCACAGTGCTAAAATAGTTCTCTCTGCCTTTTTTGAATTGAAACCAACTTGTCTGTTCTGAGATCTGCTCTTGTAGTGTCTCCAGAAAAGCCTTCAGAGGATAGCTTCTAACAAAAAACCAAGCTTGGGGACTCCCGTTATAATTAAAAAAAAGATACAATAAGAATTTCATGGCCAGAATCATTGTCATTCTTAGCATCCAAAGTATTTTATGATAAGAATATACTAAAGTTAGTAAATGGTGAATCATGCCTGAAAATTTCAAAAACTGAGATTATAACAAAGCTTCAGATTCCTTTTCCTGTCTGAACAAGGAGGGCAGAGTAGATCTAATTATTTTTAAAGATTTGTCAATAAAATGATGTGTTTGAGTATGATTGTTCTAAAGTCTACAAAGTTGTTAGTCTTCTTGATCCCCAGTCAAAACCAAGCAAGTAGGCATTTCAGGTTCCAGCTCGTACCCTTACTACCTTTCCTTCAGGATACATGGTAGCACTATGTCCACGGCACAGTGGAAATGTACTGCAGATGATGAGCTAATCAAGGACCCTGTATCCTCTTCTCTGCTTGGCTAGACGGCAGATGTTTGGCCACAGTGCCTGTGTGTTATCGGTTGGGTGAGACGTTTCAGGCTGAACTTGACCCAAGTCCCGTTAGTTGCTAGCTGTAGACAGAATTGCTTTACACACGCTGAGCTTTCTGAGGAGAATGCTACTGTGAAACTGCGTACGGTGTTATACATAAAACTGGATATATGATTGTGTTAATTCTTGCCTCTCCCCCCTCTGTTGGATCACACCAAGTCTGCCACAGTCAGGGTTTGCCAGAGCTCTTAATGGGTCTCGTGAACGTAGTCTTTAAATAGAGGGGGATGCTGCTTTCCTCAGTTACAAGAAAACCATATTTTATGGTAATCATGAACACATGAGCACGTTTAATATCGCAAATGTCTATATTTCCATGTCTCTGTAGTAAAATACAGGTCTCAAGGTACCATTTATCCTCTCTTAAGCACCAGAACAGGAAGGAGTGTGTTCAGAGTATTATTGAGTTGGGGATATAGAAACTAATGGAGACTAGTTAAATACATTCATGTTTTTGTGCAATGCCCATTTCTTGTGATATTATGTTATTATGCTGGTTAAGGGTGTCTGTACATTTGTATTTTTGTGTGCTTGCTTCACCAAATTAGGGGTTCATTTGTAGCAAACTTTTAAAGTAAGATAAATGAAACATTATCATTGAAATGTATTAATTCCACACAAGTCTGGCATGTAAGTAGGAAACTTTGATGACTAGTAAAGGGTGTTCCGGTTCTAGTCAACACATTAATAGCCACCAGGAGACGGAAGAACAGAAAAGGATCAGATCCTAGTCTGGGATGTATTATGGATCGTCATCTCAATGGGAACTAAGTATACGCATCAAAGGAAGGAACTTGGCCTTGCAGCAAGGTTTTTCAGACCTGGCTGTATAACCAGCCTCCTGAGACGAAAACATAAACTATATTGTGCCTGTTGTGGGACTACACTTCTTGGAAAACAAACCAAACCAAAACAAAACATGTTTCTCGCCCCTATTCTCCTCTGTGCAATCATCTGTTCTCCAACTAAGTAAAAGGAGTCTGAGACACTTCTTTGTCTCTTCTGTCTCTGTTGCTTTTCCATCTCCACAGTGGTTAGATTTCTTCTGTATTGCTCTGAAACATAAAACCATATTTCTTTTAGCTCTTGAAATTTCATGAATATTTGCCTTCTGTATGTTGCCAGGCCTCATTTTGGTATCCCAGAAATGTTAATGGGACTTGCATACTCAAAAGGCTGTTAAAAGGAACCTAACAGACAGTTCTTTCTTCCTTAAAAGTATTGGGTTTAGATATGTCATGCACACCAGTTACACTGACTGAAAGAACTTGTAAAGAGGTCGCCCATTACTACTGCAAAGCCATCATACAAGGAGACCATTCTTTAATATTTAGAAGTTTTTCTGGAGAGAATTGACTAAAAGTTGCTACCTGATACTTGGTTTTATCTGGTGGTGGTTCCACATGCTGTGGGATGCGGGTTTGACTCTGTTAGATTTGTGTTAATTTACAGCATTTAGCTGTGTCTTAATACCTAGAAAAGAAGTTGGAGTAAGTCAATCAATCACAGTCAATGTGATTGTTACTGGGTGCCCTCTGCCAAAATCATAGGTCTAAATTAATTCAGTATTTTCTTGAAAATAATTAGAAGTCAATGTTTGCAGCATTGAAGTAGTTTCTCTGCCTCAAATCCTGCAATACTTTGTCAGAATCTGTCTTGAACCTTACTACTTTGGACAAAGAGAAAAGGCAGTATGTCATAAGCGTAATAAGTCTGCGAGGTACTATACAAAATCTACTGCCAAAGAAAGGGAGCTGAAGCTTGTTATTCACCATGGGTAGTGTAGGTCTTACCCCTGGTTTTGGTGATAGACATTTGCCTATTGAATTTCTGTTGTTGAAAAATTCCACTTATGTAAAATGGGGGAGCAGTATAGGAATTACTTTCTTCTGTTGGAATGTAAAATAAGGAATAAATAATGAACTTTTCATTCATATTGCTTTGGCTTTGAGGTTAAATTGCTAATAGCTTATGCACAGTCATGCATTTAACAAACTTAAAGATATTACTAAGACAGCAATGGGATAGCTGAAAGAAATGACTGCATAGGTTCACTCTACAAGAAAGGTTGTAAGTAAAGATGCACAGTCTGGAGATCTTTGAATTTGCTTGTACTGCAACAAGAAGACTGTCAGAAAGAGACCTCCTGAGCGCCTATTACCCAAGTATAGAGAAGCTTTCTGACTGAGGTAGCTGCTGAATGATCAGATAATCACTTGGATAATCATTTGGCATGAGCTGTTGTTATTTAACACAACACAAGTTCTGTTAAATAACACCCTACCCCTGACTGATGGGTGGTGGTTTGGTTCTTGTGAAGCTGTATGGAAACATCTAATTGGGGGTAAAAGTGGAATTCATCTCACCTAACTTTATCTGACCAATCTTAGGTTGGGACGTGTAGCTCTCTGAAGGTGGCTATAACATTCCTGTAAAGTGAACCAAGGATGACTAGCTTGTGCATAGGCTTTTAGACACCCCAACTAGGGCAGATGACTCCCAGCTACCACTCTCCTTCATTGTGCTCTAGGATCTGGTTCAAATCACCTCTTTACACATACCAGTTACCTCTAACCTTCTGGTAGATCCAAATCATCATAATCTCAATAATCAGACCATGCACATTATTAAATGAAATAGACAGTCTCATCTGGCCATTGGGGCAGTATCTGTCCAAAGTCCACAGAAGTAAAGGGAGGCTTCTAACGTATTTCCAGATATACCTTCTCTGGTAAAATCCAACAAACTTAAACTGATGAAGAGCTACTGTCTCCCCACAGAATGGCAGTTGGCCAGGCACCAGATACTTGCACCTAGTTTGCACTAGAGTTATTTAGGATTTTCACTGGCTCAATATGCAGCTTGTATCCCTTCTTTTCTTAAAACAAAATGTAAATGAGGTTGAATACTACAAAGACACAAAATAGTCCTTGAGGATGATGGCAGTAGTGGTATTTTCTTACTTCTCTGAAAGAAATATCTTCACTGATGGCACTATTTTCATGTGTGTATAAATGGCTGTAGGTGTACTCTGTGTGTTCTGATTAGACTGTAGTAAGAGACTCACAAATTCTAAATGTGTCATGCATCTGGCATTTCATTTAGTCTTCATGCCATGCATGTGAACTGCTGTGGAGGCATATTTTTGTTCACTTTAGTGGATCTACAGGGAGTACCTTAAGAAAGGTGTTCTTGGGGGATACACATGAGAGAAATCTGACTGAACTTTGATTAGGGAACCTCTAAATGGTTGCAGCAGCCTCTGCAGTGGAAGGAGATGGCGCAAAGCTGAGAGGATACTTCTGGATTTAAGCTGGGCTGTGGAAGAGGAAAAACAGTTCTTTGAGTTGGTAGTGTTATATGGTCTCATAACTAGAGAAATGCTGGTCTTGTCAATGTGATGCACTTTGGTGGCTGCAAGAACAAGTCTTATTTTTAACATTTCCTCACTTCTCACTGATTAGCTAAGGAATGTTAATATTTATACCAAAGCTTTCACATGTAATTCATATGTTGCTGAAAAGTACTTTGACACGGTAACTTTATGAGCAACAATAGATTAAAAGAAGACTTCAGACCATTTTGCAATGTGATATCTTAGGATATTTGTGAAGTCTTCTCCGGATAAGAAACTTCTCTGTCTGTACAGAATTAATTATTCTCTACTGTTGGCTGTTAGGCATGCTAATTGTCATGATATTGTAACAATAAATAGATTTTTTAGAATGCAGGAAGTACCAAGAGCCTCAGAATGACCTGCAGTTGTATGCCTTCAGCTTATTACTTCTTCAGTAATATTATTTTGTTAAAGATTGTATGTGATCATAGTCTTTCTTTTAACATAAGTGCAGGAAAATTTAAGCTCATTTATAAGATACCTGAAATAATATCATTCTCAAGAGCAAACACAGACATGAACTTACAGCACACTAAGGGACAGTGAACAAGCCCAGGTTAGCTTGTAAGTAAAAGCCTGTGAAAGGGGAGCAGAAAAATCAAAGATGTAAAAGAAGGAGCAAAAAAACCCCAAAACAGTCTGAAAAAGCATTTCATTTAGGACGATGATAAAGGGTAGAAAGAACATTTGAGCTAAGTACTGTCAGGAAAAGGTGCTTAGAACCATTAGCAAAGCTTGACTTTTGCTGAGCTTGGGAAACCAGAACTTTTGAAATTATTTGTAAATACTTTTACAGCATTGCATAGGAGCAACATCTGCCTCTTGTCAGTCTCAGTTTCTACCTACAAGACCTTGTTTTTTTTTTTTTTCCCCCTAGCTGTTCTTGCCTAAAAATGCTCCAGCTTGTGGGAAATTGTCAGCTGAATTTACCAGCAATAAATAATTCCAACTACAACATTTAAAATACAGATTTTTACTGAGTGTGCAAAATTATATCCAAAAAACATGTTACCACATTTCAAATTAAATGCTTTGAGAAGATGTTAGTAGTGCTGAACATTCTTAACAAAGAAAATACAATGTTTCGCATTTGTAGAAAAAATAGTCTAGGAAAAATACCATAGGAAGTACCTGCAAAGCACAAAGAATGTATTTCCAGCACTGTACTTGGCAGCATGCTTCAGCTGTGAATGACATCGATGTGTGAAATATGTCTTTGATCCAGCTTAGCATTTTTAGCAAAGAAAATTTTGATAAAATCTTTTACCCAGTTTATAAAACAGCTGGTAATATTTTTGAATTACTGGACTGAAGAATAAGTCTTAGCTGTGAGGTTCCCTCACTGGTGTGAAATATTTGTAAACATCTGTACATCTCTTCTGAACTGAAATACTTCTATCCTTCTCTTTCCCATTTGTATTTCCCAGCAGCTTTCTGAGCTAGTACATTCATGAGTTTCTTGAGCAATATGTATTTTGGGGCTTGTTTCCAGTCTAAGTGCAGCAGTCTGATTTCAGGTAGGACACTCAAGAGATCTGATAAGACTGAATAATTTTTCTGTTTTACAGCTATAGGTACCTGGCCAACTGTTGGAGAGAATTGCACTTTGCAACATGTACCCTCTTACTGTGAAACTATAAGGAAACAGAAATATTGCAAAATAATTGGGATGAGTGAGATTTTACTATTAATTTTTCTTATTATGGTGGTGCCTGCAGACCCACCAAGATTGGGACTCAGTTCTGTGCAGACACACAAAACTGATTAATTTGTATTTCTTGTATCTTGGACCAGCTGATTGTCATCAGACCCAAAGGCCTGAATTATATACTTTTTAAAGGATTGTTCCTAACCCAAAGCTCATTCAAGTCAGCAGAATGACTCCTATGTAAATGTAGTTGATTTTGGCTTAAGTTTATGTTGAAACTGCACCTTCACTACTCACGCTCTGAGTAGAAAGCTGCACACATCTTTACTGTAGTGAACGTCTTCTCCAAGCCTCCTCCACGCTGCTCTTCTTTGGCTTCTGGCACTACAGAAAGCGGCTCACAGGTCATGGGACCTGAAGACACCTGAAGCGGTGATTTGGGAACTACCAAATACTGACCTCTGTGACACACATATCACCTGCTTCTTAGTTATTTTTGTAAGCTACCTTGGTGGTCTGTCTGTTCAGAGTCATGCTCAGAGGTATGGATACCAATGACCCCATGAGATGCTAATGACACAATCATTAGCATCCAGAGAATTGCTGGCGTAAAGTGGAGAAGCCCAATCTAAAAACGGACCTGGCAATCTGGCATGTAACTAGAAAGATAATTGCTAGTTAAACTAGAAAAATTTAATTTTCCCACAGTGATCTGTGAATGTCCCCTCCTTTCCTTTACACTGCTGCCTAGCCATGGATAGATTCCTAAGAGAGGATGGGCAAGAATGGACTGTTAAATATTTCGCATGTGGGAATATAGGGCATATGTTTCAACTCTGTATCCATATATGTATGTACACCTCTTGCAGATGTAAGGTTAGTAGTTGTCAGTTACTCAGACACATTCATATCTTTTATCACTATTCACATCATCTTGAAATTTAAAGCCTGGAAAGAATGTATTTTGTAACAGCAAACATCCTTCCAGCTCCAGGTGCAGAGGAGTGTGTCCAGGAATGCTCAAGGCTAAGTGTTTTTGAAACTGCAGTTTTGCTGCCTTGGAAAAAAAGAACTGACCATTGTTTAAGGGAGGTGGCTAGAAGTTGTCTTTGGTTCCTACTGGCTAAAAGACGTGGTGTAACCCTGGGCAAGTCACCAGGAACCTGTCTCCTGTGAGAAGGAGGGGGGGAAGTCACACGTGATTCGTACGACTTGACTCAGTACTAGACCTGGCTGATACTTTAAATTTTTCACAATTCAAAAAATTTTATGCTCAAGGCTGTTTCCTCAGCTGGTATGTAGTTCCAGAGTTAGCCGAAAGTGCTCTAGGTGTCTTGAAGAAGCAGCCTGGGAGAAATTACACAGGCACAACACTCAGCTGATGTCAGAGGAGATACACTGATTTACTCTTGCTGAGTAGCTGGGCAGTTTCTTTGCGAGTAACTTGCACATCGTCTTATCCCAGAAGTAGTGCTGTGGAATAAGTGAAGAAGGAGTCAGTTGGGTTTTTCTCCTTTCTTTTTTCCCACCTTTTAAAGAGGCCAGTAGCGACACTTATTTTTATCATCTACTTTGTTTTCCTGAAATAGAAACTATTTCTAAAAATAATAAAATCATCATAGTGATTTTATCTGAAAGTTTTTTTTTCTATTCTTCTTCTCTTGAAGTCATTACCTTGCCATACAGAGCTAGCAATTTACTGAAATGTTCTGTCATCTCCAATAGCAGTTTACATTAAGTTCTGTCCTTGAATATCATTCTGACTTTTGCTTTGTAGTCATTGTGACTTTGTAGGTCTCAAGGGATCTTCTTTTACATAATTTCTGTATTCTATTGCTCTAAGGGCTAAAAATTTTGAGCAGCATAAGAATTTAATTACAAGTAGAAAGAGAGAGAGCTGGAATCCTAGCAGCTATGGTCAAAATAACAGGACTATTTAGAAATTATATGTTAAAACTGGAGTTATAGCGATTGAAACCAGAAATATTTGTTGGTTCTTCTAAGTATTGCCTATCATTTGTTTGGGGGGGTGGGGGGGGACACAGAGAGAAGCTTGGGTAAGATTAACTCCAGTTATTACTACTGTCTCATTGCCAGAGGTTTTTACCACCTCAGTTATAGTATGGCTATAGAAATGGCAGCATTGGGATTTGGCACATTTGCGGGTGTGAAGATACCTGCATGGGAAAGAGAAAAAGCAGGTAGAGTCAAGGGAGCAGGCAACTACCTGAAGTGGATCTTACATTAATAGATGAAATCTGAATTCTTTCAGAAAATTATTTACTGTTGGAGTTTTCTGTTTCTGGCAGTTGTCCCATGTGTTCAATCCAGTGCGTGCCCTGAGGGAGCAGAAGCATCCAGTAACGGGGAAACGGGTAGTATGGGAATGGCTGAAAATGATCATCTAAAGGCAATCTGGTGACCATTCATGAAAATGACTATTAGGAGAACAGTTTCTTGCTTACAGCTCTAATTAAAAATCTGTTTTGTAACAGAAAAAAAATAGTTTCCATGCTTCTTTATAGAGTATTGCTGAAAGCCAGAGTATCTCTATCATAGTTCTGAATATCTTGATTTTGGAATTTCTGTCCCCAGACCTGCTTTTCTTAGAGAATTTAGATGTATACATTTACATTATATATATATGTTCGGAAAGGGGCTGTACTTGACCAGATCTGAAAAGTATAGTACAGTAGATTGTATTTATAAATATCATTCCTTACAAAGGTTATTGTCTCAGGAGAAATGCATATAGCACCACTAACAATCTTCTCCCTTTCTGAGTTTAAAAAAAAAACCACAACCAAATTTGGTAGTTTTCTAGCTTACATATCGTAAATTTCTGAAGACGATGGATCTTTTTTGCCTGTAGCAGGTGGCTCCGACAACAGTGCTCATAAAAAGTAGAATATTGTAGGAAGTAACACTGACCTAAATTCAACTTTTGAAAGAGCTTCAGACAGTAAGTAATATCAAATAAATGAAGGCTAGCATGTGGCCTACTCTGTTAGTTGTAACATCATCTGGAATATTGCATCCTCATCACAAACTCTTTCACGACTTTGGCAAAAAAAGTAATAAATGGAAATGAGGAGGTAGCGTGCCTATATGCCAGTAATGATTTCATGTACTTACATGCAATGCTGATATGCTGATGGCCTGAATCCTATAGCAGCCACGGCAGGTCAGAGCAAACGCTGTAACCTATTTTCTGGGCTTTATTGCTCATTTTTCAGACTGGTAGTAGCTCTTACTGCATGGAAAGGAAATTGCTGTTTTGCTGATAATCTGTTTTTGGTATGATTCATCTTTGGTACTTACTTCAGATTCTCTTTTGCAGTCCATCATTTGTCTGCTCTCAGTACGTCCTCAGGAATTCTTAAATTAAGGAGACCACAGTTTATATGATCTTGTCTGCTTCATCGTCAGATGTTACCTTTTTCCCCATTAATGTCTTTTGAAGCTCTTGATTTCTAGCCAAATATCTGACAGTAAAATCAGTAAGATGCTTCCACCCCATTTCTAGAAATCAGTTAATTAAACTCCCTTAGGGCCCCAAAGAAAAGCCTCTTATCTTTTGTCAGTTTAATTTCTGCTGTATCCGTTTGTGTCAGTGCTTTGTGAAAGAATACTTTATTCTATTGCTTGTTTAGTTTACTTTTTTATTCATTTTTGGTTGCTCTTCAGAGTCTTCAGAATTTATCTTGAGAAATCATCTCAGACCAGTAGTCTGAGAGGAATTAGAAAACAAGATTTAAAAATCTTATTTCTCTTCATATTCCCTCTTTCTCAAAGTCATGACACTTGCTATGTAGGGGGCATATTTGGGGCAACTATGACCTATTACAGTGTTAATTATATGAAATTGAAATTAATATGAAACAGAGACCATAAATCCTCCTCCCACTTATTCCTTCGACCTTTTTTCAACCTGTTTTAACAGGAGAACATGTTGCAAGGAAAATCTGGAAGAGAAAAGGGAAATATATGAAAGGACTGGGTTGTGAGGAAGGGGAAATTAAAGTACCTGCATAAGATAGTAAATAGCTTGTTTATAAGTACCTCTTTAGCGCATACATGCTGTTATTATGTTACCTCTATAACACTGAAATGCTAAAATGATGAAAAATTTCCATATGTTCAAAATCATACGTAAAAGTTTAATTTTGAACTCTACTATTCAAATGTGAATATTGGGTCTGCTCCCATTGATATCAGTGACAGTTTTATTCGTTAATTAATGGGAGGTAGTTTGGGATCCCCATGAGGCAGTCTGACAGAGTAAAACATGAGATTCTCTGGGCTCCAGTTGCTTATAACATCCTGGAATATTCTTGTTATTAATATGAACCTCTAACATTCGTGAACACATCGTGAATAGGGAGGAATGTTATGGAAGTGGTGAGAAGAAAAAGAAGGATTCAGCTTGACATGAAGAAAGGTTCAGGGTTTGTTTCTTCTTTGTCACTGTTCACACAGAGTCCCTTGGTGCTGCCATTCTGTCGCTCAGTACAGTGTCTTGTCAAAGGATAAACCAGATCAACTGTTACACTGAGTTAAACTTATTTCAGAGGCAATTGTGAGAGGAAAATTATGCAAGAATCAAAAAGAATGGAAAGCAGGAGAGAAGGAAGCTCATGAATGTTAGCACATGCTGTCCTCCACAAGGATGTGCAATTCAGCTTTCAGAAAGGTCGTTTTTCTTTCTTGTATTTATACAGCTGCTTCCAGTTTAAACGAAATGGTCATTTGCTGAAAATTGATACTGATAAATTGGGTATAATAATGGTTTAAAAAATTTATGAAAGGCAAGTTAATGAAGTTGAGCTGTTCGGTCTCTTCGTTCTCGGTCACTCTGTACTTAACAGAAAAATGCCTATTTCTAGCTCTGCCTGATCTAGGAAATGTGCGCATTATTGCATTGAAAGATATGGTGATTTTACAGACATACACCTCGTGATGTTTGTGGTTATTTATCAAGTATATTATGATTATGAATAAAGGAATGTATAGCTTAACTCCAGTATTACCAGTTACTCCAGTAACTTCCTTTTTTTTTTAAAAAAAAAAAAGCTATAATATACAGTTATGCATAATGTACCATTTCGGTATGCTAGTGGATGCATTTCCCATGTCAGAAGTAGTTACAGGACACAGATATGTATGTATCTCTCTTTATGTATTAGAATGCACACATGTATGAAAGTGAAAGAAATGGTACAAGAGGAAACAGGTTTAGAGGATTCATCCTAAAGTAGTGGTTTGTTTGTCAGTCTTTAAATGGGTTCATACACAGCAATGCAAAGACCAGGAACCCTCCAAAGCAATGTTGAAAATTAATGCCTGTCTACATGTCGTAGGAAGGACAAGACTTGAAATAAAATTCAGCCAAGAGGAGAATAAACTAGCAGACCTTGAAGTACCCAAAATATATTGACTAAAGAAGAAAACAGAGTAAGGACTCCTCCACTTCACTTCCCCCCACTCCCCGCTCCAAAGCATAGAATAAACTTGCTATGTTAGATTTCACTGTAACAAAAATTGCAGTCCTCATGCTGCAGTGGGCTGAAGCAATTCCCAGCCTTCATTCTGCTGCGCTATTAAAAGAGTTTCTTTATATCTCAACTCTCTATGGGCCCATTATATATGATGGAACAAAGCCATTAACCCCTTCATATCTCTGTCAAAATGTGACTTTCCTCCAGTGAAGAGCTCTGTTTGTGGCTTTACAAAAGTGAGAGCTCTCAGGAGTTCTCAAGGTTCATTCAACTCAATTGCCCACAATTACTTTGCATGGGCACAGTAAGTGGATAAATAAATTCCCAGTTGGCAGTTAAAAATGTGATCAGGAAGCACAAGTTCTCCCACACCAAATCGTAGAAAACAGGGCTGGAAAGGACCCCAGGAGATCCTTATCAAGTTCTGAATATTCCTGAATTACAACGCTAACAGCTGCGCTGCTGTAGAAGTACAGCAGAGCTGCGTTCTGTTGACCAACACCTTGAAATAAAGAATAACCAATCTCATATAGGAGGGGTCCTTTGCTCTGTTTTTCCTGTGCTTCCACGGCAACATAACTTCAGCTACAGCTTTCCCGTCTCTCCAACATAAAGCAAAATGTATTCACGCTCCTTGGCTCGCTAAGAGCCCGCTCTGTGCGTACCTTCACCATCCCACTGCACGAGCTCCCTGGCAGCAACATCCCATTTCTGCCTGTGGAAAGGATGCTGCTCTATCTGTGGGACACTGTGTATATCCAGTGTCTCTCTTCTTCCTCGCTGCCCACTTCTTCCTACTCTCTTTTTGCTAAGAGCAGAGTCATGTGAGAGGCTCTGTTTTCTTCCTCCACGCCCGAATTCACCATATTCCCCCTGCCAGGGGTCCTGTGCTCAGTCTTTCTGCCCCCCACATTTCCTGCTCAGAGGCGGGAGTAGCATACACTATTTGCCCTAAGTATGTGTCGTTCAGACTGCTCTGCTGAGGGGCTGAGCAGGGGTCTTGTGTTGCGACAAGCTGTTAGTGGAAGCAGTTGTTTGAGCTGTAGGTAACTGTAGGAAGTTACCACAGCTTCATGCTGTGGCTGTGGAAAACACCGTTCATTTTTCTCCCAGATAATTAAAATCCTGGCTAGGAGACTACTATTGCCTGAGGTTCTGGCGTTCATCAATGCCTCATGGAAAAGTTATCCTAAGAATCACAGCTGGAGAGAAAAAACACCAAAATCCTGTTGAGTTCAGCCTAAATTGTTACAAGTCAAGCCTGGTGCTGCACTCCTCCCAGAACTGTGGGGTGACAGGAGTTCAGCTTCAATGCAGATTTTGGGGGGTATCACGTGAGCACATGATGACCTCTCATGTGACTTGGATGGTGCCCTCAGCCCTCATTTTGTGAGATGGCCGCAGGATGGAGTCCCTGATTAGCGTGGATCATCAGGACACTTGAGGCTTTGATGTTCTTTCTACAGCCTTTCCTAAAGAAGTAAATTTCACGCAAATTAAAGAAAGACCAAAAAGCAGGAAAAATGAGGAAGTTTGCAGGAGTGATTGAGTGGTCTCTGTTTGTTTTTTTTTCTCTCTCTTGATTTCACCAGAAGCTGCATGAGTCAGTTCAAGTACCCACGAGACATTTTTAACTCATCGCTAGTGTCGCAAATTTCTTTCCCCTCACTTCATGCGCTTTCACCCTACTCACTACCTGAGTACACTTTGGAGTATGTTTATGTGTCATATTCTTAAGGAGGATGTCCTTAACTGAAAATCTCTCCCATAAAATAATATTCTAACGTCTTTTTAGATGCATTGCATAACATATTTATATTCGCATACACTTATGTCTCCTCTTCATGTAACCTTTTTTACAAAGTTCTCTAATGAAGTTAACGCATGAAAAAACAAAAAGCATTCCCACTGGTACACAACTATCCTACTTCCCATGTCTGTCTTTTCCTTGTTTGTTTAAGAAGCTGCCTTTTGGGACACCAGTGGCATTTTTGAGTGTCAAGAGGGATCTGGTACTCTTCTGGTTGAATTATTTGCTTGAGGAGGAACATCAGCAGTAGTTTTGTTTCCTTGTAAAGGTCCAGCATCACAAGTTCTGAAGGTGCTGGTAAGAATTTGTTGTTGTAAATACTGCAAAATAACAGCGTGGGGATACAGTAGGAATGGGATCTGCAGTACCGGTATGATTCATCTGTTTTAAAGCAGGCTGTTACAGATTTTCTACAAATCACAACTGGTTCCCGACTGGAAAGCGTTTGTTCAAATACTACTATACGTAGCTTGTTCTACTCTGCTTTTGATGGCATCTGCTATGGCCATCTGATAAAGTTTTTAAACGTGTTAAATATGCTAGTGTTCATATCATGCTCCATGAATTCTTAAACAGTTTTTTGGCCTCAGGGGTGAGATTTTTGGGGCAGACTAGGTCTTTTAATGTAAGGATTAAGCTTTCAGGACTCTAAAACATGGCAAGCGTAAAAAAGCAATTCATATTTAGAGTGATTATAAAGTTTTTTTCTAGTCTCCAGAGGCAATATGATTTAAGCACATTAAAGCAGAGTTTTTAATAATTAGAATCACCAGATTAAAGCAGAGATTTTTTTTATAGCAAGCAAAAACATTCATCATAGATTAATGGAATTTGGAGTCAGGTTTTTAATATAATGACTGGAAATGGCACTTTTCACTTTCTTACACTGAAACTTTTTTCCTATGGTATGAACATGACATCAGCTTAGCTGAAATGTATCTTCACTGTGTGGGTTGAACTCGTGGAAAAAAAGGAATTATCATATTTGTCTTTGCTTTTATCATCTTATGCTCAAATATAGAGAATTTTGCCTTATATATTCAATGTTAGGTCACTTCATATTGTTAGGTCACATTATTGTTTCTGAAGATAATATTGATATTTTTCATGGCTTTTTAGGGCTCTTTTTCAGGCACTTTACAGAAGTCAAAGATATGATCTTTGCACTGAAGAGTCTAAGCGAATGTGAGGGTTTGTGTTAACAGATAAGCTGCACAACTTTAATTTAAATCATCCTTGACAACATCAAACATCCAGGTGCAACATAATCTGATATGGCAAAATGAAATTGATGTATGAATAGGGTTATCATATTTTCAGGTTTTCCTAGTTTAGGGGTTTTTTTTCCCTTACCCAGAAACTTTTTGAAGCTGTATTTTAAGTCTGCACGTGTACTGTGTGTCCATTTATCCGTTAACACAGAGCAGCCTGCTCAGAGGGGTCTTGCATAGATTGCAAAAAGTCAGCAGTTGTAAAATTGTCCCTTTTTTGTTGTAATGGTATGACTATATAGGTAGATGAAGTTATAGGGGGCAGAGGTAGGCACAGAGCAAGTTAGGGTATGAATGGATGAGAGACCAATTCTCTATAAAACACAGGCTTCTGTCTATGTTCTTGCTGACCCCACACAGCAAATACAGAGTTGCTTGTCTTTGTAAGGATTGCCATATTTATGGTCTGCATTTAGTTAATAGTGTACAACACCCTGATTTAGATTTCTGCCACCTAAATTAAAGGAATTTTTTTCATTAGTATCGGTAGTAAACTTTGTGATCAGACACAAGAGATGTTATGTTCTGCCTTTTTGCAGTCACAAAACATGCTCCCATGTACTTTTTTCATCAGTTCTCACCTGTTTAGACCCACAGGCTTCTGTCTATGTTCTTGCTGACCCCACACAGCAAATACAGAGTTGCTTGTCTTTGTAAGGATTGCCATATTTATGGTCTGCATTTAGTTAATAGTGTACAACACCCTGATTTAGATTTCTGCCACCTAAATTAAAGGAATTTTTTCATTAGTATCGGTAGTAAACTTTGTGATCAGACACAAAAGATGTTACGTTCTGCCTTTTTGCAGTCACAAAACATGCTCCCATGTACTTTTTTCATCAGTTCTCACCTGTTTAGACCACAGTAAGTCAGTGAAATATCTTCTCTTCTTGCTTGATTGTAGACTAAATCCCTGTTGAAGAATCTGTGATATCTTTGTATTGTATATTATGACATATTTTCATAACAATAGGCTGTGATGACATAAATTTGGAATAGTAATATACCTCCAGTTATTGAAACAGTCTTGTTCAGATACATGTATCTTCCACAACAAAACCTGGGGAAAATAAAGAAGCACTGCTAATTGGTGGATCATGAGAAATAATGTAGAGAAGCAGTATAGCGATGGGGGCTGAGCAATAATAGATCTGTATCATTGCATTCAGTGATTTGCTTACTAATACTCCTTCTACAAGGCCTGTAAATGCAAAGAAAAATGTAAACGTTGAGTCCCATAATGGATATTCACAAATAATAGCTTTGGTCCAGGGAGGATAGTCTCTTTGGGTTCTGTCTACAGTCAAGGGTGACAGTCAGGTTACTCTTAAGCAGCTGCTTAACTCTAAGTGTCCAGGTGCCCTGTAAGAGCCTCCCCCCAGTAGTGTAGTGGAGCACTGCTTTGCAGTCTTTCACCAGCTTGAAGAGCCTGTTCATTTCCCCAGTGGAGGTTCAGACGCGCAGTCTTCTAACATTAGGCTCACTCTTCTCAGCTACATTTGCAGACCCATTTAAAGCGTTTCACAGAGCATCGGTGCTCCGCAGACCATACGTTGAAAACCTCTGCCGTAACTGGAAACAATGGAGACTAACCTGCCTAAATTGTACTGAGCCTTTCTGAATATTTCCAGAGCTATTCCCCCTTCTCCATGCACACAAGAGATGTCATGGAACACAACAGCGTGTGCATTTCTGTGTCTGATGCCAATGCTGCTTAGTGCTGAGCATCAGGACAACTTTCTCTGTCTCACATTAGTTGTAACTTTCTCTTTTGCTCCTTTCCCTTCTTTTCCAGTTCCTTGATAACGAGTGAGCCTTTGATTTGCTTGTCAGTGATCATTTCTATTTTAGAGAGCTTCAAGGAATTAGATCAGGGAATCTTCTTGCATTTGTTTGTGGCATTGAACTCTGAAAATCTGGGCAGCAGCCAGCCAGTTGTCACATGAAAAATAGATTTTATAAAGGCTATAGGATGAACTCTCTTCCCTTGCAACTGGGGAAAAGCTATGGGGCAGAGTGGTGATTTAGCAGTTGTGCTGAGCACTGCCATAGTAGAAGACTGTGATGCCAGTTTTCACTTCTAAATAAGAAGGTATTGCCAAAGTTGATCTATTCAGCTGATATAAGCCTTAATTGCTTAACAATGATTTTGTAGCTGTTTGATTATAATCATTGACAAATGCCAAATAAAATATGTAGTAGTGGTATTTTACTGTAGCATGGTGTTCTGAGGAAGTGAGGAGGATATGTTATCTGTGGATAACATTTGTAGGTAGAGATAATATCTTTTCTTAGGCTACTTGGTATAACTGGAAAAGTTAGAGGAGCTTTTGGGCACAAGATCCCTTGTAAAGATCTCAGCGTATTAGATAACTGTTGTTCAGGGAGTAGCTCTTTGCTGAGCTATAGGAAAAGGAATTTACGGCCACAATCTTTGTCCCTCACCTTAAAGTTTTGCAGAGGGCTGGTGAATCCAACAAATACTTTGTCATCTACGCATTCACTTATTTTCGGAGAAGATTTCTTAAGCATTAGCAATGGAATAACAGGAACTGAAGTGGTGACCTCTGCTCTTACAACATAAACACCTTTGCTTTCTAAGAACACGAGAAAATGAGATCTATACAGTAATGACTGACTGATCTAGTTTGACTCTCTGCCCTGCCTAGGCTGCAGAGGTAGGTGCTCATCATCAAGAAACACCTAATAAATACATGCCATAATTAATAACTCCTCTGGTTCAATCTCCCTACTATTTGATAAAGTGCTAATGAAAAATCAAAAAAGAACTGTAACGGGAAAAAAAAAATCATATTTCACAGTTCCTAATTTTTCACCTTGCTTGTATTCTGAATTACAATAATAACACCTGAATCGAGGTATAGTTGATTGCTGTAAATGGCCAAGATGATTTCTTAAGGTTACCATTTTGCTCAGAATTGTGATGGAGTATTTTTCATGTGTTACCATAAATTTTGGAAACAGTTATATTTTTTAAATGGAGCATTTTTCCACGTTTCCACTTAATGATTTTGAAGTATCAAAGCATTTCACCTGTAGTGATTAAGCAGAGAGATACGGTGACAGATAGTGGTCTGCGTTACCATTTGCTTGAGTAAGTATATGGAAGCAGAATGTTAGTGTACTGCCTTTGATTATGGCAACACTAACAGGATTTACAAGTTAACAGTAAGGATTTTCAGACAGAATACATACCTTCCTCTGTTCCTGAGTCAGCATCTTAAAATCAAGGCAGGGAAAAATGTTCCTGTTATTATACTAGGTCTAGTAGACCTGTATAATTTCTACGCGTCTAACAACTTGGCATGCAGGCAAGAGATGTGTATTTATTGGGATGCACATATTCTCCATAATTAGTCTACTGCATGATTGTCTGGAGAACCAACTGTTCAAGGTTAGATATGAGCCTCTGAATAGAGTGTAGTTATATACAAGAAATGTTAAGCTATAAAATGTTTACTATATACACAATGGTGGCTGAGGTTGTGTTGGCACGTGGCTTTTCCTCTGCTTTGCCTTTACATAAATGTTTAAATAAATCTTCAAGTTTTGGGGCATGTGCTTTCCTCAGGTGCAACGGTAACATCTACCAATGGCTGATTCAAATGAAAATTTGATGTAGCTCAAAAATATTTTATTATATACACAGTGATGGATTACCAACTAAGTGGAACATAAAAGCTCTCTCCATGTCAAGAAGTTACAGAATAAATGTTACTCGGAGCTATACTTCACACCTGCAATACAAGACAGCTTTCGAAAAGAAAAGAATTTTCTTAAGCAGATACAACATGAATACGATTACAAAAATGCTAGTAAGCTATCAACCTAAATGTACAAAACTTTTTCAAAACAAGTATTTTGCTATTAGCTAAGGAGAACAGAGAAATGGAACTAAATGCTTGTGGTATCTTATTTGGGCTTGTCATGCTTTTAACCTTTCTGAATGTCACTAGTCTGAGGGATAGCTACACCACTCATCTTCATTTGCTTTTGTATTTTGTGACCCATCAGGTGAAATAATGTAGCCTCTCATTTGGACTATGGGTTCAGTTTAGGCAGGCAGGTATTTTGGGTGACATTAAAATACAGAAAGCCCCACCTGCCTCATGATATGGACCTATTCTTTTAAAAGCAATGAGACCAGAGTTTTAGCAACATGCATTTGTCAATATTGCATTTTTGTAGAAACGGTACACACAGTATGTGGCAAGCAAGCCACACTAGAAACAATCTTTTATTTCAATGCAGCCAGGTATCCGCTCAGCACATTTAAACACGTGTATGGTATTTGTGACAGGATCAATGCCAGTTTGTTAATACAACTCCCAGCACAATCAAAGCCTTAGTTCAGACGAAGGTCTAGAGCTCTATTCAGTACTATGGCACCACCACCAAATACGCTTATGAGTCCATTTGTTTTAAAAAACAAGCCATTTGAGTGGGTTTTCCCACAAGGGCTCAGCCACTCACCCTTAGCTGTTGCCACTTTTAAAAGGAAGATATTTTGTCTGGTAGCTTCAGGTTCCTGGAGTAAAGTCTTCAGAGAAAAGCTCACTTGTCAATTAGACACGCTCTTCTCTTGATCTTGCCCAAGCTACAGGGCTTGTTTGCATAGAGAAGTCAGTGCACAGTAAATTAAGCTGTGAACTTAGTAACTGTCCAGAGATTTTATGCTATTTCTCTGCTTGAACACCTACAGAGCACTATGTCAGGCAACTTACCTTAGAAAATACAAAGAGCTACTCCAAGCATACAGTGGATAACAGGCTATAAAACCACACACTTCTTTACCTGTATTTTAACAAAGGTAGCAGATCTTCTGAAAATCTGAATGCAGCACCAGCAGCATGCAGTGTCCAACAGCTCTCAGAGGAACACCTTTGGCTATTCTCTGGGCTTTTATGCTTGAGCTAACAGTTGGAAGTCCCCTTTGAGGAAATTTAGAGGCTGGATATAGTCTCAGAATTTAATAAAGGTGTTTGTTTTAACTTGCTTTAATCTTCAGAGAAGGCTGAGGGAAATTCCAAGTGACTGAAAAGACACAGAATAACTAAAATCTTTGGACTTTATAACTGTTAGAGCTTTAGCTAATTTTCTGTGCCTCAGTGTGCGCACTTTCATATCCCCTAGCAGATGGAGACTGGTAAGCTATCAAGCAAGTCTGAAATATGTTCCTGCAAGTCAATGAGTTCAAAGTGTATCATGAGGCATTTTTCACTGTTTCTATAATCTACTGTAGTGCTGTATGTTAATGAGTGATGGCCTGTCCCCACACAATTATAGGTTGTAATTTATTGTTCTGGTGTCTGCGGTTCTTGCACAGAGTGAATTTTAATTCAAATAGGTCTGAAGATGGAAAGCACTTGGGAAACTTGGTATGGTTTCAGAATGTAGAGCTGAAACTTGGAATATTTTTAAGGTGTTTTGTTGGTTTGTTATTTGTTTGTGGTTTTGCTGATGTGATTCATGTTTGCCTGACCTCCTGCTTTTGCATAGAGACCTCAGGTTGTCTGTGATGCACCTGAAGACAGTTCAGCTCCTGCTTTATTAAACTCATCAGAATTGGATTTGTGGACTGGGAGCTACAAGGCTATCACCATGGTTGTGTGACAAGATTTTGAATTTTAAAAAAATTATCTTCCTTTAGTCTACTGCCATGTCTAATACTACAGCTCAGTTTCTCTACCTGATAAAATACTTATGATTATACCTGTTCAGCAGTAGCTACCTTGAAGTTTAATCTGATGCCTGAGAAAAAACTATATGAACCTGAAATAGAAAATTATACACAAATTAGAATTTAAAGAGTATAGAGAATCTGAATATAAAATTGATCACTTTTTAAAAAGTACCATTATTGTTTATGCCACTGGATATACCTTAAAACATTTCAGCTTATTAAATTCTCTTTGAATGCTCATGTCTTTAGCATGCATTTGAAATCTTTAATAAGATTTTCTTGAAAAGGCCTCCCTGTTGCATGGCGGATAAACATTAGACTTCTCAGCCTGTAGATCTTGGGAGCATTACTAACACCAAGCCTAGCTGAGAGAAAAGGAATTGATTAACTTGCTACGGATTTGGATGGAATTGCTTATTTTGTGGCCATGCAAGTCTTTCTGCAGCATGGTGTTTAAGCTGTACTCGTGTGAATCAAGACTGCCATCCCATGGTTGCTCACAGATTAGTTTTCATGGCAATTCCAGCAAACAGTGGCTGTCTCCTCAGGGGGGGTCTCTCTTTGCAGGGTGGTTGTACTTAAACAAAAGATAACACTTGTCCTCACCATATCTTAAATATTCAGTTTTGCCGTGCTGTGCATTGTGTTAAACTTCTTCCCAGCTGCCAAAAATCTGCAACTTTAGTTGCCTATTGCAGGTAACTTTCATAGCCCTGAAAAGTTACCAAAGGGGAAGAGAGCACAGGGAACAGATTAAAACAAACGTGTCGCATAGCCAGATTAAAATGAACCTGTAGTATAGTCCCCTAGGCTCAAAAATAATAGTTATTTTGGCATCATAAAAGAAGCATTTTGCACGCTGCTGCATCTTTGCTTGCCAAGCTAAATGCTATAGCAGAGCTATGGCCAAGTTCATTCCTGAACCTTAACTTTACTTGGTAAAAAGACAAACTGTGAGGCTACAGTAATTACATATTACCATAGTACTTCAGTATGCTGTAGTTTCTCACAGGAGATGGTCTAATACCTAATATGTTTAGGGACCCACGATAGCTTATCCTTCATAGACATTTTTACAGATGCTTTCTAAAATAAGCTAACATCAACTGCTTATTCCTCAGGCATTGTCTGTAGAATGGCTTCAGAGCTCTCTTAACATAAGACTACAGTTTCTGTTTTCAATAGAAATCCTCAAAGTAAATCCCAACAATTGGAGGAAAGGACCGAGCAGTTTTCTGTTTATGAAAGTCGAGTAGCTGTTTGTTGAGACTGTTTGTTGGTATGTGTCCCACTTGAAATGTTGACTGCTGCCGCCAATTTTTACAGAGCATTTATGTGATTATCTAATATGGGTTTCTGCTGAATGTGTAATTTTCTTTGACTGCATTGTGCTTGACACTAATGAAATCTGAAGACATATACATATGTGAAACTTAAGAGGGCTGGTCTGCACAGGAACAATCTATAAATGTAAAGAAATCAGATGAACATACAGCCAATACACTTAAATTACTATATCTTAAACTCCTCTGTGGATAATTTCATTCCCAAGTAGAGTAATTTCAGCATACTGCAGCCTAAGCCAAATGGTAAAATGACTTCACAACCAAATAAGAACATCCACGCTATGTAATAGGCTCTAATTTATGACGCGTGAAAACATCTTCTTGCGAGTTTGGTTAGACTGAACTAAGAAACTACTTTCCGCAGCTAGTCATCACCATTCAGCAGTCAAAGGTTGCTGTCTTTATCCATAGAGTTGGTGCAGGTTGGATGAGCACTCTCTGACCTGTTTCAGTACAAATTTAGGCAAACCACATTTATACTTGTTTTTTACTTTTTTTTTTGTTTTTAACTAAGTCATGTAATTTGCATTGAAGCTTTGAAAAAGTGCTTTAGTGGCTGAATTGGTAGAATAACATTCGTTAGATGATACAGCAACAATCAGCTGGATGAAGGCAGGAGATAAAGTTTTGAGCTGCTGTTAATGAAGGTGAATTTCTTCATCCTGCATAGTTCTCGGGTTTTTACTGGCAAAGCTGGGATTGAACCAAAATTAACAGCAGCCTTTCTTTCTCATTTACTAAAATTCCTTGAAATACATCTTGTTCTACCTGCTTTGGATTATCTTGGGAAAATATTGCAGATATGATTAACTGTACTTATATCATGGATTTTTTTTTCCTCATAACATGGTGCCAGTCTTCTTTGATGCTGCGTAGATGTAGGAGAATTAGAAGTGCTTTGATTGCAGTTAAATTTGTTGATTGCTAACAGCAGAAATGATGCAATATATTTATTGATGCATGCCCATTCTGCAGGTAGACCATGACCACAGCCTTGCTTAAATATGGTGATGTTTTGAGCACCTACACCCAGCCAGTGATTGGTATCTATCCTGCTCTAGGCAAACAGGCCAAAAATATGTCCTCCTGCCTCAGACGTCTTGTGTGTTTAAGGAAAGAGGCAGGTACAGGCAGACCAGGACACTAATTGCATTTATGAATAGTCATATTATACCCTCTAGCATAGCCAAATATGGCCAAATGATGGAATCTCTAAATCTACAAAACTGCTTTACAAGTATTACCTTGTAAAAAGAGAAAACACTGTTAAATATAATTTCCTCACTGAAAAAGGTAGAAAATATCAATTATTCTATTATTATCGTATATAATTTTCATATGGAGAAAACACAGGTGGTTGATTTTATACACTTGAAATCACCAATTTGTTATATTAATATTGCAATATAGCCAGTAGGTGGCAATAGCTATTTAATTTAGTAAACTAAGCCAGCTACCCATAGGCTCTTGTTCTGGTGCTGATGTTAGCTTTGAGCCTTACAAAGTAAGTCAGTGCCCAAGAGTCCTACCCAGTGTATTCTCAGCTTTATAGTTGACAAGCCTGCTACGCAGGCGGGCAGTCATTTGTCAGAGCAGTGCCAGAGCTGGGACTAAATTTAAGTTCTAGTCTCCTATTCTTCTATGTATTCTATATATTATCTCATTAGGAACTTCTGAATATTTTTTCCTTATGTTACACACAAATTTATGATGTATTCTAAACCAGCTATGAAGAATATCTTTCCCAAGGCCTCTCTTTCTATATGATGTATGTATTGAGAGAGACACCAGAAAGCTGTAGATACGCATGTGTATCATAGAATCATAGAATCACCACCCTCAGCGTAAAAGATGTCTTCCTTATATCTAGTCTAAATCTACCCCCCTTTAGTTTAAAGCCATTCCCCCTTGTCCTGTCACAACAGGCCCTGCTAAAAAGTTTGCCACCATCTTTCTT
>NW_008825619.1:6071390-6071933 GCF_000699105.1 Pygoscelis adeliae | reverse complement strand
GAGGAGAGGTGTTCCATCCCCCTGATCATTTTTGTGGCCCTCCTCTGGACCTGCTCCAACAGGTCCGTGTCTTTCTTATGCTGAGGGCTCCAGAGCCCTCAGTCCTCCAGGTGGGGTCTCACCAGAGCAGAGGAGAGGGGCAGAATCACCTCCCTCGACCTGCTGGCCACGCTTCTTTGGATGCAGCCCAGGGTATGGCTGGCTTTCTGGGCTGCAAGCGCACATTGCTGGCTCGTGTCCAGCTTTTCACCCACCAGTACCCCCAAGTCCTTCTCGGCAGGGCTGCTCTCACCCCCTTCATCCCCCAGCCTGTATTGATACTGGGGGTTGACCCGACCCAGGTGCAGGACCTTGCACTTGGCCTTGTTAAACCTCATGAGGTTCACAGGGGCCCACTTCTCCAGCTTGTCCAGGTCCCTCTGGATGGCATCCCGTCCCTCTGGCGTGTCGACCGTACCACTCAGCTTGGTGTCATCTGCAAACTTGCTGAGGGTGCACTTGATCCCACTGTCTATGTCATTGATGAAGATATTAAACAGTACT
>NW_008825619.1:6066060-6070482 GCF_000699105.1 Pygoscelis adeliae | reverse complement strand
TCCCTGGCCAGATTTAATTCTATCAGGGCTTTAGCTTTCCTAACCTGTTCCCTGGCTGCTTGGACAATTTCTCAGTATTCCTCCCAGGCTACCTGTCCTTGCTTCCACCCTCTGTAGGCTTCCTTTTTGTGGATGAGTTTGTCCAGGAGCTCCTTGTCCATCCATGCAGGCCTCCTGGCGTTTTTGCCTGACTTCCTCAAGTCAGTATGCACATTGGGAGTATAGATACAATATCATATAAGACATAAAAATACCTTTATTTTCTGTGGATGATGCAGAATGTTATTATCTACAGGATATGAAGTAGGAAGGGTTTGTATACAGTCCTTAAAACAGATCAGAGTATAATTGGTGTAAGCATTATGTCTGGAGTTTTTGGCAACACTGCTGTCAATAACTGCTCAGATGTGCATGTAAAAAACAAAAGGTCTGGTTCTTGACTTGTCAATAGATTGGTTTTGTTTTCTGCAAATAGACATCAGGTGGCTCTGCTGTTTGGACCAACTGTTCAGCATATCTTCAGCCAGAAATCTAATATGAGGTGAGAATGAAAGAGAATATCCATGAGAGAAGAGGATAAACAAGAGGCAGGTGGTCCATGTGTGAAACTTGCAATGCCAAACAGTGGATTAAGATGCTCTTTTAAAATGCTACTTCACAACCTTAAAGCAACTGAGAAAAGTTACATTTCCACTAGCTAGAGAATAAGAAAATTTATTCTGGTCTTCATCAGAACATCTCCCATTTGCTGAACTACTGTAGGAGCTGCTTGTCTAAAAAGTGACCTATCTAACAGCAGTTGATTACTGCTCTGTAAGTAGAGGGAAGCATAAACATGCCATGTCCCTGCATGGCTTTATCAAACTAGTTACCAGACTGATCAGCTCTGGGTCAGAGCTAGGAAGCAGGTGAGACTCATAAGAAAACGATTTGGGCAGTCAACCATTTGCCAGGTCGCAACAATGAATCAAAGCTTCTTCTTCAACCAGTGCTTCTGTCATGATGTTGTAGGATAGCCCCCATGACTAAAGTGCTGTGATGGGTTGTGCTCTGCACAAAGAAGCACCTCAGATGCCTGGAGCTTTGCTATGGAAAGGACAAGAAGTCTGTCAACAGTTTATGGGATCAGAAGGGAAGTCACAAAGGGAGACACAGCGGTAGGAGTCTGCTATGGACTGCCTAGTCAAGAAAAGAGGGTGAACAAAGCCTTTCTTAAAAAAATGGAAGAAGTCCCCTGATCATAGGCCTGCTTCTCAGGGGGATCTTGAACCACTCTGACATCTGCTGGGTGGACACCATAGTAGGGCGCAAGCAAGTAATGAGATTTCTGGAGTACATGTGGGACAAATTTTTGATTCAGGTGCTGGATAGACCAACTCGATGAGGTGCTCTGCTGACCTACTGTCCTGGTTTCAGTTGGGATAGAGTTAATTTCCTTCCTAGTAGCTGGTACCGCGCTGTGTTTTGGATTTAGGATGAGAACAATGTTGATAACGCACCGATGTTTTAGTTGTTGCTAAGTAGTGCTTACACTAGTCAAGGACTTTTCAGCTTCCCATGCTCTACCGACTGAGAAGGCTGGAGGTGCACAAGAAGCTGGGAGGGGGCACAGCCAGGACAGCTGACCCCAACTGGCCAAAGGGATATTCCATACCATGTGACGTCATGCTCAGTACATGAACTGGGGGAAAGCTGGCCGGGGGGTCCACTGCTCGGGGACTGGCTGGGCATCAGTCGGCGGGTGGGGAGCAAATGCATTGTGCATCACTTGCTTTGTATATTCTTCTTCGTCTTCTTCTTCTTCTTCGTCTTCGTCTTCGTCTTCGTCTTCGTCTTCGTCTTCTTCTTCGTCTTCGTCTTCGTCTTCTTCTTCTTCTTCGTCTTCGTCTTCGTCTTCTTCTTCTTCTTCTTCGTCTTCGTCTTCTTCTTCGTCTTCGTCTTCTTCTTCGTCTTCGTCTTCTTCGTCTTCTTCCTCGTCGTCTTCTTCATCTTCTTCGTCTCCTTCTCCTTCTCCTTCTCCTTTCAATTATTAAACTGTTTTTATCTCAACCCACAAGTTTTCTCACTTTTACTCTTCCAATTCTCTCCCCCATCCCACCAGGGCGGGGGGAGTGAGCAAGCGGCTGCGTGGTGCTCAGTTGCCGACTGAAGTTAAACCATGACACCTTCTCTCCTGAATATGTAAGAACTGGTATGGAATGGGAAGGCAGTCTTAGCTGCAGTGACCATGAAAAGATCCTGATGGACTTAAGGAATGGGAATAGCAGTCTAAAGACCCTGGACTTCAGGGGCTTGTTCAGGGAACTAGTAGGAGGGATCTCATGAGAGGCTGAAGGGCAAATGAACCCATGAGAACTGGCTGACCATCAAGAACCTTCTCCTTAAATCAGAAGAAAAGAAAACAAACTAAAGAAAATGAGCAGATGTAGCAAGAAGTCATCTAGGCTGAACAGGGAACTCTGGACTGAGCCTAAACACAAAAATGGAATGTATAGAAGGTGGAAGCAGGGTCAAGCTACCCATAAGGAATATGGAAGCATCACCTGGGTGTGGAATGTGGGCCTGTTACTGAACAAGGTGGACAATCTTGTGCCAAAGGACACACAAATGTTCAAAGTCTTCTTTGCTTTGGCCTTTACTAGCAAGGTCTCCTCTCAAGCTTATCTAATTCCTTTGTCCAGTAGCAAAGCTTGTGAGAGAGAGGTATTACCCATGGTAGAGGACAATCAATTCAGAAACTACTTAAGCAGACTGGACACACACAAGTTCATAGGCCTGGATGGGATGCATCTGAAGGTGCTGAGGAAGTCGGTGCATGTCATTGCAAGATTCCTCTCTCTTATCTTTAAAAGGTCATGTTGATAGCAGGTTTTTGATGACTTGAAAAAGAGAAATGTCATGCCCAGCTTCAAAAATGGTATGAAAGAGAGTCTGGGAAACTGCAAGCTGGTGACTCTTAACCTCAGCACATTACAAAATTAGGGAGAAAATCCTGGAAGCCACTTCCAGTCACGTGAAGGAAAGGAAGGTGAGTGGGAAGAGCCAATGTGGATTTACCAAGGGCAAATTGTGCCTGACCAGCCTAATTACCTGCTACAGTGAGACGATTGTTCCTGTGGATGAGAGCAGTGGCTGTAGATTATCTGGATTCTAGCTAGGTTCTTGATACAGTTTGTTAGAAATCCTTACAGCCACATAGAGGAGATATGAACTGGATGGCTGGACTATGAGGTGGTTGGATCGTTTGGCTCAAAGTGTGGACATCAGTATTTAGAAGCTTAATTGGCAGCCTGTTACAAGAAGGATTCTTCAAGGGTTGATGCTAGGGATTACATTGTTTTTTAACACCTTCCTCAACAAACTAGTTGATGGCATGTGATGTGTACTCATCACATTCATGGATGACTCCACACTGGAGTGAGCAGTTAATACACTGTAGGGCTGGACTGCCATTCAGAGGGACCTTGACAGCTAAAGAAATGGGCTGGCAGAAACATGAAGGTAAACAAAGTCCTGTACCTGTGATGGACTGTAGGGATAACTACTACAGACAAGGATACTGCAGACAAGTTGAACATGAGGCAGCATTGCACCCTTACAGCAAACATTTATTGGGCTACAGTAGCAAAAGTGTAGTCAGCAAGTTGAAGGAAGTGATTACTCCCCTCTCACTTGTAAGACTGCATTTGAAAAACCTTTCCTAGCTTCAGGTTCCTCAGTACCAGCAGGATACTGATAAAGTGGGAGCATACGACATACAAGGAGAAGCAGAGAATTGTAGTTGCTTCGCCTGTACAAGGGTAAAGGTCAATGAATCTAATTGCTGTCTTCAGCTACCTAATGGATAGTTACAGAAAAGATAGAGCTAGACTCTTCTTGGAGTTGCACAGTAGCAGGACAAGTGATGATGGATACAAGCTGCAGCAAAAATATTCTGACTGGATGTAGGGAGGAATTTCTCACCATGGGAGAGGTGAAGCCCAAGAACAGATGCCTGAAGAGGCTTATGAAACTCCATGCTTGGAGATTTTTGAAACTTGACTTATCTAATCTGAAGTCGGCCCTGCTTTGAGTAGATTGCACTAGGTGACCTCCAGAGGTCCCTTTCAATATAGTTTTTTCTGGGAGTGTATGGTTATCGTAATATAAGTCCTTAACGCAATTCCCGGCAAGCTGGATATGTTTTAAAATTAAAAAAAAAAAATCATTCTCCATGAAAGTCTCCAGGTGATGAAGGCAATGAGAGGCGTGCATTCATTAATCATGCTTGCCTTGATTAATCACGCCCAAAACAGAAAAGAGGATTTCAAATATGTATCAGTGCCCTGAGAGCACTAGTGGCCCTGCCTGTCCCTACCCAGCCCCTCAGGGCTCCCCCCACCCTGCCTGCGGCCCAGGACCCCATGTCAGCCCCCCCGGGCC
>NW_008825619.1:6057719-6065860 GCF_000699105.1 Pygoscelis adeliae | reverse complement strand
AAAAAAAAAAAAAAAAAAAAAAAAAAAAAAAAAAAACCTGAGACCCCATGGGGAGCCCCCGTGGTCCTGGCCCCGGGAGTCTCTGTCCCCCGCAGGGCCCTGACAACTTCCTGCAGGGTTCTGCAGACGGCATGGAGAGCTTTTACTTAACAATGAAATTATTTTTGTTGAAATGTTTTATGTAGGACACCACAGAGAGTTTGCTGTGAATTTCAGACGAATTCAGTCTCTCCTGGACTCAAGAGTCCAAAATTGCATCTTCCAAAACAGAGGATGACCTTTAACTTTTGCAGTCGTACCAATGACTGCATCGTGGCCGCTGCTGTATACCTGCAGGGACAGGAGCGAAAAGCTGAAGGGTTTTAGTGTCCCAGGAGCTAAGCTCTTCTCAGGGATGGTGGGAGAACGGAGAAGATGGCCTGATCTGGGATAAGAGGAAAATCAACGTAGGAGCAAAAAAATCAGAGACCGTCAGAATTCTTGACAAATCTGGTTTCCCTTTAGCTTTGCTATGTGTAACAGCAAGTGTTCAAAGAGGTGGTGGTAGAGCTGATCCAGGGCTTCTCTTATGAAAATTGAAAATGGCTCATACCTCAAAAGAAGTGTTTCTTGGGAACAGGCCGTATTTTTTGCAAGTTTAGTCAGGAAGGTTTTCTTTGCTTCATGCTGGCATATCCAGGTAGAAGCAAGTGTCTCACAGCCACATTTCAGAAAAGTCACTGATATGGCGAATAGGACATTTGCTTGGTGTAAGCCCCATGTTCAGCACTTGCTCTGACACAGTTTGCAAAGGGCAATGACGACTGCCTCGACCATGACTTTTTTGGTGTCAGATTTCTTTTACTGCTCCTGTTGGAGCTCTTTAAGATTAAATAATTTAAATACACATTGGAGCAAAGAGTTGAACATGAATCTCCTGTATCCTGTGTGAAGGATTGAAACATGGGGCTGTAAAGACATTTGGAGGGGAGAAGGAAAGAGAGTCTTAGTCTTTTTCAGGACTAAACACTGATTCTTTATATCCCTGCTGTATGCCATAAACACAAAGCTTGTGTCTATTCCAGGACTGTACTACAAATTTATCATTGATTGTCTTAATTTTTTTTCATTGAAAACTTTGAGAATTTCTTAGAGAGAAAAAAAATCTCAAATATATTCACAAAATGGGGATTTCCTTCCTCAGGCAGTCTGTCTTGCAGAAAAGATGATCTCCTTTGCTGAGCCATGCTGCCAGAACTCCTCCTTTTTTTGAAAGGAAATTACAGTTCCTGTGAAAGTGCCACAAATGACATAGACGGTTGGCAGCGCAGAATCATTATTGCTTGTTGAGTAAACATTTTCAAGCAGAGAATAAATAAATCCTCATCATAAATGAGGATTTGGAGAGGGGCAACAGAGAACTGCGTTAGGGTATTGTTACCATACTAAATGTGTCTGCTACCAAGCTATAGCAAAATTAACTAGCATGACTACTTTTATCCATGCAAAGGGTGGATCAGAGCAGGCAGATGTGGGGCGTCTGTGTCCAGGGAGGGGGGAAATGCCGTTATATGTCAGGAAGGTGCAGGAGGTAAGGGCTTCTCTTCTGCTTTCTGCTACAGACGTTACTGTGAGCTGTCGACCTTAGCACAAATTCAGCTGATGGAGAAAAGACTCTTACATATGTCGTTCCAAAGGCTTTCGTGTTTCAGTACTTGATGGTACTGGAATATATGTAAATATTGTGAAAGAGTCACATGGTATCTCCTGTCACTGAAGTGAGTTTCATTTTCTACCCAAATGAACACATTATTTGGGAGTTTGCTGATGACTGGTATCTCTGACAGTACAACAGTGAACTCCTAGCCTGACCTTAAAGCAGCAGACGGATTGTGTGGCTGCAAGTTCCTGCTGTACAGTTAGGAGTTTGCATGCTTGAATTCACACTTTGCAAAGATCTGGAGTGACAGTTTACACAAGATTGCAGGGGATGAAAGATGACCTTTAAAAAACTGCACAACATACTGTCTAACTAGGATGAATGTCCATATAGGCTGATGACCTAGAGGTAACAGCCCAGATTGTGTCTCAGGCACCTGATAGCAGAATGCTCTCAATGCATAATCCTTTTATTTGGGAATTCACTTTTCTAGGGGTCCTTAGGAATGCAGCCCCCCTTACTTTAAGGTATGACTGAGACTGCAATTGTTCATTCAGGCTTTTGCCTCTGAAAGTGCAAGGTATTTGCTTTTTAGATAAACCTCTCTGTAGGTTTTCTATGGATAACAGTTGACTGATGGCGCATTTTTGCTCCCTTGTCCCACTAATGCTCAGAGACTTTAATTCTGAGCTATTTTATGCTACCGGGAAAAATGAAAATAGACTAACCAAGGCTGTGTCTATTTTGATAAATAAAACAGGACCAGCTTTCTGAACCTTAGCTCTGTGACCAAGAGGATAGACAAGCTCAGGTCCAAACTGCTTATGGCCAGCCCCCTCCAGAGCATGTGTGTTGGAGTCAGATAGGGGTAGTGCAAACCAGAGCAGAGAAGGAGGCTGCCAGTTAAGCAGTGTGAAGTCCAGTGCTTGAGCCTGCTCAGCCTGTTTTTTTCTCCTATTTAGAAGTGTTAACACACCTTAAGAGAGCAGACAATATCTGTGCGACAGGCTGCAGATGCATACAAAATGCCACTTCTGAATGGATTTCTCCTTCTTTCAAGGAAGCATACACAGAAAGTAGGGGTCAATACAAACTTAGTCAGACTATCCCTAACCAATGACTGTTGTATGACTGTAGCATGTTATGCTTAAGGACCATGGTGATGACCACATTTATTTTTTTGATACAGGAAAACCTTTCGTATTAAATGAGATGGTTAATTCACTGGGGCATGTTTAATGTGGCGGAATTTGCACCCAGTTGCAACACCTGGAAGTTAACATTACAGAATGAATAAGTTCTATTATGAGCCAAGACCCGCGGAGACACGCGGGTACCTGAGTGTCTTCCTCCAAGCGAGTGAACTGTGGTCAGTTTGACTAGTGGTGGCTGGTGCTTAGCATAAGCAGCTCAGAACTAAGTCTCCAGGCGTCCATTAAGATGCTTTCCAGTAAACAATGTATTCTATTTGCTCCTCTAATGATGGATGATTTCTTCACCATTCTTCTAGAATAAGGTGTATTTTGAGCAACCTGATCTAGTTGAAGATGTCCCTGCTCATTGCAGGGGGGTTGGACTAGATGACCTTTAAAGGTCCCTTTCAACCCAAACTATTTTGTTTCTATGATTCTATGATTTACCTTCTTGCACCGCTTCCAGATCTTGGGGCTTTGTAAAAACCTGTATTAGAACTGCTGTAACTTGCAATACATCAGTAGTGTGCAACTCAATTTCTTCTGTTTATGATAGAGTGTGGACTGAAAGCCAAGCAGATAGTAAAAGTACATTTCAAAGCAAAGAAATCCATATATGTAAGTCAAGTCAATTAATGCTAAGGCATAATCAATCCTATTTGACCAGTGAATAAACTCACTAAGCAACTAACAGTGAAGAATCTGGAGTTCTTCTATGCATGCAAGAAGAAATCTACTGCATAGAGATTATGGAGCTTTTCTCCCTGTGGGTTTGTGGGGGGAAAAGCCTTACACTAGCTTCACATATGCTACTAAAGATCAACATTTTGTATTCCCTTTACACATTTATTTTCTGTTCTTGTAGGAGGCAGTTACCTTAGGAAAATAACCCAAATGGTAGATCTGGGCAGGGAAACTCTTACCTACACCTCAATTTTCTTCTATAGGAATCCTAGTGATTACCACTTTGCTAATGCAGGAGCTGAGCTGGAAAAGCAGCTTTGAGCATACATATGAGATGACAGCCACCATTTGCCCTTGCTTGGGCCAGTCCACTCTTATCCCTTTATTTTAATAAGTAGGTTCCCAGTGGGGCAGGATCCTTGCCAAGCCTTATAGAAGGTGCCCTTCTACCGATACTTTTGCTTTCCACGTAGACAATTTTTTTGCTCAGGTATTTGTTTTTAACACTGCTTCAGATTTCCGTCACTACAATATTTGAGTGTCTCAGTCTCAGATGAATTTTCTTCTTTCGGCTTCCATATGAAACGGGGAAGGCTTTGTGGTTTTTTTGTTTTCAAACCCTAGTTGCATGGGGAGAGACCAGAAGCACAGAGATTCTACGGCTCAGACTCTCAAGCCCAGTGAGGTGCCCGACTCCTACATGGCAGAAATTCCTGTGTGTGTTGGAGGGTCTGAGCATGACTTGGTTGGAATCACACAGAAAGCACGTGGATGATGGGGGAATGTGGACAATGAATTGGCCTCCTGTGTCTGTAGTGAAAATGGGCTTGGTGGGCATGCACTGGACAGCTGTTTGGCAGCAAGAAGCGAAGACAGCGAGCAGGAGGGTTTGGAGAGAGTGCTACATCTCAGCCTAGGGTCTTTAATGGGTCTAACCTGACCCTCTCTTTCAGCATGGCAGTGCCTTACAGCATGAATTATTATATTGCACTCAGAGAAGGCAGTTCATTGGAAGATATTAAAATTAAAAATAGAGTTGCATTTTCAGGAACTGTGGGGCACGGGGAAAGGAAAGAGTTTTTTTTTTAAGATGTATATATTGGTGTCATTGCTCCCAGTTTCTGACTCGGTGACAATCGTGTATGTGTATGAAGTGGTGAATTTTTCCTGAAGTTCACTGTTCTGACTGCACTTGCTGAATGAATTTTGTTAATCTTCACTTTAAGCATAAGAGCACATCTGCTACAGTCTTCACACATCTTGCTTTTCCTTTTGACCCACAAAATATTCCCTTTATTATACCCCATTTAGTTGGGCTGTTTTAATTCTGAAGACTACAATATAAAAAAAAAAAAAAAAGGACATACCAAGTTTTTAAAAGAAGTTTCTGGAGGCTTGAACATGGCAATAAAGCCTTAGGGACAATCTGACATTTTGCTGAAATAAAAAGTTCACTAAAAATGTATCGTGAAAAGCAAAACCAATATAGATAGATTCCAAATACCTCTGTGTACTTCCTTGCTTTTGTTTAAGTTTAAGCCAACCTTTTAGAAAAAAAATTCATCTTCAGAACAGTGACTCAGGGTATATATCTTCATGTATTATAGACTAACAGTATTAGACAGATCCTATGCAAATTGACAGAAGTTTCACTGAACAACAGCGCCTGGCTTATCATATATTTTAGTTGCTTCTACCTCTCAGTCAGAAAACATGAATGTGTATCTGGTGAAAATGTGTTTGGTGCTCAATGACCTTTTTAGTTCAAGAAGATCCATCTGTCTTTCCTTTTACTTCATGCATCTTCACCACGGAAAGAGAGCTCAAGGAAAATGAAGTTTCAGTTTTTGAAAAACTGATACCTAGGAATGATTATGTGGCTTGTGTTGCAAAAAAGGCAAAAACGGCAAAAAAGGCAGCTGAATATTTTGTGGCTTAATTTCAAGATTCCCATCAGTGTTATAAAGAACACAGTTGGGTTTTAATTACTGTCTTAGTACTACCAAGATGATCTAATAAAGCTGATTATTTTGGTGCTTGCTATTACTTGTTTCTTTAAAATAAAAGCAAAAGTATCTTCCAAAATTATATGAATATATTATTTTAATTACAAACTACTCCAATTAATTTCTTTATAAGCTCTACTATAACCAGTTCCAATTGATTCCTAATTACTGCCCATAATATCTGGATATTGCAGTAGTGCACATCCTCTATAAAAACATACATTTAGATCAATCATATCCTGAATCTTCAGATGGATGAAACCAATATTCTGCCAAAAAAGAGAAGAAAGTGGATGTCCGTGCTGATTCCACCCTAGCCAAATCATGTACTAGGTGTGATGTCAGGTGCTTAACAAAAGAGAAGAAAGAACACTGCCACACTGGGAATCCAGACCACAGCTTTGATCTTTGAAATACGTGTTAAAAAAACTTCCATATGCAATAAAAGGTGAGTAGTAATATTGTTCTGCAGATGGGGAAAACTGAAGCACAGAGGCTGAAATATGTCAGAGTAATACAGTGGCAGAACCAGTAACGAAACACAAATATCTTGCTCTGTCAATTTACCATGCAATTTATTCAAAGGTTTTGGGGCAGGTCCTGCTCCAGTACTTCAGGCTGATAAAGGCTATGTCAACATTAAGTCCACGCTTGCACCTTGTGCAAACCCCAAAGGCCCATGACACCCCTTTATTTGCTTTTGGAGCCCTCCCAGAGCCCCTGGAGCTCAGAGGGGAGGTAGGTACCTGCCTGCGGGTCAAATGGCAAATCACAGCTGAGAAGGGGCTTAAGAAACAGTTTCTAGCTGCCTCTCAGCCATATGCTTCCGGGCTGAGACCGGAGCCCATCTGTGCAAGCGTCCTCCTTCATTTCGGTCCTGGCAGGAGGCAGCGGTCTCTGCTTAGGAGCAGTGCCACTAGCTGCGCCTTCCAGGAACAGAGGAGGATGGATGCAATGTGTCCTTGCAGGTGTGCGAGTCACCCTGTGGGCCCCAGCCGCAGAGACAGGATTAGCACAAAAAGGAAAGTGGGAAAATGAAGTATCCATAGTGAATGCCTAGTGTAACAGCCATGAACTGTTCATATTTCAAATACCGGTGTCTGCATTCATAATGCGATGTTTGTTTTCTCTTTAACATAATTCTCTTCAAAGACGTTACTTTTAAGACTTCCCCCCACCTTTTGGGTTCAAAACTTACCGGTTGGCTTAACGTAAGCATGGATTCTTCTGCTTTTTTGTCAGGATGAAAAACCAGTGACATGAACTCTTTTGTGATAGGCTGCTCATATGACCTTTCCAATGCGGCCTGTAACAAGGCAGTAGTGGAAATTTTATGAGGAAGCCCATAAACTTTTCAACTTTGGTCAAGGCCTGTCATTGTGTGTATTTCATTCACGTCAACCTTCTTCCCACTCATCTTAGCTTCTCATTGACCCCACAAGTCAACACTTGCTTGAAAATGTCACCCTTGGAGAACAGTCTGATACCAAATGACCACTGTTCCATTCCATTTTCTCCTTAGATCTTAACATGCTTTGCTTCTGAGGGCCACCAGCAATAATAATCACCCCCTCTCCAAGAACATGTGAGTAAATAGCTCTAGGGTGTTGCCGTTCTTAATGTGAGAGCTGGACTGGGGAAAACCAGAGGAGGATACCACTTAAACAGCAGACCGCTAGATTGTTTTGATGAATCCATGGCACTGTGTAGCCGAGTGATATTGTCTATGTAAGTTAAGGGACGGTTTCACTTGTGTCCTTGTCATACGTGGCTGCACAGAAAATTGCTTCCCTGCTCCTGCTCACAGCTGCATATACGTGTGTAATTTGTCTTCATCACGGGCTAGGCATATGGCGAGGGAGGAGCATGGGAAAAGCTGTCCCTCCAGTTTTCCCATTTTCCCTTAGCAAGGGGAGGCTCCTGCATTTGCTTAGCTTGGGAAAGTTGCCCCAGGCCTTCCTAGGTCTCCTAATGAAGTGGCACCAGGATGTAGTGCTCAGCCCAAGGGCTCTCCCCAGTAGGAAGGCAACGGCAGCTCCTGCTTTCCGCGAGTGAGAAGGATGTTTTGCAGCACAAATAGCAAAGCAAGAAGCGAACATGCAGAGCCAAGATTCTGAGCTGAAGCTCAGACTCTTTGAGATGCTTGTATTTCCAAAGAACAGGGGTGTTTCACAGCATCTTGGTGCTCTTTGTTCAGGGTTTCTCAGTGACTCCAAAGGAAATGTCTGGAAAGGAAAACTAGCTTTTGCCGATAGCTTGGGATGTGGAGCTCAGACCGGATCCCCTGTCGTTTCAACATCCTCCTGGAAGGGGCAGCTTGTCTTTATTCGAAGTTATGCAAATCTTCTGGATAAAACTCAGCATAGCTGGTTCCAGTGAGCGTGTATGGGTGAGGAACGCAGCCCCTTGTCCTTACCTGATGCCCTCCTCCTCCAGTGAGGCGAATAGCGGTACGGCTGATGTATTACACAAAAAACGGGGGGAAACAAATTGCCTTCCTTTTAGAAAAGACTTCCTGTTGGAGTTTCCACCCCTCCAGCAGCTTCTGGTACAGGACCTCGGGATCACCTACGCTCGTAACAGGAGCCAGACACGCCGCCGCGCCCCTCCCCGCCCTCC